>NC_050199.1:2841047-3145710 GCF_004126475.2 Phyllostomus discolor
CCTCAGTCAGCCTTGGGCGGGTGGCATGACCTCTCTGAGCTTCCCTGGTGACTGCCAAAAGGGGTGGTAACATGTGCGTTGGGCTAAAGCTCCTGCAACTAGCCCGCCCCTCCATACACAGCCCGGTGGCACTGCTGGCTGCGGGCGGACTCTAGATGCAGCTGTAAAGGGTGGCCAGGCCGGCTCACGCGCCCACCCCAATTCAATGGACTCTGACCAATTCTTTGTCTCCATAAGCAATACATTCCCCGGGTGATCCTCATAAGCAAGCCCGCAAGATTCTCAGGCTTCGCGATGGAAGGTTTTGCAGGGCCCCCTTTTTAAAGGACAGACTTAGTTCTCCCTGAAGCCGCAGAAGAGAATCTGGAAAATGCAAGGTCGTCTGTTGTCTTCAGCAACGCGGGGGGGAAGGGAGCGATCCCCAAATAGCCTTTACCTGGGGCTTTTTCTTTCTCCCCTATTTGGGGTGCCAGCCTCCTGGCCTCTGGCTTCCAGCGCTGCAGGCAAGTGCCCAGGATGGGGTGCTGCGGGAATTTTGTTTTTCGTTTCCACAAAGAGCCTCAGAGATAGCTGACCCCGAAGGCATTACGAGCTCTTTAGTAACACGAGAATTTGGCGAAGGGACGTTGACGTGTCCATCACGGAAGTCCAGGATAAGCGCTTCATTCCTTCATCCCCGAATGGGTAGAGCGTGGTCTTCCCACGGAGGAAGCCTGTCACAAAGGAAGAATCCCGGGCCTCCCATCAGATCCGAAGCAGCATCTGCATTGTAAGAGCATCCCCAGGGGTTGCTACGCCTACTGAAGT
Organism: Phyllostomus discolor; assembly: GCF_004126475.2. Taxonomy (NCBI): domain Eukaryota; kingdom Metazoa; phylum Chordata; class Mammalia; order Chiroptera; family Phyllostomidae; genus Phyllostomus; species Phyllostomus discolor. The sequence continues at coordinate 2,841,855 of NC_050199.1, forward strand.
GTGCACCCTTGGTCTGACTCCTGGGGGGTGTGGCTTAAAGCCATGTGGCATCCAGAGTCCAAGGAGAAGCAAGTCCACAGAGCCAGAACTGGGGTGGTGCGGGCAGAGGGGTTTTGCCCTGCATTCCGGCCCTGTGGGAGGAATGCAGGAGGAGATGAGAGCGTGTAACCGGGCAGCGTGAACGGGCACTGTGACGGTAGGGTCCTCTGCCTAGAGGATGGACGAGTTCACCTGTGCCCACCACACTTGCTGGTGAGTGAGAGCTCCCTGAATCTAAGTCTCAGGGCAGAACTTCAGAGAGTTCCATGGTCTTTTAAACTCCGTCCTTTCCCTGGCTGGCGTAGCTCAGTGGATTGAGCGCGGGCTGCAAACCAAAGCGTTGCAGGTTTGATTCCCAGTCAGGGTACATGCCTAGGTTGCAGGCCATGACCCCCAGCAACCGCACAACTGCACATTGATATCTCTCTCTCTCTCTCTCTCTCTCTCTCCCCCTCCCTCCCTCCCTCCCTCCCTCCCTCCCTTCCCTCTCTAAAAATAAATAAATAAAATCTTAAAAAATTAAAAAAAAAAACCTCTCTCCTTGTTTCCCCTTCTACTCCGTGTGTTTTCATGCCACTGTTAAAAAACTTCAGCTCCCTGCGGTAAGGAAGAATATTCAATTCATTCACGTTTGTTTGTCTTCGGAATCTCAGCACCGAGAACGACAGTGGGAGTATAGTACATAATCAATAAATATTTATTTTGAATGTTGGACTTAAGTAAATTACTCTTGGAATGCAAGTACACAAGAATTTAATTGCCCTATATAGAACATTTTCCCGTAATTTATTCGCCTGGTTTTGCTTGTTTATTTTCTTTTGTAATTTAGTTTTGGAGTGGTTGGTTTATGCGGTCATTTATCAAACGTTTAGGCAGTATCCATTGCCTCGCAGACACTCTGCTGTTCCAGGGCGTACAAAATTGGCCCGCATTCCGTTCCTCCCCGCCCGCGATGCAGTCTAGTGGGCAGGCAGAGACCAGATATGTAACCAGAGAGGCGTGAGCACGTGCAGTCGCAAAGCCGTGCACAGCCGCCCTGGCTGCTCACACTGAGCTACAGAGCAGGAGACCCTCTGTTCTGGACGCAGCCACAGGAGCACCCGGCCTCCAACCAGGTCCGTGCCTCTCTGCCCCTTTTCTTGTCCCCGCTTCTGTCCGTGAGATTTTATCACGTAGGCCATATGGCCTCGCCTCTGCCCCAAGGACAGGACCTCGTTGCAGAATCTCTGAGTGTGGTCCTTCTTCCAGTCTGCTTCCCAGATGGTGGCATTTTATGTCCCTACCTTGGCCTCTTAACACGCGTCCACACTGCCGTGGGACATGCAGTCCTTTCCGAGGCGACACCCCCAGCCCCCTCCGTGTCCCCACCTCTCGGGGCCTTGCGCGCTGATCCTGGGACCTGGAAACCCTGGAGGCCTGCAGGTTGGTGGCAGGGGGATGTGGCCGGCACACGGGGAGCACTCCCGTGCCGTCTGCACGGGGCACTGAGGGATGGGGGCCGTTGGCGGGCCTCTGCGCCCAGTGGAGCTGCTCCCTGGCTCGGGGAGCGCCGTGGAGTCCTCGGGTTTCTGCTGCCGTCTGTGCTGGGTGGAACTTGCCCTCTGGACACGCGGAGAAAGGGGCTGCATCCCTGCCCGTCTCAGCGCAAAGCACAGGCTGTTCTCCACGAAGGCCACCATGTGCAGGGAGCCACCCAGAAAATAAAGGCCCCTACAGAGAGAGGGGGGAGGAGGCAGGTGGGGAGAGATTCGAGGAGGCAGGGTAGGGGTGAGGGGACACAGGGAGGAAGTTGGGGGGCGGGGAGTCAGGCCGAGGTCCCAGGAGTGCTGGCACTTCCTGAGCCTGGGGGTGCAGCTCGGAGCATCCTGGACTCGCTCCCTCACTGCACCCACCCCGTTTTCTTAAGCTCCTTAGAACTGAGGCTTTGCGTCTTGCAAGCAAAACAGTTCTCACGGACACAGGTAACTGCTTTTCCCGTGGCACGTGCTTCCTGTCCGTCAGAAATAGGCTAGAACGGACTACGTAAAGCACAGGTGGCAAACACAAGGCCCGCAGGCCGGAATCCAGCCCTCCACCTTGTTTTAACCGGCCCGGCACCTTGTTTCTACTGGGTGGCAGCGCGGAGCTCCTTGCCCCTCGTTAAGGAGTGGTTACATTTATGCAGTCCTAAAATGACCTTCGGCCCTTGGAAGGCAACCTCGAGGCTGATGTGGCCCCCGGCGACAATGAGCCTGACACCCCTGACTTAAAGGAACACTGCTGAGTCCCTTCTGAGTGGAGGAATATATATACACGCACACACACATACGTAACAAAACACTTGGGTAATATACGAGGACAAAAACCAACATCCTTAAGCAGGGTAATGCATGACTGGATACATTCGCGAATATGTAATAATCCACGGGCCTTCCTCACAGGGCGTAGAGACTAAACATCCAGTTATCTCTGCTAAGGAGAAACGATTTTAAAGTGTCGGGCTTACCTCTCAGCCTCGTTTTAATTCGCCGTGGGCAAGGTCCCAGATATAAACTACGGCCCGTGGAGCTGAAACCATGAAGGCGGTCAAGGTCTTCCGTGTCTCTGTTGTTGTGCTAGAGGGGCTGCATCCCTGGGCTTGCCGTTCATGCTCTGCACACTGGAGAGCGGGCACAGACAGCCTGTCCCCGCCTTCATTCTCCAGAAATGCCTGTCACAGAACAAGGGGTCAGACCTGGGCTGCAGGCGGCAGTGCCGCATGCATGCATCACAGACTCGTGCACATTTTTAAAAGCCCCGAGAAAAGAGAGTCTGTGTTCTCCGCCCTGTACAGCGTGGTGTGCAACAGCTATGCCCTTGGCCTGTGCCGATGGGGCTACGGTGTCCTGGTCGTCCTTGCAAATAATTTCAGAGCTCGCCTCTCTGCACCGGTCGGTGACCCTCCCGAGCGCCGCTGGTCCCGGAGGAGGCGGCCCCGAAGCAGGCTGTCGTAACGAGAGGACCTGGATTCCCACCAGGAGCAACGATAAAAGGGCATCGTTCCACCGACCAAGGTCTTCACCACGCACACATCACGTCCCGCATCCCCTGTCCTCCTGTTTTCCCCAAGTCTCTACATGAACCTTATTCGGTGTTTAACACATGACAAGGACTGGACCAGCACTTGGGGGGTATTTGTCCATCTTAAAATGAAGTGCAGTGTCACAGGTTCGATTCCCAGTCCAGGCACATGCCTGGGTTGCAGGCCACAGCCCGCAGCAACCGCACACTGATGTTTCTCTCTCTCTATCCCTCCCTTCCCTCTCTAAAAATAAATAAATAAAATATTTTAAAAAAAGAAGAAGAACTCCGCTTTTGATTCGCTGCTTTCTTGCCAGAAGGTCTCGGTGCGGTTTTCTATTCCACAAAGCCCGGTTTTGTCTCGGGCCTGCCTCCGCGCATCCTTTCGGGGTGGCGCAGCGCCCTCTGTCGGCGCCGACGAGCACACCCTCTGTGCGTCCCGCGCGGGGAACCCCGAGAACACTCCCGACCTTCCCGGTCCCGAGTGGTTCCTCTGGGACGGCGTCTGTCTTGTTGCTGCTCGGGGCTCGCCGGCACGAAAAGGCGGCTCCGGCAGCGGACGCGTTTCCCAGAGCTGGGCCGCGTCGGGCGGCCTGTTTCACCCGTCCGCCTGACTCGTGGACACGGCTGCAGCCCCCAGTGGTGCCCGCTTGCCCGCGAAGGTCACGTTCGATGCTGACCTTGGGTCGTGTGGCAGGCGCTCGCGCCGCCCCAGGGATGATGCCTTCCCACCGGTCGTGTGTCACAGCCAGGCTGTCGGAAAGCGTGCCTTCATACATGCACACACCAGGATCCACCCCGGGCCTCGGGGCCGCGAGTGCAAATGCATGAAGAGCTAGGGCATCGTGGGGGGGGGGGGGCAGGCTTTGGCACACCTGTGAGAACCCACGCTTTCCACCTACCGCATTTCGCCGTGTATAATGCCTGCTTTTTTGCCCATAGTTTTGAAGGAATAAAAATAAGGATGCGCATTATACATGGGTAACACTAACTCCGCATCTATGTAAATGCTTTTAATTCCTTTATTTAGGCAGACGTGTGAAAAGTGTCAGTCTAGAAAGCAAGAAAAATATCCTGTATGCATGCAAAAATAACGCCCTGGAATATGATCATCGGTTTTGTTTCTAAAAATAAATACACACACACAAATACATACATAATGGAATTAAACATTAAAACAAAAGACTTTTCTTCCCCGAGAGTTTGGCCGGAAAACGTAGGTGCGCGTTATATACGGCGCAATACGGCCGCCCCGTGGCGAGCTCACCGCCCGTCTCCGTCACCTGTGCACGCATTTCCACGGCTGCGCGCATGCCGCAGGCCCTGCTGACACTGCTCCGCACGTGGCCGCTCTCTCCGGCCCCACGCGCACGGTCGTGGCCCGGACAGGTAGGGCACGGCCCGCGGAGGGAAGACGGGAGGGGGAGGGGGCCTTCAGGGGAAGGTGCACGGGGCGATGGAGGATCCTCCCCAGCGCCGGCCCGGGGGTCAGGTCTGGAGTTTGAGCAGCACTATGCCTACGCTGAGCACCTGTCAGTGGGATTCCCGGGTGTGGGGGGAGCGCTGGGCGCCTGGTCCCAGAGAGAGAGGCCAGCTCTTCGGGGGTCGTCCTCAAAGGTTTGTCGAACTTTATCGAGGACCCGGAGAGAGGCAACCGGTAAACACGTCATGTCAGTGGGCTGTTCTTCTCTGGGCCACCGTCGGGACTGTGGGTCCCTGCCGGCTCAGTGGGGTAGGAGAGTCGGACTTCCCTCGTGCAAGCCCCTCGGTGTAGCACCAGAGGGAACAGCTCGCAGTAGTGGGGGCTTGGTGCCCGGTTATGGATCCTTGGCTACAGGTGGTCGGCCTGGCACAAGGATCGCCACACCCCCGGGCAGTTGCGGTTCCCGTCTGGAACCAGGGAGGTGGGAGACGGACCCCGCATTCCCGGTGTGGCTGCTGATTGGTGGTCCCGCTTCCAGGAGCTCTTCGGCCACGGGAGACTCATCCCCAAGAGAGAGGCCGTGCTGCCCAGCCATGGCACATGCCTCAAGTATTTTGGGTGAGCACTTTGACGAGGACCGTAAGTGTTTGGATTTTAAAATTCACACGCATCCGTTTAAATCAAACCAGTCCGATTGAAAACCCTCAGTTGGCATATTGCATGGATGCGTTACCTACCAGCACATACTCACAGACTGGAAGTGTAATGGAGGTGACTTACCATAAGTCGGCACTTGTATTTCTCGGTTCAAATCCAGGCACTACCTACCAGTCACAGCTGTGTGACGTTGGACAGGTTGCTTAACCTCTCTGTTGCTCAGTTCCTTAATGTAGACATTGCGGGTAAGGATTCTAAATTATAGAACGTGCATGAGGTTGAACGAGTGAGTGTAAGTCAGGAACGTGACACACGGTGTGTCACACACTCAGAACTGGTTAACCATTGCATTGTTATTACCCTGAACTTGTAGCCATAGTAACATGAGAAACATTTAGTTCCCCAGATCAAAATAATTGTCAAATGCTTACAAGGGGATAATGACGACACTTAAAAGTGTAAATGTTTCTGAGGCCAAGCGAGTGAATATGTGCAGAGGGCAGAGAGTGATGGTTGCCGTACTGTAACTGTTTGTGTTATCACCCTGAAGCCCAATAATGTTAACGCCAAAAACATCCAGGTTACTAGATCAAGCTCACATTTTCGAAGAGTGTTAACGTTCGCATGAAGCTTTTCATTACTTGTGAGTTTTAAAACACGTTGAAAAACGGGGATCATTCAAACGGCCGGGAAATTATACGGTTAAAGTGGAAATGCGGCCACTTAGAAGATCTGTTCTCGCTTTGGATGAGAAATATATCCCGAGAAATTCCGCCTTGGACGGGAGTATGTGTTAGAAACTCTAATTCATTTTTCTTGCAATTTGCAGAACTGGCGTTGGTAAGATATTCATGTCTCCAAGCTAATGTGGCATAACACAAAGAATTTGCAAAACACAGATGACACGAATGGAACATGATCTATAATCACATTATTTCCCCCTTAAATCCCGCATAGCAGGCGCTCCGTTGGAAAGACAGGCCGGTCAGTTGCGTAGGATGCCCTGGCACTTTATAAATAAGTAATCGCTTAGGGAAAAAATGATATAATAGAGGTCTGAAATGAAACATTTGCCCACAATATCGGTTACATTGTTTCTCAGCGGGATACGGCACGACCCCCCACTGCCCTTAGCTGGGCTGTTCCTTGACCAGGAACACCTCACACCTGTGTACTCTGGTACCTGAGGAAGGTCGGGGGGTGGCGGGGGATGGGCAGGAAGAGCCCGGACCCCATGCACCTGCAGAAGGGTGCAGCGGGCCCCTGGGAGCCCCAGGACCGCATTGCCCGGAGAGGAGGAAGGTGTTGGGTGGAAATGGCAGGTTCTGCCTCTGACGACCGCACCGCACTGCTGCCAGCCCACCCAGCTCCGCGGGGCTCAGCAGCTCGTCTCCAAGGCCGCCTGCTGGTCACCCGAGTTTTAAATCCCCCTTGGTGTCCACCTAGAGTTCCCCGGCTGGCTGGTGACACCAAGGATCGGCTGAGCTCGCTCTGGGCACGACTCTGGAGTGTCTGATGCCATGCGGCATCTTAGCTGAAGATGGCTCATGTTTCAGGTTGCTTTTGGAGAGAGCGTGGGGGGGGAAGAAGGGAGAGGCAGACTCAGGGGGTTTCGTTGTAATGCAGCTTGTCTGGCTGCAGGGCTGTGCACTCTGCCCGCAGACGGGGGGGGGGGGGGGGGGGGGGGGGCTGCTGTTCGTTCCAGCGGGGGGAATAGTCGTGATCCTGGGAGTGCCAGGAAGGGGAAGGGGACCCACCGGAGTCACAGTCGCAAGAACAAGGAGGCTTATTCTTGTTTCGTCCACATGTCCTGGGCGCGGGGCCGAGGCCTGCCGTACAGAACCTCACGCCGCACTCACAAGCACACGACGAGGAAGCGTGAGCGCGGTTCTCATCTTAGAGATGGTCCGTGAAGACGTGAGGTAGCGCATCCTGGCTTAGCGCACTCATAAATGGTGAGCGCGGAGCTCAGCCCTACGCAGCAGGAGGCGTCATCTCACCTGGGATCTCAGCACGGGCTCCCTGGTTGCATGTGCTCCTGCTGTGGTGTTACTGGGGGCTACCTATTCGAGGTTTTCCACCTCATTGTCTGCACCTACGGCAAGTGAATGACAGTAACAATAAAAACAGCCAGCCCGGCTTTGTCCTGGAGTTAAGGTGCAGTGATGCTGAGAAGGTGCCTTGCGAACTGTGAGCTCTTCGTGAGCACAGGTGGGTCTTCGGTGGTTTGCACGGCAGCGGGGGCGAGAGTGTGTGCAGTGGTGCAGCTTGCACAAGAGCCCAGGCTGGGCGTGCCTTCCCGGGAGCCGTGGCTGCCGAGTGTGAGAGGCAGACATGGTGTGGGGGGTCGCTCAGCCCGGCTGCTGACGTGTAGCCCTGGGGGCAGCTGTAAAAATTGTCCATGCCCAGGATGTACCCTGCTCTCAGAGAGCGTGTGTAATTGGTCTGCAGTAGGGCTTAGGTGCTAACATGTGTACACATACGTGTATCCATGTGCATTTGTGCAGGGAAATGTGTGTGTGCGTGCACATGGGTGTGTGCATCTGCTGTGTGTGTACGTGCGAGCTCTCCCAGTGTGTGGTCCTCAGCAAAAGTGACCGGACTGAACCAGCACGTTTGTGATAATTTGGGTAACTTTACGGTCACCTGGGCTGCTTCCGACGACACCTGTTGCCCAGCGTCCCATGTGACGAGCGCAGCCCTGCCCCTCTCGGGGCTGGGGTGTGAGCGGTAGGTACATTGTACAGCCCCGTGCTGGTGACGCAGGGAGGCTTTGCGGGGGGCTGTGTTTCTCCCCAAAGGAGGAGAAGACAGGGTCTGGCGAGGCTTTCCGGGCGTGCTGTGGGGTCCCGATGAAGCCCCGTGAGAGGGCAGGGCGCCTCTGGAGGTGTGGACACCGAGAGCACGCCTCACTTTGTTAAGGACAATGAGGACCCTTTGAGAGCCGAGAGATCTGTCACCCAGCCGCCTCCCGCCCTGCTGAGGTCCCCACCCGCACTCCCCCGCCGCGGCGGAGGCCACGGGACCACTGTCTATAATCATCGAGGACGCCTTCTCCTGAGCGCTCTCGCTGCTTCTTAGGAAATCGGATTCGGAAAACGAATCCACAGCTTTATTAGCCGTCTTGGCACCAAACGTGGTGCATGGCAGCTCGGCCCCTGCTGGAGACCATGTGCTCCATGATGACAGTGACGATGATGCCTCTGAGCGCGGTGAAAGGAATGTGCAGGTTGGGTTCGCACCTGCAGCTTTGGCCATTTTGGGAGGTGCAGCTTGTACTACACACCTGCAGACATGCATAGCCCCCGAAATCAGCCATCATAGCATATGCCGTCAACCTTGCTGTCCTGGTGGGCACATAGGTGGCTGAATACAGTGTGGACAGCATTAGCATTTCATAACCAAATTAAACGGGGGGGACAGCCCACAGCCAGAGACTTCGGTCGTTTCAGGACAAGGGTGTAACTCTTGGGAATTGACCGGCCCACTCAATAAGCATGGAAGAGATTGGGGAAAGACAGCTATTTGTAGAAAATCATAGGGATAAGTATAAGGTGAACAACACTATTATCAACCTAATAAAAAAAAAAAAAAAGTGAGCCCTGGCTGGTACGTCTCAGTGGATTGAGCTTGGGCCTACAAACCAAAGTGTTGCCGGTTCGATGCCCAGTCAGGGCACATGCCTGGGTTGCAGGCCAGGTCCCCAGTAGGGGGTGTGTGAGAGGCAACCACACATTGATGTTTCCCTCCCTCTCTTTCTCCTTCCCTTCCCCTCTCTCTAAAAATAATTAAATAAAATCTTAAAAATTAAAAAATAAAAGTGAGCTCCTAGCTGTAGGCAGACAGTTCCTGCTCTCTCTTCCTCTGCGGGGTGACAAAACGCTACGGGAGGCACAGTTCCATGACGTAACGACAGCCACACTGCCGCTGATCACAGCCCCCCCCCGACACCCTCCCCTGGCGTGAGGTCCTGCCGGTCGTATGCGCTGGGCCCGGGGTCCGCAGCGTCTTCAGCATCCGGCCGCGGTGCGGGCTCTATTCCACCCCGGCTGCCCAAATCCCCAAGTCCGTGTGGAACCTTCCAGAATCCCCCGGTGGGCTTCAGGGTGGTCCCAGAGCCCTGCCAACCCCAGGTGCACGTCCGTAATTGCAGTTTGGGGGAGGCGGCACACTGTTGAGGCACGGAGGATGCGGGGCGCCTGCAAACCGTCCAAGAACACGCAGCGTGCAGAAACGGGAGCTTAAAGCCTGTGCCGAGGCGTGGGTCCTCGCTTCTGTTGGGAAAATGTGCTTAGCACTCACTCACTCCAAGCCAGGGGCCTTCCCAGGGCTCTGCTTTCTCCCCATTGAGTGGCACGTGGATTTTTTGCGATGGCCGTGGAGATAATGACAAGGAAAGGTCGTGGCGTCCGTCTCCCCCTGTCTGCCCGCCAGCCTCCGGCATAAACAGGCATCTTTGAGCTGCTGCTACGGACTTAGCGATGCCCTTGTTCCTCAACAGCGGTGGTGCTGTGGCCTGGAGAACACGGGCCGGCCGTTCGGAGCAATCCTTGGTGGCGCGCGCCCCCTGGTGCTGGGCGTGCAGAATTGCACGACCTCCCCGTGCGCCCCCGAGTCTTGGAGCAGACTGTACAGAGCCAGGGGTCAGGAGGGCAGGCGTCTGAGCAGAGCCGGGCTGCGGAAGGAGAAGCTGGACGCGGAGTCCGGCTCCGATGGACACCGGACAGTGCAGCTGTCAGAGGACCAGGTGAGTGGACAAGTCAGGTGGCCAGCGGGAAAACGGGATGCCCCCTTCAGAGCGTGGGGTACGCATGCAGCCAGAGTGGACACGGTCCGTCTCCATGGAGAGCACACCAGGCGTCCTGGAGACGGGGCAGGGGGCAGAGCAGGAAGGCCCCCACGCCCTCCCCTCGCCTGCTGTCCCTCGGTGGGCCCTCCTGCGTCCTGCCCCTGAACCTCGGCTCTGCAGGACCAGAGGTGCCGGTCCCCAGGGGCAGGGCGCGGTTTCCAGGGAGCAAGACAGAATCCTTCTACACTGTAAGCTGCCGCTGCTGCACCGGCACTTGGGGGAACTGTTTCCAGCAGGCACGAAGTGACCCCCGGAAGCGAGGCGAGGCGTGCTGTGGTGCGGGGAGCGCGGGGAGAAGCCCGGCGCGGGACACATCGGACCGGCATCCACGCTCCGGAGCCCCTGGGCCTGGCTCGGGCTCTGCGGGGGCCGCAGTGTGGCCCAGTGTTTCCCGCGATAGCATCCTTGTCCCTCCCCCTTCTCCGCAGGGCCTGGGTCCCCAGCGAACGCCCTCCCCCTGGCGCGCCCGTGACCATCCTCCTCCAGGGAGCCCAGCGGGTGGTGAAAATGATGTTTAAGTCATATATGTGGGTGGTCACTTTTTAATGATCAGTTTGTCTTCTAATGCCTTCCCTTCTAGGATTTGCATTCTGTTTACCCAGAGTAAGTAGGTTCGTGGAATTGTGTATCTAAAAGAAATAGAACGTGCACATGATTCATGGATAACATCACCGAAGTGTTGTTATTTAAAAGCGAGAACCCATGGGCACAGATACACGGATGCATTTTAATAAGTTCTTTGCCCCGGGTCCCTTTTTGATTGCCCAGAGCAGGGAGGTGGCAGGCAGTGGTGAGCTTCCTTTGGAGTTTTAGTGCCTTTACAGGTGATTTCTGGCTGCCTACCGCACACAATCTGTACACAGCTTCCCTGGGTGGAAGTTTTTATAACGGGCTTTAATAGTTTCTTCTTAAAAAGAAACGACAGATTTATTTTTTTAAGATTTTATTTTTATTTATTTTTAGAGAGGGAAGGGAGGGAGAAAAAAGAGAGAGAGAGAGAGAGAGAGAGAGAAACATCCATGTGCGGTTGCTGGGGGCTGTGGCCTGCAACCCAGGCATGTGCCCTGGCTGGGAATCAAACCTGTGACGCTTTGGTTCGCAGCCCGCGCTCCATCCACTGAGCTACGCCAGCCAGGGCAAACTACAGATTTATTTTTATACATTGTATGCCATCTGAATTCGTGCTGCGATTTCCATGCAAACGCTCCTAACCGACTGACTTCTGGGTGCGGCCTTGTTAGTGACCACAGGTAAGGTCAGAAAATGAGCTTGCGGCAGGGTTGCTGTGAGGTGAAGCAGCTCCGTTGGCCCTGCAGGGGGCTCTGTCGTACAACAGAAAAGCCCCGTCTGAGCCCTGCGCGCTTCTGCTTTAAGCCTCTCGAGTCAATGTTTCCAAAGTGTGTTTCCCACAGTGGCACAACTCACGTGCTGGTTTATGATGGTATTTACCAGCAGCTGACCTTGTTCCGTTGTTTTAGAAGAATATATTGTTTGCACTGAAGCTCTCGAGCATCAGATTCTCATCTTTAGCTCGACTTGTTTAAAGGGCATCCGAGTAGGAAATTCATGGCTTGTCGGGAGATTGTTTTCAGTATTGTTGTTACTGTTGTTGTTGTTGTTGTTGTTACAGAAACCAACGCGGCACAGGCGTGTCGAGCCGTGCTGGGTGTTGCTGAATCGTGCGTCCCGAGGGGAAGATGCGCGAGGGGCGCCCTGCCGCGTGACCACGGCCTCGCTCCTGCTGGGGTCCCCGCAGCCGCCCCCCCCCCCCCCCCCGCGGGCCTGTGGACAGGCGTGGAGACTTTCTGGGGTCAGTGGGAGAGGGAAACGCCTTGGCCGAGGCCTGCGCTGCCGCAGCACCTCTCGGGACTTAAGCCCGTAATCCTCCGCCCGAAGCCTTGGAGCCTGCGCTCTTGGAAAGACCTGGGGCCCGTATCCTGCTGCCAATTCAAGTTTCCAGTTGGAGCCAGAAGAGAGCTGGCCGTCCTCGGCCTCCTCCGTGGGGACGTGAACGCAGCTCTGAACGGACTCTGCGCCCCGCCTGCCCAAACCAAGGGAGGGAGCAGACAGCTCCCGGAAGCCTGCGGTCCGCAGACTGGGTGGAGGCCTGCGTGGTGCTGGCTCTCACTCCAGCCCTTCCTCCAGGATAATTCTGTCTGTCTCTGCAGGGATGTCTGACGGGCATCCCAGCGCAGCAGCCGGCCAGTTGGGCCTCTGGGCACGTTGTGCGGTGGCTCTGCTCGCTCTGCACCGGGCAGCCCCAGGCCTCACCCCAGCCCTGCCATCCACCCTCGGTGACCATGGCCGAAGGCAGGTTTTGCATTCCCCCTTGCTCTCCCGTCCCCTTTCTGCACGGTCACTGGGGGACGTGGGCCCTAGAGCTTTGTGTGTCTGAGCGCCGCGGCTCTCAGCCCACTGCTGTGAATACGGACTCACAAGGAACTTCGAAGGATTGGAACTGGCTGTGTGTTAACCCCCACAGTTGCCTTTGTGGCTGACAGTATTTTTGCTAAGCTTACTGTGCGTGGTCAGGGGGAGTTGGGGAGCCCATCCCGCTACCCCACACGGCCCTCGCCAGAGAAGCACAGGCCGTGGCAGGGCCTGGGGAGGGAACCCAGGAGCCCTTCTGCTGGACGGCTGGCTCACAGCGGGAGCGTTTGCTCTCACAGCTCTTGACATACCTTTGCAGTTATGTCCTGGCAAAGCAGGTGTTTGTTCTGGAAATACTTCCCTGCCTTTCGAGATTGCTGTGATTCAACTATTTGCTTAACACAGACAAAAAGTGGGAAAGAAATGCGTTTCAAGTTCACGGTCGCCGCCTGGCTCGTTCCTTCCCTCTGAGGAGAAGTGCAAGGTTGCACGCGTGTGAACGTGGTTCAGACACCAGGCAAACGCCTGTGGAAGTCGGAATGGGCCAGCGGATTCTGACATGGAGACGGCAACTCTGAGCGGGCGGGGTTGGAGGGGTGGGGTGGGGAGAGTTGTCCAAGAGAACACACAAGAAAGTTGGAGAGGGCTGCGAACCAAAGCGTCGCAGGTTCGATTCCCAGTCAGGGCACATGCCCGGGGTGCAGGCCACGGCCCCCAGCAACCGCACATGGATGTTTCTCTCTCTCTCTCTCTCTCCCTCCCTTCCCTCTCTAAAAATAAATAAATAAAATCTTTTTTTAAAAGTTTAAAAAAAAAGAAAGTTGAAGAGAAAAACGGGAGAAAAAGCCCCGGCAGGGGCGGACACCAGTAGAAATAAACAGAGGGGGTGCCAGGGAAGAAAGAGGCTCGTTTGGTTTTAAGTTTCTTTCTCCCCACATTCCCTGTCCTGCTGTCCGGAGCTGTCACCGGAAGTGGGTGGGTGAGAGGACCGTGCTGGCCCTTTGTGGGCATGCCCGGCAGTCACAGCTAAGCTGGACGTATGAATGAAAGACAGCATGAATTGAATAATGAGGTTTTCCATGGAAGGCCTTGCTCAAGGAAAAAGAAAAGGTGATTCAGCAACGGCCGTCATCGGGACAGGGCCGGGCGGGAGAGCCCGAGGTGCCAGATAAGAGGGTGGGTGGCCTGCATGCCCAAGGGGAGGGACGTGGGGGGTTGGGGGGCACGGAGGCCGGGAACACTTCCCACTTCCGGTGGCATGTGCATTTCCAAGGCTCCGTCATCTCCCGGGTGGGACGAGGAAGGCACAGCAGCGAGAGACGGGCCTGAGCCCAGCAACGACCACGAGAGAAATGTGTCCCCCAGATGGCAGACAGGTAGGGACAGGAAAACTACCTCCATGTGAATAAGAGTTTGCATTTCCAAGGCAGCCGCCTCAGAAACAAAGTGCCAGGTCCCCTGCTACCCACGGCATGCCAGCCCCCATCTGGAGAGTGACGCAGACACCGGCCCGCAGTGTCCACATCATGATGGATGAACTGAGACATTCTCACACGGACCACCGAGTCCGGTGGAGGAAAAGGGACAGCGTGGCTTTTCTCTCAAGGGGAGCAGAAGCCTTGGCCCTTGCTGTGACCGGCCTTTATTGGGTTTCTCCGCCCGTTACACGATGGTCCTCATTGACTAGGCACAGGTTTGCTTTAGGGGGTCACCTTTTACAGAAAACAAAGGAGCCAATGCCGCTCATCACATCACAGAAGAGGGGTCTTTGCAAGTGAAAAGGCAAAAGTGGTTGAACCGGTTACACTCCTCCTTGGAAGGTTTAGCAGGGATTGTAGGAAGTTGCTTTGCAGTAAATGTCCTCAATTCAGGGGGAGGGAGTTTTTCAGCAAGAGCAAGACTCAAAGCTGCCTGGGCCCATGGCAGGCCAGACTCCCCACGGGAGAACCTATCTGTGGGCCTGGGTCCTGTGCCTCTATCTCCGGGTGGGAGCCGGGCCCACGCCACGCGGAACGGTCTCTACAGTAGAGGACGCCAGGGCACCCGCCCCCGTCCGAGTTCCCTGTGGGAGCACCGAGGTGTTACATCTCCACTCACAGACGCGCTGCTCCTGCCGCCTGGGGAGACGGAAACGCCGTGGGGAATGTCTGTTTGCTGAGCTACACTGGTGGTGCTCACGTTCCCCTACCTCTGCGAGAGGCACCTGCCGGCCCGCCCCACTGTCCTGGGGGGGGGGGCACAGGGAGCACCCTGTTCTTGCCCCCACATTGTCCCCGGCCCCAGGCCCACGCCTCGTCCTTCTATCCTTCCCCTCAGGCAGCTGCCCCATCCCGGCCTCTGCTCCCCGGCCAACAGCTCTGACACGCTCTCCACCCCACAGCCAGCCACGTGCCTCCCTGCTTGTGCTGGGGACCTTTCATGTTTCTTAACAAACTCCTGTCTTGGTCAGTTACCATTGCCCCAAGCTCCAGTGCATGGCTGCGGACAAGGCAAGTGCATGAGGCAGAAGCCACGTGCTCTGGGGGGGCGGCAAGTAACGTGAGTGGTGAGCCCTGAGATGGTCACCCTCATGCTTGTTGTTGGCACAGGTCTGGGTCGTTGCTGTTGGCCCGCGCCCCTTGCCGTCGCCGTGCGGCTGCCCCTCGTCAGAGCTCCAGGCCACACAGCGGGGCTGCAGGGGCATGGGAGCCCCCCCCCCACGCTGGAACCCCACGGGCGGAGAATTCCAGCAGAGGGCCCTGGCTTGCTCTCCCCGGCCAGCCGTCAGCCACGCGACTTCCTGGCGGAACCCAGAGAAGAGTCCTCCTTACCTTCCGCCTCATGATCACTCTGTGTGTCTGTGGCACCTGAGACGTGGATGTCACTGTCATGGTCAGTACCCTGTTTTCCCTGGACGCACCAGTCACTATACGCCAGGGGAAGGTGGCTGTGGCCGTGCATGCACACAGGTGGTGCCTGCTTACCCAGCTCAGCACAGGACCCCCACCCCCAGCTTACGTGGGACTGGACTCTCGCTCCTCCCCCCCGGGGGCTGAAAGTGCTGTGGTGGGGAACAAGCAAAGGGGGCCCTCCCACTGCAGGGGGTGGGCGTCTACACTGGACTCCCAGGGCTCTGTGTGCTGCCTCCCACGAGCACTGGGCTCACTGAGCCTTCACCGAGATGGGCCCCCCAAGCTCACGGCACGGCCCCCTGTGGGGCCTGAGCGGAGGGGCGGCGTCTGTCATCGGGCAGATAAGGATTTCTCATAAAGGGGAAACCACCGAGGGACTGGCCTTCCTCCTGAGCCTGGTGTTAGGGCGCATTCATCGGTCGGCAGCCGCTGAGAGGGCTTGTCAGCACCCCGTCTGCGGGGACACAGGCCAATTCTCTCCGCCCTGAAACGTGAGCCGTGGCCGCGGCCCTGATGCCTGCCGGCACCGCCCGGCCGAGCTGGAACCCAGGGCCAGGAGGCATGGGATCCGGCCCTGATACCATCAGACGTTTGTCGTGGGATTTCCTCCCTGGCCCTGCTATCGCCCCGGGCCAGGAATGTGACAGCCACCTCTGTCTCGGAGGAGGGGAAGCACAGTCCCCCGTGCAAACAGTTGCACGCTTTGTGGAGCAGGAACACAAGTAGCTCATGCTTGAAATGAAGTCGGACCCTTCTCACACAAGGATTGAATGGCCCGAGAACTCCGACACACACAGAGAAGTTATTAAATAAGGTATCATGCAGCGCTTAGAATTTTTTAAAAATCTGTGGAATACCATTTCACATTGCATCGTGAAACAGGCGAGCTTCGTGCTTCGTAATTATTAACGTTTCATCCGCCGAGTCCCCCTGAATGCCTTCGGCCCAGGGACCCTTCCAACGCCGTGCGGGTGAAGCAGGCACCTAAAAGCATCCCCGACACGTCTCGCCTAAGGAATGTGGCTCTGGGCGTTACTAAAAATAAGGTGCCCTTGCAAACGGGAGTCCCCTCGAAGGTAAACACAGGTGCAGGGGAAGGGCTCGGGTGGGCGGGGGAGGCTGGGAATGTGAGCAGGGGTGTTTCCAGACGGTACAAACAAAGGAGAAAGGAGGAGCCACACAGGAAAGTTCTGGAATGGTTCCAAGCCGATGTGAAGAGAGACCGGGGAAGCGTTGAAGGAGAGGAGGTGCTTCTCAGCGGGGTGGGTCGCTGCTCCCTGTGGGCTGTGTCTGACATGGGTGGGGGGGCCCAGTTTAGTTGTCCCAGATGTGGGGGGAGGGGAGCGGTGGCCAGCTGGGGTCCTGCATGGGGTCCTCATGAGCAGTCTCGAAGCCCCCCACGCCACCCACAGCCTGTGAACGCCCCACAGGAGAAGCGTGTGGCCGCCCCCAGCTGAAAACCACCTTCATGCCGCGTGGAACGCTCCCCCAGGCATTCTCTCCGTGGTGGTCGCCGAGGATGGCCGCCGGCGGGGAGCCGGGCGCGGTAGCGTACCCTGTTCCGTCGAGACATCTCGAGTGAGGGCGTTGTCCGGCACTGGAGAAAGTCACTGTTGTCACAGTGCCCCTGGCTGCCTGCGTGGTGGGCAGGTACGTACGTCATCAGGCTGTGCGTGACGTTGGTGGATTCACGGTACATTGCCAGCACGCAAGAGCGTACTGATGTCTGGCCGTCGTCTCCAGCAGCACCGCCCCAGACGGGGTCTGCGATCTTCCCCCGGCATCGCTTTGGGGGGGTGGCGTTCTGCCCCAGGACATGCCACGGTGGAGCTGGACCCCCTGGGTCAGGAGCCCCCCTCCTGCGGGGTCCTCCAGGGCAGGCAGGGAGCGCCCCGTGCAGAGAGGCATGGGCGGTCTGAAGGTGCCGTTCCTTGTCGGGTGAGGGCCAGCTCCTCTCATCCTCCGCGGGGGTCCGCACTGCCCGCTTCCCCCCTGCAGTCCTCAGCTGCCGCGTTCCCGCACGGGGCAGCGCTGTCCACTCCCGTTTCTCCGCCTCGACACCGTCTCAGAGTCCTCTGGTATCGATTGCAGGACAGTCACTCATTGGCGCGTATTTCCCGTGAAATCCAGAGATGCAGCCGTCCATCCTTGGACGTGTTACCTCTTGTAGGTCGTGGCGTCCTTTGATGCTTCCTCCCACTCCTTCGTCCCCTGTGCTGGGGTTCCCTGCGTTGTACAGCCACACGCCCGGCCCGGCCAGCATAGTGAGCCTCCTCGGATTCCGGGGGGCTTCCTCGTGCTCCTGGGGGCGAGGGCAGGACACCCACTCCACCTGGGCTCTCTCAGCCCGTTAGCAAGCGTCTCTTGACCTCGTGGTCCCCGGGGCCCGCAGCTCCCGCATCTCGGGGGAAAGACCCCAGGCAAGAACGTGCCCCGTGTCACCAGGCTGCATCCTACCTTCTCCTGCGTCTTTGTCCTCGGGGCCACACAAGGGACAGGGTGACCCCGTCCAAGGGCCCGCCAGCACTGCTTGCAAGCACAGGCTCACCCTGGCCAGGCTGACCTAGGGTTCTGTGCACCGTGGCCTCACCATGAACGTGGCCCTGGCTGGTGTTCACGTATCACAGCTTTCTGCTGCCATAGCCGGGTTCACTGGAGCTTTTCCTCCTCTGTCCCCTCCCTCCTTCAGGACCCCGGTTCCTGCACAGCCTCCTCGGGGCGCCCTTCCTCCCCTCCCCACTGCCACGGCAGATAGAAGGGTACAGGGGTGCTGGCCGCTCTGTGGACCCCGTTACTGCTCACGGAAATGCTGCCGCTGCTGCTGCTGCCGCCGAGTGTCACCCCCCCCGCCCGTGGGCACAGGGTGAAAACCAGCACCGGACGTCCTGGGGACACGCACTTCTGACGTGCCCTTGACGTGAGGGGCGTGTGAAGCACCCCAGGGATGGACGGGTGGGCGCCAGCGGCCCTACGCGGGCAGTGAGGGGCTTCCGAAACCCTATCCCGTGCCCCGGGACCGCCGGGGGAGGATGTCACGTGCCGTCCTTCTTTCCGCGCCTCCCCGAGCACGGCACGCTGGGAGAAGCTGCCTTTCTTCGTGACGCGTGATGCTCTCAAGGTCGAATGGGCTTACAATTCCCCCCACCTCCTCGGTCTCAGTGTTTATTTTCTCTTCTCTGACGGCTCGGACCGTGTAACCCCAGGTCCAAGCTGGGGAGTGTGCGGTGAGTCCCAAACTACTTCAGGTCCCAGGCTGTGCAGGTCGGGGGGCTGTGTGTCGTTATCAGTGACGACTGTGGACACGCTCATGGTACCTCAAGCCCGCGTTTCATGATGGTTTGTATGGCCAAGGGGATCCATAATTCACTGTCCCATTAGCTCAGCCCATCTGCCGGCCTCTCCTGGCCCCCCAGGACCGCTGGTTGCACCCTGTGGTCCAGTCCCTTGTGACAGATGAACGGTGCCTGATGAGTGACATTCTAAACCACCCCCCCTGCAGCCAGAAGGACACCGTGAGGGAGAGGAGAACTCCCACGCGACCGAGGGAATGGCAGGGTTGTTGACGGAGACCCACATGAGCCGGCTCAGAGGCAGGAGGATCAGTTTGGTTTGGACACGCACCGCGTGGGCCTGTCACCATCCTATCCACTGGTCAGGCACATGCCCTGTCCACAGTGCCACGGCAGGAAGACCAGCTTTATCACAGCGGCTCCCCGCCCACCTGCCTTGACGACAGCCTCCCCCTCTCCCTCTTCATGGGGCGCACCCAGTGTCTCGAATGGCACCCATGCCTTGGGGCCCACCCACTCACTCTCTCCAATGGCACCCACTCTGCTCCACGCAACCCAATACCATTGTCACGGTCTTCGCTTATGCCTAAAGGGAAAATCACGATGTGGGTCAGATTGGACAGCTGTCCATCTGGGAGTCGCCCTGGCTGGCGTAGCTCAGTGGATTAAGCGCGGACTGCGAACCAAAGCGTCGCAGGTTCGATCCCCAGTCAGGGCACATGCCTGGGTTGCAGGCCACGGCCCCCAGCAACTGCACATTGATGTTTCTCTCTGTCTCTCTCTCTTTCTCCCTCCCTTCCCTCTCTAAAAATAAATGAATAAAACCTTTAAAAAATTTTAAAAGTACATGTTCTGGGAGTCAAGGAATGTTTGGAATGTTCTAACCAGCCGCTGCCGACACTGCCTACCTGCACGTTCGAAAGCACTAAAAGGACGGCGTGTGTAAGACGGTGCGTTTTCGCCAGGTGTTCCGGATGGCGCCGGGCTCTGCGCAATCTGGCGTTTTTATGGCTGCTGCCACAGGAGGGGATTTCAAGGGAATCGTTTTATAGTCTGTATTTTACTTCTTACTCATGGCTCGGCTTCCAAAGCCATAAAGTCCACCGACGAGGCACTCGCTGAGTGGAGTTCAAACACTTCCAGAGCCTCCTTGTCCCTGGCGCTCGCCTCAGCCCGCAGAGCCAAGAAGAATAGGAAAGCTGGTCTTCCAGAAAAACCAGAAAGTAATCGGATTTCCCAAATGCTTTCCCCCTGCATTTCGTTGGGAAATACTCTGGCATTTGACCAAAGTTTGGAACAGGATCTTGTGGCCCTTATTATATTTTTCCATCACTCAACGGAGGGTTCAACCTTGTGCGTGCGCACCGGAAGAGAGGGGGTGCTCATATCGTTAACGTGAGTCTATGTTTTCCAGTTTCCACGCTTCCCGAGAGCTCTGGCAGCAAGCGACCCAAGTGTGGGCCTCGCCTGGTCCACGGAGCCCTGCCCTTCAGCCGGCGCAGGCTGAGGGGTGGAGGATGGCAACGTCGAGATTCGGTTTCTGCACTGAGGGCCTCTGCCTCTCCTGCGAGTGACCCTCAGGGCGTGGTACCTGTGGGCAGCCCTTGTGTGTCACATGTTGCTGCGTGAGCAGCCAGGAGCTGGTGCACCGAGTGCGGTCGCGTGCACACCCAGTACGTGCCGGCATGACCGCCGTGCCCCTCTCGGCCACGTCTCTGGAAAGTGTGTCACCCACTTGCTACCTCTGGCTTCCACTCCCCACCAGAGACAGCGTGCGGCCGTGGACAAACACAGTTCCGGGAGTGCGACCGGGGCATGGGCCTGCGAGAGCACACACGGTGCTGGCCACGCAGTCACGCCTGCCCCCGGGGTCCTCGTGGCGGCGTCTCTCCTTCCCCGCCCGCCCACGCTCCGTGGCACGGCCTGGGGTTCGTGGAGGTGAGACGCAGGGGACCATGGAGGTGGGGTGGGGGCCGAGCGGTCACGAGACAGCGAGAGGCCAGAGCCGTGGACCAGCAGTGACGACGTAGGCAGGACAGAGCCTTCTCTGCCGAGGGCTGCTCAGACCCAGCAGGTGCGCGGCCCCAGGGTGGGGGGGGGTCGTGACGGCCGAGTCGGTGGTGCTGGGGGGCTCCCCGGCCTGCTGCTCTGAGGGTGCACACAGGCCAGCACCCGCTGGGTCTGAACCCATCTGCACGGAGCCCTCCCAAACCCCCCCCACACTGCCCCTCGCCCCCCCTGCCCCGCCCAGACCACCCAGGCCTCCGACATCCTCTGAGCACGGAGCACAGCCCTCCCGCCTGGAGCAGAATCATTCCCATGCAGTAAGGACAGGCGCTGAGCCAGCTGCACAGACCGCCCCCTCCCCACCGCTCACACAGTTTGTGGAGAACCCACGTGCTGTGACGTGGCATCCCCAGCCCTGTCCCCAGCACCAGCCTCCCTCCCATGTCCGCCCTGAGCACTGCGGCCTCACCTCCCAGCAAAGGGGAATGGAAAAGTGGGGGGGGGGGGGGCAGGGGGCGTGGCAGTCCGTGGAACACACCCACAGCAGCTGCGTGGAGCGTAGAAACCGCCCTTCACCCCCAAACCCCCGTTTCCCCAACGCTTCCCACCCCGCTTCCTGAGCAAGCTGGCTTCGGGGCGTTCTCAAGGTAGCGGTATTTGCAGAAAACTTTCAGATACATATATTTTTTTCTCTTGCATGCACGCACAGAGCATCTGCTGCTGGCCACGGAGCAGATGTGGAAAGGGGGACGTGCAGGCTCCCCCCTCCCTCTGGTGAGGGATGCCGCCTCTTCCCGTGGACCGGCCCGCCACGCGCCCCGGAGGGACTCGGGGCAGCGAAGGTGGTGTCTGCCTCACAGACTGGAGCGTCTGTGGTGGACACCAGCCTCGGTCCAGCCATGCGGGGCCCAGGACCTGGAAGGACCTCAGGGGCCCTTTTCCTGAACGCCCCGACGCAGGCCGGCCCGAGCGTGGTTCCCGTCGAGATCCCCGCAGGCGGTGGCCGCCGTGTGGGCGCGAGCTCTCCTCCTTGCCTCGGTCTGTGGTCTGTCTGCCTTTGGGTTCCGGTGAGTGGTGCCCCCCATGGGCCTTGGTGGGTTGCGTTTCTGGTCCTTATTTCACAGTTTCCCTGCCTCCCGCATCCCTCTTCTTCCAGCAGCTGCCGTGTTCGTGCCACGGAGGGGAGCTGCGAGCCCGTGGGGCGTAGCGACGCTATTTCTGCGGTCTGCCGGAATTCCCGTTGCACGGGGAGTCCTGTGGTTCGTCCGGGGGCCTCAGCGCAGCCCATGTTGGGAAATCCTGGAGCCGGGAACCCTGCCCCCTGGGTCACTCTGCAGGGAGACAGCAGACACGGGAGCTCGGAGGAGGTTGCAGAGTGAGGCCACAGGACCGAGGGGTGTGGCGCTCTGTGGGGCGCACCGGAGGGGCCCTGTGGCCCAAGGTGGTCACGAGAGCAGGGCTCGCTTCTTCTGAGACAGCCCCAGGGGGACCCACGTGGGGTCCCAAGGCTTCTGTGTCCTTTACAGAAGTGACACGTACACACAAGCCAGGCCACCTTCAAGGGGATGGAAGTTCTTCGCTCACGCGAGGTCTGGAGGGGGTCGGAGGTGAGAGGGCGGCCTCATGGCGGCCTGTGAGGCTGCAGCTCCTCCCGGCTCCCCCACTGGCGAGAGGAGTCCCCCACTCGCCCACGCCTCGTGCAGCAGGAGGAGCTGAGACACAGTGGCTGCTCACCGGCCCCCTCCCCCCCGTCTGGCTGCCTCCCTGTCGCCTCCACAGCTGCTGCCCAGGGGAGACTGGGTGGGCTTCCTCGGCCCAGACCCAGCCCCCCGGGGTCATCCCTCTGCAAGGGAGGCTGGGAGATGCTGCAGCTGCCGCCAGGTTGGGTGGGCACACAGGTTGGGTGGACAGCACGAGATGCTCCTCAGATGAACCATTGTGCCTGCGGGCCCGAGACCCCGAAAACACCTTGTCAGAGCTGTCTCCGAACCGTCTCCGTCTGTCCTGGCGTCTCCCGGGTCAAAGCTTCTGTAAAACCACTCTTCCGAAAGACGTCGTGGCATTGGTGACAGGCGGGGAGGAAGAGAATTAGAGGCACACAAACAGCCAATCGTAAAACGGCGCTGCGAGGCATGGAAATGTACGTTTATGGCAGAGTAATAAACTGGGGGAGAGTGAGGCGTCCACAAGAATTATTTGGGAGATAAAGAATAAATGGATGAGCCCTGGCTGAGGAGGCTCAGTGGATTGAGCACCGGCCTGAGAACCAAAGGGTCGCCGGTTCGATTCCCAGTCAGGGCACAGGCCTGGGTTGCGGGCCAGGTCCCCCAGTAGGGGGCGTGTGAGAGGCAACCACAGGCTGATGTTTCTCTCCCTCTCTTTCTCCTTCCCTCCCCCTCTCTCTGAAAATAAATAAATGAAATGTTTAAGTAAAAAAAGAATAAATGGATGAGACTTTGGTAATGATGGGAGAGCACCTGAACTTCCTGAAGACGTACAGGCGGTCTCAGAGGTGGCACTGTTGGCCTGAGCCGGCTGTGGACGGGCTCATAAACCAACGAGCCCCCGGCCGTGAGCACAGACCGGTTCCCGGTTCCCACGGCCTCTTCCTTCTCTCCCCGAGTCGGACTCTCGGAGTCCATCCTGGAGGAGGAGGGCTTCTCCACGGAAGCCTGGTGATCGGTGTTCCGGATCCGGGGGTTTTGCTGCGTGCTGCTTTCCGCGGAGAACTCAACAGCAGCGCAGGGGCTACCCTGGATGATGCCACGTGTCAAACACGCGTCCCCGTGCTGAGCTGCGGCGGCGTGCGCCTTCACTGGGCGTGTCCACCCGGCAAGGACGCCGAGACCGCCGAGACGGTGGCCGTGTTTGTCCAGAGGGACGCGGGGAAGAACAGTAGCATCGTGGGAAGCGCAGTCGGAGCTCGATAAGGTGGATCAGGGTAGCTCTCGCCGGCGGAGAGGGCGGAGCCATTTCGCCTCCTGCTGAGACGCGCAGCCCGCCGCGCACCCACTTACGAACCCCGTCAGCAGACTCCGTTTTGTGAAGTGGCCTGAGGTTACGCGCAGCGTGTGTGTGTGTGCGGGGGAGGGTGTTTGTGGGTTAGTAATGTTGGGGTGTGTCTCGCTCCTGTCGTCTTCGGCTTCCCGCGATCAGGAGAAAGGCTTTGGGGAGTGCGCCCTGAGCATGCTGGGATTGGGCAGCGGAGGGCGCCCCTGTGAGTCTCAGACCCAGCCCGGCTCGCCCTGAGCACAGCAGCGGGGGTGCGGAAGCAGGAGAGGGGCCGAGCTGCCCCCTGCATGAGGGCCTGGCGTTTTACATAGGAAGTGAGCCAGGCCTCTGGCGTGCCCATGTGGCCACGCAAGAGGCAGACCATGTTGCTGTTGCTCTCTGCAGGGGGGCCTGCCTGCCGCCCAGCACTCCCGGCAGCCAGGGGTGCCAGAGCCTGTGACCGTGCCGGGGACCCGCAGGGCCACCGCGCAATCTGCGAGGATCACGGCCACAGCGGACAGACGACCACCTGGTTAATGAATCCAGGATTGATTTGGCGCAGCGCTCCACACGATGAGTTTCGTGTTCCGTCCGGAGTTGGGTGTCAGGGCTTTTAGCATGAAAATGCGGCAAAGACTGCAGGCAGTGGTCTTCCCCCAAAACATCCATGTCTGCCTGCGTGCTTTTGAGCAGAAAGTTTGAACCCCGGAGATGAAAAGAAAACGTCGATTTGTCTCCTAGACAGAGTAACGAGTGCCATGCACTCTCTTCCTCAGTGGCTTCTCGGGTCTCCAGCGATGCCGGACGGCGGGCCCATCGGGGAGCCTCCGTCGGACGGGACCCAGACGTGTGACCCGGAAGGACGCCCCTTGCCCCGGGGGTCTCGGACACGGACGTTTCCAGGAGCAGGGAGAACACCCTCAGACGGCAGAGGGCGAGGTAGGAGAGCTGCCCTGTGGCCACACAGTTGCGCTCACTTGTAGCGGAATCTGACATGATCCCTCGCACGGAGAGCCAGCCGGCTCAGCGGGACGTGGAGAGCATTGAGGTGACCGGTACTTGTGGGCGCCGTGGGCGGCGGCAGAAGCCCTGCTAACCCTCTGGAGGTCTGGGACGGGCCCCCACACTCCTGTCTCGCATAGAAACGGGAGCTGCTCACGGGGACGCCAGGAAAAGCCACTGTATGCCGGACGGCGGGCTTCGAGGTGGGAGGGCGGGCTGGAGAGAGAGGCAGGGCGAGGTGGGCGTGGGCAGGGACGGAGAGACCCCCGGGGCACGCCAGGAAGGCCCTGTGGGCTGGGCGGCACGGAGCACAAATCCTTGAGGGGTAAAGCGGGCCGTCCCCAGGGAGACCGGAACACCAGACCGTGTGCTGTGTGCGTTCCCCCTCAGCGTTGCACGGGGGGCTTTTCTGGGCTGCTCCCGACGATGCAGACTTAGGGTGCACCTGCACTGATGGTCACCGCACCTGAAGCGTCCCTCTGCAGTCCGCTGAGATCGCAGGGGGCCGCTCTTTCTCCGCTCGTCCACCCCAAGAGCTTCTCCGTCCCTGATGCATCTTGACCTGGAGAGCCTCTGACCGCGACTTTTATGTGGAAGAAGGAAGTCTTTGCAAAAAAAAAAGAAGAAGAAGATCCGCCTGGGGTGGGGGTGGGGGTGGGGGGTCTCCAGGTGCCTGCTAAATGAGTCTCCGCTTGGAGCGGGCTGCGGCTGGTGCTCTCCATCTCGAGGCCCCGAACGCTGCCCCGGGGCCTCACAGACAGCTCCTTTGTCACAGTCCCGCCGACGGCCTCCTTTGATGCCGCGCCGCAGCGGAGAACAAACGTAGCACGAGGGGTCAGAGATCCGCGGAGGGGGCTCGTTACCGGGCGCTGGCAGGCGGAGGACGCCCGGCTCCGCGCGCTTAACGAGCTGCAGCCCCCGGTGCCCGCAGAGCACGGCGGCGGTGCCGAGGCCTAATCAGAGCTGCTGGGCCCCGCAGGCGCGCCGCTGCGGTTGGAGAGCCTCCCGCGCGGCAGGGACCCGACGTCCCCCAGGTAGCTGCTAATTCAAGGCGGCTGGCCCCGTGAGCTCAGCGGGCGTGCTTTCATGGGGGCTGCAGGCGCAACGTGGCAGGGGAAGGACATGATGAAACGCAGAGCTGGCCGAGCGCGCGCAGTCAGAGGGCGCGGCCGCCTCCGCGGGAGGGAGAGGGAACTAGAAGTCAGCCTGGTCTGCCGTGTTTCTGCTCCAGAGGGTTGTGTCCCAAAATACACACCGCGGGGCGTGAAACACGAGTCCACGGCGGTGCCGGTCCACAGACCAGCATCCTCAGGGAATGTGGAGTGGCTGTCTCGCCCTGTGCACCGCTGCTGCGGCTGCTGCGTGCGCGGTGGGCGCACAGCAGCCCCAGGGCCACATGCAGAGCGCCGGTGGGAGGCGGCCGGGCAGCACGGGTGCGGGTCCACGCCGCCGCCGTTCGTGACGTGGCGGCAGCCACGGGCGCTGTGCACGCGCCCTGGGCCCACACAGCGAAAACGCTCGTCCTCAGCCTCTTGAAAAGAAATCGGCAAAGCGGGCTGGCCGTCCTGCTCGCAGCGTGACACTCCGTTTCTAGGTTTTTCATCGCGAAATATCGCGCCCACACGGTGTACAGAAATAAAACGACGCGCTTTGCTTGACTGTGTATCCCATTACTGCGGGTAGCGATTTCTTTTTCAGTTTCTCCTCGGGATTTTTTTTTTAGCTTTGGCATACAGGGTCATCTTTAAAATGTTTTTCTTCATTTTCTAATTGTCGTTGACAGGCAATGTTATATTATATTAGTTTCAGGTGCGTGCTTGCTGGATAAACATTTTTATGCTTTACAAAGGGTTCGCCCCGATACTTCCAGCACGCAGCTTGCACCGTCCGTAGTTATTATGGCATTACTGGCTGTGTTCCCTGTGCTGGACTTTACATCCCCGTGACTGTTCCGTAACTGCCAATCTACTTCTCAATCCCTTTGTCTCTCCTGTTCACAAAGCATCCCTCCATGTAATATGGAAGGTAGAGCCATTTATTAAAGAAGATACGAGAGACAAGAAACACTGTCCACAGGACAATGAGGTCTCAGCTCCCTTCCAAGTAGCACCCGGGGACCTCACACAGCTCTCCCAGTCGCCATCAGCTGCCCCCGTCATATTTTCCTGAACCTCATGGGTGCTGTGACATCTCTTCCGTTTCCAAAGTGACTTTAATTTTGGGAAAAGCCAGAAATTGCACGGCTCCAAATCTGGGCTGTAGGGGGGCTGAGTCCCCTGGGTGATTGGATGTTGCACCGAAAAGCTCTGCACGAGACGTGATGCGTGAGCAGGCACGTTGTCCTGATGAATCTCCCAGTCCCCAGTTTGCCGTAGCTGCAGGCTTCTGAATCCTCTGAATATTTTCCACGGAGGAATGGTCACGCTTAATGGAAAATTGGAGGCAGATCCATTGCTTTACTCGCTCAGTCATTTTGAATGTGACAGCCACACAGTGCACATGCTCACTCAACAGGGTCCACCGCCCCCACGGACCAGTACAGTGAGGTCATCCTTGTTCACACACATGCATTCCACACACTGTACTTTCTTTCCTGCTCATCTGCTGACAGGCTTGTGTGTTGCTTGTACGTCCTGGCTACCGTCGGTACCACGGCAGTGAGCTCAGGGGTTTTCTTGGCTCTGTCGGCTCCTCCTACGGCAATGTCGGGGGGTGGGGGGTGGGGGTGCACAGGCGGTGAGGGATGGGAGGAGCCCTTCCCAGCCTTGGCGGGAAACAATAAGGCGGGAAGTGGGACAGCGTATGTGATAGGGAAAGAAACCGGAAGGACAGAAACGTCACAGAGGTGGCACTGGGGAGCACCCTCAATAGATTTGCTTCGAGGGAGAGAAAAGTGGGAGAGGACAGATGACCCCGGTGTGTCCATCCCCAGTGATGGGGAAGGCGCAGCTAAGGAAACGGGGGTGGGGGGGCCGTGGGCGGGGAGGGTCTTCCTGGGACCAGGTGGTGCGCGTCGGAAGGAGGGGTTGAGGGGACAGGGCCTGGAGGGGGCCAGACCAGGTAACGCTCCAAAGAAGGAAGCGCAAAGGGGCTTCCCCAAGACTCATTCCCTCCCTCCTCCGGGGCCAGCTGGCAAATGGTGCAGCGGTCTTCCCGGCCCTTTTCCGGCACTGTTTTCTGCAAAGAGTAGGGTTTTGTGCAGAGACCATTTGACCTGAGGGAGCAAGAGCTTTTCCTTGGCGTCTTAGGGATGCCCTGCTCTCAGGACCGATGACCCCTTGGGCCTGAAGGACACCGCACCCTGAAGAGCAGAGATTTCGCTCGCGGGCCCCAGACATTGACATCAGCGCAGACACGGCCCCACCCGGGCTGGCCGGAGTCGGGTCTCGGTGTGTGTGAAGACGGATGAGACAGTTACCCGGTCTCGTCATCTCAGCAAACGTTTCAAACCCTGCCTGCACCCTGTGCCCTTGCTGATCTTCAGGAACATGACTGTGACGCGGTTCCAGCGTGAGCAACCAATGACGGATCGCTCCACCCCTTTTTCTCCAAACCGCAAAGTGTTTGCAACGCGCGCGCGTTCATTCTCCTCCCAAGGAAACCAAGGGTTCAATGGCGCCCCCCGCAGGTGATGCGCGGCGGGGCAGGAGAAAGAAGGGGACTTGGAATGAAGCACAGAATAGCAAGCAGTGGATTCCAGAAACCCAAGCCACAGATGGGGTCTGCCGGCCGCCCCCAGCCCTGCCCCCTCACCTCCCCCCGCCGCCTCCCCGGACCAGCGGAGCGATCATCTCCATTTATTTCTGGGTCTATTCTTGGAGCCGCCACCTGCCTTGCGCAGCGTGCCTCCCACCTGTGAGATACAATTACCAGGACGTGACGAATGATGGAGCTCACCGGCATGACACAAACGCGTCTGCGAAGGTGACTCTTGGCCGGGCTCCCGGCTCTGCGTCCCGTAAGGAAAATAATGAGGCGTTAGCGGGAGCGGGAGTGGAGGACACGGAGAAAGGTTAGCCGTGACTCCGGCGTTCCCCCCGGCCTGTTCGCCCGAGAGTATCCAGGGGTGGGGTGTTCTGGCCTTCGAGGTGGGATCTTGGCCCTCGGAGGGACCATTTTACAGTGGGGGGGGGGGAAGCATTTTCGCTATAAATGTCCCTATTTGCCTGTAACTCCTTTTTAAGGCTGAGTCCTTATCCTGTGAGGTTGTCACTCAGTGATAGATAGAAAATGCCGGCAGAATGATGTGTTTTAAAGTAACAGGTCTGTAAGGACACAGTGCAATGAACATTCAGGTCTAAGAACAGGTCACCCCCGGCTGGCGAAGCTCAGTGGATGGAGCGCGGGCTGCGAACCAAAGCGTCGCAGGTTTGGTGCTGCAGGCGAGCATGCACGGGTGAGGCTGAGTGTGAGGAATTTCTCTCTGCGTGTGACTGATCTACATGTTTCGCTCCCCCCTTCGTGGGGCACAGGGGGCCTGTTTTTATTCCCGCTCACCCGACTTCCTCGTCTCTCCGTCACCGCCCAGCTCAGGTAAGCAGACGCAGGTGGTGTTAACGGGGCAGGCCCCCGGAATCCCCAGGAGAGCCGCCCGGTCAATCCTGGCCGAGTAGGGCAGCGGCCGCATCGTCCCGGCTGCCTCCATTCTACGTGCCTGGGGAGTTTCAGGAAAAAGTGAATTATGTAGCTACGGGAAAATAATGACAGGGGAGGAAAAAGCACTGGGTATATATAACTCATCTTAAGGACATGTTCTATCCAAATTTGATTAAGTTTATTTTATGGTAAATATGATAAAAACACTTACACATTCTTTCCCTATTTGCCACAAATGTCGTTTTTCCGGCTTCTTGTTGCCATGTGTATGTGTGTTGCTAGGTGGGCAGAGCCAGTGGGGGCGGGGGGGGTCTATGTGGATGTAATGAAGGGCCCCGAGCGTGCATTTTATTGAGTTTGATTTGAGTTTGATCTGTTTGACGTGCCGGCTGAAAAGTCAAGTCCAAGTGTGTCGAAGCCAGCAAAGCAGAAGCGCTGCAAACGGCGTATGGTTTCCGACATGGCCTTCGCGTGGCTGCAGATCACGCTGGACGGTGATTCCCGCCGACAGGTCTGCCTGGAGCGGTCTGGTGTCAGGTTCCCCGGACTTTCCGGACTTGGCTCGGCGGCTGGGGCGCTGATGGGCCGGAGTCCAGACATGTCAGAAAGCGGGGCTCCTCACACATTGCCCGCCCGGCCGGAGCCAGGCATGGGGGTGCCCAGCCCGGGGGTCAGCCGGTTTCACCGGGCACCCGGGCTCCGGCCGCACCCTCTGCCCCGTGGCGTCCACACACACATGTGTGTGCTCCGTGTCTCAGACGGGCGCTGCCTGGAGACGTTCCACCACAATACCTCTGCCCGCCCTGGGCCAGCGCCTGATCCGTGTGTAAGCTCCAAACTGCCCCCACTTCTTTTTTTAAATTAATTTATTTATTTTTAGAGAGGGAAGGGAGGGAGAAAGAGAGAGAGAGAAACATCCACGTGTGGTTGCTGGGGGCCGTGGCCTGCAACCCGGGCATGTGCCCTGACTGGGAATCGAACCTGCGACGCTTTGGATCACTGACCTTGCAGGCTGCTGCACACCCCGGCATTGACCGGGAGGGTAAGGGGGACCTGGCCGGGGCAGCCCGAGCTGGGGAAGAGCCAGGAAAACTCAAGTCTGAAGAGTCTGAAGTGTGTCTTCCCTTTCACGAAGGGCTACAAGGGTGACCCATTGACAACGTGCAAAATAATGCATTAGACAATCCAAAAAAAACCCCAAAAACATTCACCCAAGACTTGGGGGCGCACCTGCAGTACCCCCGGCAGGCAGGCAGGCGAGGTGAGGACGGTGCTGTCCAAGGCACTTGTTAGCATTCGGACCACGAAGCAGCAGCCTCCTTGGCTGGCCTCGGAGAATTCCTCTATTACGTGTGGGTGGCCGGGCGGGTCATGGACATGGAAAGATGGACAGGATCTGTGACGGTCCCGCCGGGTGGGTCTCCAGGATGCTTCTGCTCCCTTTCCGACTCCGAGAAGCCTGTCTGTTCCTAGTCCTCAGCTTAGCCGGGCCCGTTTCCCGGAGGAAACATGGAGGGTGTCCTTGGGAGATGCGGCCGATGATGGGCCCACAGCGCCTCCTCGGAAACAAAGACATGGTCGAGGACAAAGACACGACAGCGGGCCTCGAACGAACTTGGCCTTGATGCTGAGCTGGGTCAGAGGATACTGCAGACTCGGCGTGGCTTGTGCCACGGTTAGGAAACCACAAGTACTTTGAGAAGGGGCGCTAGCCAGTCAGTTAGACCGAGAGGTGACAGGTGGGGAAGGCGGCATGTGCCTGTCTCACCTGCAGGGGGCGTGTGTCTGTGTCTGGCTCCGGGCTCACTCGCTGAGAGAGGCATCTTATTCTCTGTATTTATCAGCGTTCCTGGCTGTGTCTACCCCCCTGCCACACACACACACACACACACACACACTCACACACATACACACACACTAAACACTGTCCGGCCTTCAGCGCCGACGGGCGAGATTAAAACGTGTTTGCAAACTCGGTCGTGTGAAAGAGAGACCCCGTGTGAACACAGTGAAAGCCGCGGCCCCCGCCTGGGGCCTCAGAGGAGAACACGTCAATTATTTCCTTCCTCGGGACGCCGGCCACCCACGCACAATGGGGCCGCCCGCCAAGGGGCAAGCGTGTGTCACCGCAGGGGGTCATTATAAATGCGGCCTTGTGCGGGGGCCGGGGGAGGGGAAGGGGGCTTCCCACCGAGAAACCCCCCTCCTCAGACGGCCCCACCGACCTGTCTCTCCCGGGATCCGCAGGGACAGATGTCTCAAGAGGAAGGACGCTGACCGCGGCTCTCTCTTCCTCGGCCCTCACCCCGCGGGGCCGGCCGCCCCGCTGCAGCCCGCACACGCTGTGCCTGCATCTGCTCTGTGGCTGGTGTGTGCCCTGGGCCGCCGGGGACCAGCTCCAGGGACACAGCGACTCCCGGGTCCCTCCCCCAGAGGGGCGCGGTGAGTGGGAACGATGCCAGAAGGACGCCGGCCGTCCTCGGTCACCACAGACTGACCTCCTGGGGCTGGCCTCCCCCTGCAGTGTGCAATTTATCACCCGCACACAAACATACAAAACTGTGCCCTTGAGAAGTATCCGTGTAGTCCTGCGTCATCACGAAGTATTGTAGAGCCGCATGCACTGTTGAAGTGTGTGTGCTGGTGCTCGGACCCCAGGCACCCCAGAAAGCCAGCACGGGGGCCCCTGCCATGACCCCGAGGTTTTCCAGTGTCCCAGAGAAGCGCCGTGCTCCTCAGCCTGCGTCCTGGTCCCGGGGGTTTCTCTCGGGCCCCGGGCCACATTTCCCCGGGTTTACCTGGAATGTTTGGGCTGCTCCAGATGGCATTGCCGGGCGCACCCTGGGTCTGCCCCCATGGTTGGCTGACATCTCCCCCGGGGCAGAGCTGCACTCTAACCCGGGCAGCGGGGCCACAAGGGGCCACCCCGTGTGGCCGCCCGGCACCCACAGAGAGGCGGCAGGGCCGGCGTGCAGAGCCTGGGCCCTGGAGATGCGGGAGAGCGAGAGGACACGTGGGACGCTGAGCAGCCATGCTGGTGTCAACCGTGGACGCGCCAAGGGACAGGCCGAAGGAACGTCACCCGAGTCACTCGCAGCAGTGGCCGTGGCTGCTGAGCAGGGGCGCACACCAATGCCTGCGAGCTCCCAGCAGGGGGGGCCCCCGGGGGGTCACCCACCAGGGAGCCGAGGGAGCCGGCAGCCTCCCCACGGTCCCGAGTCTTCTCCCTGTTGCTCGGAGCTGGATGCCTTTCTGCACCCGTGCGTGCATGGGGCTGGGGATCCGCGCCTCACCGTCCGAAAGGCAGTGCAGGTGGGAACAGGGACACACGGTGTCCTCGGTGGAAAAGGAACAGCGGCGTGGGTGGTGTGGAATCCCTGCCACGTCCACGGCGTCCCCAAGGGCCGTGCCATTCCAGGACGCCCCACGAGCAGGGGGTGACTGAGGCTCCACAGCAGCCTAGGGGAGGGGGCCGGGGAAAGAGCCAGTGGGGGGCAGAGGGACCCCTGGGGTCCACACAGGGGACGGGGGAGTGATGACACTTTTTCCCGGCTTTGTTGAGGTGTCACTGGCATCTCACGTGGTGTTACTTTCAGGGATACAATCTGTTGAGGAGATGCCCTCACTTGGTGCAATAGGGTGGCCATCACAGTGACCTGTGGAGGTTGGGTGGCCGTCACAGTGGACTGTGGAAGTTGGGTGACTGTCACAGTGGACTGTGGAGGTTGGGTGGCCATCACAGTGGACTGTGGAGGTTGGGTGACCGTCACAGTGGACTGTGGAGGTTGGGTGGCCATCACAGTGGACTGTGAAGTTGGGTGGCCATCACAGTGACCTGTGGAGGTTGGGTGGCCGTCACAGTGGACTGTGGAGGTTGGGTGACCGTCACAGTGGACTGTGGAGGTTGGGTGACCGTCACAGTGGACTGTGGAGGTTGGGTGGCTGTCACAGTGACCTGTGGAGGTTGGGTGGCCGTCACAGTGGACTGTGGAGGTTGGGTGGCCGTCACAGTGGACTGTGGAAGTTGGGTGGCCATCACAGTGACCTGTCCCAACAGGATGACCATTGTGGCGTTAGCTGACACCTGCGTGATGTCACATAATTGCCATCCCTATTTCCTGGTGGGCACCTTTCAGACCAGCCCCCTGAGCCACTTCCAAGAGCACGATCCAGAAGGACTGAGTGTGCCCCACCCCCACCCCCCACCGGTGCTGTGGGTGCGTCCCAGGAGCTGGAGGGGAGACCGCCAGCGCCACCTCGCCCCAGCAGCGGTCCCTGTGCTCACGGGACCAGGGTCCCCCGAGGACCATCTCCCCCGCCGGCGGTTCCTCTCGGAGCACCGACATCTGCACGCACAGAGGTGTCAGACCCATGCTGGAACGCTGTTCGTAGCGACACTCTGTGCTCTCGGAACGACGATTTTGTGTGAGGTCATCCGCACACCAGCTCCCCTCTGCTCGTTGCTGGAGCTCTGTGAGAGGGGGCGTTCCTGAGTCAGGAGGTCTCTGGGCCTCCAGACATGGAGGGGGGGCAGGGGGACTGGCAGGGGGCACACAAAGAAACGAACTGGAACTCCTTGGACGTGTACCTGGAACCGATTTCCAGATGCTGGCCTTGGCTAATCTCATTACCGGTAACTCAAGACCGGTGGGATTTCAGAAGGCAGTGGGGCAGGGGGTTGACCGTCTGACCCAGCGAGGGGTGGAGGGACTTGGGTCCCAAGCGCTGCTTCCCTCATGCACCAGGCATCTCTGCCACTGGCTGAAGGGCAAGATCCCGGAGCCGGGGCTGGGGCCGGGGCCGGTGGCGGGCCCGTGGATTCCAGCGGTGAAACCCACCCTTTGTCTGCAGGGCACTGTGCAACCATGTCGCTACCTCGGTCAGAAAGCGGCTTATTGTGTCCCGCCAGCGCTGGCATCTGCAGAATTAATCTTTAGCCCATCTTTTATCAGGTCCTCATCTCTCCGAGCAATTAAGACGCGGGGCCATAGCTGGAGGCCAGTGAGTCGAAGCGAATGCTCAGGTGCACTGGGTAAAAGGGTTCAGTAAGAGCGCCCGTCGGCACCCCCCCACCTCAGAACCCCCACCCCCCTGAGGGGGGAATAAACAGTCCCTCACAGCACTGTGCTCGCACCGGTATTTCCAGCACGTGACCCGAGGGCGACCTGGGTCCTCCACGGATCACCTGACCCACTATGTACGTGGAAATGTGCCGTGGAGACACGCAGCAGACAGACACAGGTCACAGCTTCTGCCGAGACTCGTTGTCCCGGGGGAGCGGCGTCTCTCTCCTTCCGTGTGACGCAAGTACACGCCGAGGCCCAGAACAACCAGCTTCTTTAACATGAATCCAGTGGAACGGCCCCCCTCCCCCCCCTGCAACGCGGGAGCCTCGCAGCCAGCAGGGAGGTCAAGGGCCGCACGTCACGGGCTTTGCTGTGGAGGCAGAGCTCGAGCGCTCGCCCTTCTGCAAAAATAATCATAACTTTTAAAAAGATTTTATTTATTTATTTTTAGAGAGGGAAGGGAGGGAGAGAGCTGGGCATAGCCTTGGGGGCGCCTGGAAGGCAGATCCATGAGAGGGGTGCCAAGAGTCTGCAAGACAAAGACGCGAGGGACCGGACGGATTGGGGCGACCTGGGGAAGCCCACGGGCTATCCACCGGACGTGTCCGGGAAGTGCGCCTGCTCCAGGGGCTGGACAGAGACACGCCCGTCACCGGGGGGAGAGGGGGAGGGGGGGGCTTCCCTCGAGGGGAACTGGGAAGCCCGTCCCTGGTTTCGGTCAAACCCACGATGCCCCTGGCTCAGATTCAGAGGACGGAGACCCGAATTGTTCGTTTGGTGGCTTTAGGAGGCCGTGGCGAAGCCTTGTGACTGTGAACCCTCCCCGAGCACAGCGAGTGCTGGTGCCCGGGCAATGGCGGCCCTTTGTTGGGTTTCCTGGGTGCCCCCCTGGCCTTGGCTCACGCCAGCGTTCCCAGCTCCTGCTCCTGCCCCCCAGCCTCCCCCGCCACGGAGCCGCACGGGGCATTGTTTGGGCTCCGGCCCCATTCATCCGCCCCTTGCCAACTCCTCGCAGCTTGGGAAGAATTCTCACCCCAAACATTCACACACCAGCGTTTCACGGAGCTCAGCGGCCATTCACAATGGGCCGCCTTGTTGCCGGGGACCACATTCAGAGTTAATGGCCTTGAAGGAGCCTTTCCGAGCCCGGGGGGGGGGGGGGGGGGGGGGACAGCACGTGGGAGCCGGGCCCCAGGCTGCTGGGTTAGCAGCAGCACAGGGGGAAACGGGGATGCCTGAGGCTGGCGCCCCCGGCCTCAGAGACAGCCCCCCACCAGGCCTGCACCGTCCTGTCCTCAGGCCTGGGACCGGGAGCAACTGCATCTCCACACGGAGGGCTGTGACCGCTCTGTCAGAGGGACACAGGAATGCGCCAGGACGGTGAAGCCGGGCTCTGTGCGGCCCTCAAACCGAGGTCACCGCAGCCTCGTCCCCCCACCCTCTGCCTCAGCACAAAGGCTTCTCGTAAATTCATTGCATCTCAGTTATTGGCAGCTCGTGCCCTCCTTGCCCAGCGGGGAGGGGATGGTGAGGCCGGCGCCGTCCCCTGCACACAGAAGCATGGCAGCACCCAGGAGCAAGCCTGGCGGCCAGGGGCACGGGAGCTGCACCATCAGCCGCAGGCGCTGCGGGGACCCGGGGGGTGTCTGCCCGCACAGCACCCCCAATGCCCTCCGCGTGGCCCGTGGTCTCTCGTTTGGAAACCTGTGCGTTGGGGGCGGTCCCGACGACGGTGACAGTCCACGTGGTACTGGCCGCCCTGGCCGCCCTGCGCCGTCACCGAGGTAAAGGACCTCGGCAGCGGGCTGGGGGAGACGGCACGTACGTGACCCGGCATCAAGAATCCACCTTTCATGTTCTCAGGGCTGTGGAAAGAGTGTTTATATGGTTCATGGGCTTTATGTTCTGGAGCCGTTTTTTAGGCTCTCGGTAACGTTGAGCAGACCTACCCAGTGCCGGCACGGCCTCTGCTCGCCCGCCCGCCTGTCGGGATGCATATCTTGCATCATCACGGTCCGTTTGTGGCCATAGGAGAGCCCTGATGGACCCGTCATTGTTGTTAACTAACGTTCCCGGGTTTCTCTACGGCGCCCCCTGGCGGTGCTGTTCGGTTCTGCAGGCTTCACGCAGGAGGTCCCGTGGTCGCCACGGTGGTACCGTAGCGAAGAGCTTCCCGGCCCTTGGTGTCCCACCTGAGGGCCTCACCTGGCCACCCCTCCCCTTCCCTCACCCTGGACATGCCGACTTTTTCTTTTTGCTGCATCTCTGTGCCCTTGAGTTTTTAAGCCAAAACATTTTGCCTTCCCCAAACCTCCTTTCATCACAGCCGTGTTCATTCCCCTGAAAGCCACTGACGCCAAGAGGCTGTGAGAACAGCCCGAGGTCGCGGTCACAGCCTCGCCTGTCACATTTACCACGTTGCAAAAACAAAAGTCCACTCCCATGACACGTCCGTGGACTCACTTCTGTCCTTGACAAGAACAGAAATCATTTAACATCCCCAGACAAAAAAACAATGGCAAGAAATTTTTGCATAAACAGTATTCTAGACAGAAAGTCGTCGTTGGTTTGTGATCTGGATGTGAAGCAAGCCATGCTGAAGGCCGTAGCTGAAATATGTTTTTGAAACCGTGCGCATGAGCCGTTCTCGCAGGGTCAGCAGGCTCCAAGAAACACATAATTCTGACCCGTCTGAAAGGAAAAGGTTGCACTCAGGCACTTACAGCGGGGTGATGGATGACCCTCGGAATGAGTGATGACTCACCGAATGGATTTGTGTGTATGCACGGAGGCCGTGACCGCAGGGTGACAGAGGGGTAACTGGGTGGGGGAGAGGCTCCTTGGGTGGAGGGCGCCTGCCCCGGCACGGGGCTCCCACTGGGGGAACTCGGGGGGCCAGCACAGTGTGGGGTGTGGGGTGGAGGGGCCAGAGCATCCGTCTTCTCTTGAGCATCGCTCCTCACTGTCCCCCCTGCCCTGTGTCCTGGGAGGGGACGCGTGGGCTGGTGGCTGTGGTGGTGCAGGCAGCCTAGGAGCTGTCAGGAGAAGGAGCCACTGTTCCCGGGTGCATGAAGGGTTTCCAGCCCCCATTCTCCCTGGCTCTTCTGTGCGTGCACCCCCATGGCCAGGCCGAGCCTGGGACCCCCACTCAGGACGGTGGGCAGTTTGCAGGTGAGGACGAGACAGACATTTGCTGCCTTAGAACCAGACTCATGGTCTACGGACAAAGTTGGTCATTACTCATACGGTGGCGCTCAGTAAGGCACGCGGCTCACTGCCAAACCGACAGAGAGCGTCCTGTGAGCACTAGTCTGAGAGAGGCAAAGAGAGAGAAGAGAGCAGGGAAGAGATGGACAGACGGACAGAGCAGGTCAGAGAGAGCGAGAGAGTATGATGCAACGGTGAGCAGGAATGGAACTCTGTCTACACAGGGGACCCCACGGAGGATTTAGAACTGGCCAGCAGGGGCACCCTGTGCTTGGTCACATTTTAGGAAACCTTGAACCGATGAGTAGGCAGGGACTCAGATGGGCAAGGACAAGACCTCCTCCTCTCTCTCCACCCACCCATTTGTCTGGGCAGCAGACGAAGGTTATTTCAAAGGTCATTTCCCCCATGACACGAGGAAAGTGAAGTTTCCACGCTACTGCACTTCAAAGGAGCGATGAATTCCTATGCTACTCAAACTGACCGAGGCCATGTAAAAAGAAGGAATGCTTGTATTAACTATTACAAAGGTCGATTAACGCTGATATTAAAGTCTGGCAGACCTAAGAAAGAGAAGCGACACGCATAGACACACATTGTCTGAATTAGATAAATATTAACACACACTCCGTACGTGGGCATGTACACCAGTGGCAGATGAGGAATGACACCCCACGATGAAGTAACAGCTATTTTCGGAAAACCGGAATGACTCAGTATTAGGACATGAACGTAATTTGGGGCACTATTGAGTGAAATGAAAAAAAAATAACTTCGCTGCTTCATTAGGTGCCAGAACAGAACTTGATGGAACCCAACCATTAGTTGGGATCAAAGTTCTAAGGAAAACAGACATGCAAGGAATGAAAATAGGTTCGCCCAGATGCCTCAGCACGTCTGATGGTGGGAGAGGCGCTCCGTGGCCGCCGGTGCGAACAAAGGCATGCACCACCTTCGTGGGACCGTTCCCGTCGGCGTGGGGGCGCGAGCCAATGGCATTCCTGAGAATTTGGGGGATCGAAAGGAGCACCGCTGGAAGATGCAGAAGCCAACACAATGAGTCATGGTCAGCTCATGGAAAGCAGAGCCTGCTCAAGAAGCAGCCGGTTACAAAACGGGCACAGGACTGTGCATAGCGTTTCCGTGGCTGAACTATACTGAATTCGCAACAAAATGAAAAATCCCATCTATAATAGCTCAGACTGTTATCGACATGTTAGGAACTCCCAGGAGCGTGGCTCCCTTTGTCTTTCCTGAGGAGCCCACTAGTTGTCGGCCTCGAGCCTCGGAAGGACTGGCACAAGGAATCCCCTGAGGACCAGCCAGGTTGGGAAGTGTTCAAACACTGAAGCAAGGTCTCATCCGAAAACCTAGACATGGGGTTCAGTCTTTACGGCCATTTGTCACAAAGCAAAAACTCCAGGCACAGGTGTCCGTTGGCGCCCTGGGCTGAGAAGGAGGCCCGGCCGCGTCCTCAGGGCACGTCTGCTGGGAGCAAGAGTGGGTGCAGGGGGTTTCCGGGCGGCGCCCCGAAGGAGCATAACAGGGAGACGGAGACGATGGAACCAATGATGGACCCCAGGGGACCTTTTACACGCTCAGAAGTCACGCCCTTCGTGGGAAGGTTGTGCACGCGGTGTAGTCAGCATTCCCAGGAAGGCAAATGGGGTGTGTGTGTGGGGGGGGGGGGGTTGGGAATGCAAGGGCTCCACTCTCTCCGAGAGCTCCTCGTCTCAGCCCGACGCCCCTGAAAGATAATCCACCCCTTTGCTTTTCAGCGGCAACGGGAGACACACACATTGAAACACCGGCTTGCGTTCCTCCAGCGCCTCCCGTCAAGACTTACGTAAGCCGTTCGCTCTCCATTCCTGTCTCGGCCTGGGGTATTTCCTGTTGTTTTAGGTCTCAGACGAGACGGAATTGAATCGCTTCCCAAGAAGCTTTGGTCTCGGGCACCGTGCGGTCCCAGAAATTCCAGAATCACTTTCCTTCTTGGCTTCTTCGGCACGGAATCTGTCGGGTCCTTCCTCTCGGGTGGGTCTGGGAGTGTGTGTTGGGAACGTTCCCATTTCTTGCTGGCTGCTCTTGAGACCTTCTGAGTGATAGACGGTGAGGGAGGGGCCGCATTTTTGGGGGGTGCAGTGCGGACACCGGCGAGGTGCAGCAAGAGGCCTCACCTGCAGTCCCGGACAGAAGGGAGCACCGTTGGGTGTGGGCCGGGGCAGGGGAAGAGTCCCTGCAGAGGCTGGGATGTCAGCCCCGAGCGGCTGTGGGTCCAGAGAGTCGTGGCGCGTGTCTTTAAAGTGCCCGTGTCCGTGGCAGTGGGGACTGACGAGAAGACGACAAAAACCGTTCCAGAGAATGAAGCCGAGTGCAGACTAGAACCTGTGTCCCGTGGTGCATGTTTGCCTTGGCTTGGACATCTGGGAATTGGCGTGCATGCTTAGTTCCCGTGCAGCTCAGGCCGGGGATGGGCGGTCTCGTGAAGGGTCAGAGTGTGTCCATCCTGGCTGGAGCTGGCAGGCTCCAGAGACTGGAAACCCATCCTGGCCAACACGTCTGGTCCCCGCCGCACTCCACGCCGTGCTGTCTGGCCAGCGTGTGTGTGTCCTGTTCGATCAAGGCACGACTGGAATGTTCCCCTTGAATTTTCTATTTCTACCCCAAACTGGAAACGCTCCCTGTACCCATCAGCAGAAGAATAAATTCTCTCCTATTCTTGCCATGTGCCATTAGAGCAAACTCCATAGAGGGAGAGACAGCGCTTTGGCGAACCTCCTCAGTCTGACAGTAAGCACGGAAGGGTGTCAGGATGCCAGGATGTCAGGATGGGGCTTTATGTTTTAGTCACACAACGGGCATCTCCGGACCCGATACAGTCTGGACACGGAGTCACGTGGGTAGGGGTGAGCGCTATGCCCTGGAGTGGGGGGAGGGATGAGACATGGGAACTCTGGGGGTGGGAGAGATGGGCCACCAGGTGCAGGGGCAGACGCACCGTGGGAAGAATGGGAGACACGGGTGCTGTGCTCCTTCTGACCCGTGTGGCCAGGGTGCTCCGGGGCAGAGGGGGGGGGCAGCCACAAACCTGGGGCCACACACATGCCCAGGACTCGCCCACACGGACCATGCCATCAGCACAATCTCTCCTCTGCGCCCTGGGCTCACCAGTGCGCCTCAGCACGCCATCCCCTTGGAAGGGAGCTGCAGCAGGAATAATACAGCAGTGTTCAGCTGGGAAGCTGGTCTTACGACCACCTGCTTCACCTGCCGTGTGGGTCGCAGCCTGGCCAGTCCCTGTGACAAACCCGTGCAGAGAGACAGGTCACTCACCCTTAGCCAAAACGACCTGACTCCACTAGGTCTGATGATGTCCGTGGCCACTCCCAAACTGTGCAGGTCAGCGTTATTCCGAGCGATGTCACGCCCGTGACTTTGCTCCCCGGTTCACATTTCCCCCCTGGGATGTACACTTTCACTGAATGTCATCCCTGAAGGCAAGCTGGGGGTGGGGGGGCTTCTGCAAACCCATCTCCTAAAGGTAAGAAAACATACGTTAGGAGAGCTCACACCAGCAACCCCAACGTGCAAACATTATTTACTTCAGAGACAGCTCCCACGTTGTCCAGACTTTGTTCATGCCAAAAAGGCGTCTAAAAGGATGTTTTTGGTTTTGTTTTTGCCGTGAGAAGATGGCAGGCCTCCTGCCCTCTGTTCCGTTACTTAACCTCAGTGGGATTCTTTGAAGGTGGGTATGAGGTTCCCCTCACACGCGGTTCCCACTGATAGTTCCCACGTCCACAGCTATGGCGTGCTGAAGTTCAAGCAGGAGGGTCACACGTTGACATCACATCGTAATCGACTTTGAAATGTCGCGAAGGGTTATGTCAGCAACGAGTGTCTTCAGGAAGAGTTCTGGGTGGCTTCTTCATGGAGAGCTTCCTCAGCGCCCTTTTCCACCGGACCGGGCGCGTTTCAGAAATGGGGGGTGGCGAGGGTACGCTGCCTAGGGGTGCACGTAGGCAGGCCTTCTCCAGGGCGCCCCCGTGTGGACGCGTCCCAGCTGTGCGGCCGCGCCCAGTTCCAGGCTCGTAGCCTTAGAGTCGTTCAAGCCACGTCCCCTGGAGAAGGTTGCAGGAGGGTGGCCCCCGGAATTCCTTTTCCAGAACGAAGAGAAGATTGTGATGCAAGTCACGTGGGCGTAGTAGGCACAGAAAAACCTCGCTGAGCGGGAGTTCCGTCCCCTGCCCCCAGCCCCCAGCCCCCCCGCCCCGGGGCCTCAGCCGATGGCTGGCCAGTGCAGCCTTCCGCACTGGTGGGGGGAACCGTGTGTGAGGCACCTCGTTTCCCCGTGACGCCCGCTGTTCCCGCTCACGTGTGTCGAGGCGTGCAAACGGGTTTAATGTGCAAGCGACAGGTTCTGTTCCATGACAACACATGGCAAGCCCAGGGTGACGTGGAACATTTTCTCTGTGGGCCTTGACGTTTAACATCCCCCCCTGTGGGTCCTGAACTCTCCCTTTCCAAAGTGCTGTGAAGTTTCTCTCTCCCTCTTAAAATAGCTGTTAAAATAGGTGGCGGATGGGTTGGAGCTCAAATAACACCTTCTTGGCTTTGTTCTGATACTGCTTTCTCTCGTTTTCTCTGGCTTTATTCCTCTTCGGCGAGTGGAGTTGTGATTATGCTAGTTAAAAGCAACAACAAAAAAGTAATTCGTAAAGGGGATGCGCATGCTATTCATTGAGGAAAACACTACATTATATTTCAGTGAATATTTGTCAGGCTCAAATGGCCCGTTAGAATTCCAGCTGATACATCCTGTCTCAAAACGTATGGAATATGCATATAGTTTCAGCTCCTAGACACTGAGAACCTGGAGATTAAAAAAACAAAACAAAACAAAAAAACAGTGAACCCCCTGCTGGCGTAGCTCAGTGGATTGAGCCCGGGCTGCGAACCAAAGTGTCGCAGGTTCGATTCCCAGTCAGAGCACATGCCTGGGTTGCAGGCCACGGCCCCCAGCAACCGCACATGGATGTTTCTCTCTCTCCCTCTCTTTCTCCCTCCCTTCCCTCTCTAAAAAAATAAGTAAATAAAATCTTTTTTAAAAAAGTAAATGAATTACTACATTAAAAAAAATCAGGAGCCACTATTTTGAGATCCATTTGGGCTACCCATGAAATCCATCCAGTCGGAGGTGATTTCTCTAGCTTTTCTCTTGCAGCGCTCGCGAGGCCCACGGCGGCCTCCCCGAGGTCTCTGCATTTCAGACGCGCCCCTTTCCCCTGTTGTCAGCCTGGCAGGCTTTGTGGGCATGGCAGAAGCCACTTGTCAGGGGTAGGAGTTAGTCCGCAGGGAACCGGTGGGTGGGCGGACAGGGCCGCACGCACACCCGGGCGCCTCTTCCCGCCTCTCCCTCCGCTGCCGGCGCCCTGGGCTCCGTGGCTCCGTCAGAACGCAACCCTCTTCCACGCTCTCAGCTGCATGCTGCACAGCACCGCGGTCCCTGCCGGCACGCGTGACTCGCCTCGTGGAAAGGGCCCGTCTGTCATTTCTCAGCCCCCAGGCCAAGTTCTCGGGCGCACGGCAGCCCCTCTGCCAAGAGCTGTCAATCACACCGGGCTCCCCCCCTCCCCGCCCACCCCCTGGGCACACAGCCATGAAACTCAGTCCAAGTCACTGCAGACTCCCTGGAAACCAGAGAAAAAAAAAAAAAAACATGAAAATCCCAGCACAGCCAGAGACAAAAAGGGTGGCTCGGATGGTCCCACGCCAAAGGGTACGGATTTTAGGGAAGTCCCCGACCATACTTTGCATTGCCAGCACACCCCAGAAAAAAAATAAGCATGCCCCTTTAAATCTCGGGCTGAGAGAACAATTCTCGATTGCTTTTTTACAAGTTCAAGTGGGCCCGGTAAAACGCAGGACATAGCCAGAAGTACGATGAAACTTGCTACATTTTTTAAACCCAATTCGTATCAGTATTAAATGTTAAATTAGCCCACTATGTCCATGTGATGAATATTCATTGAAATTGGACTTGTTCATGTTTCACAGTCACACCTTTATGGGGTTTTTTTTTTTTTTTCCTCTTCCATCAAGGCTGTGCATGCAAATGATGCTCTTTTAACCAATGCAAAGGGGATGGTCTGTTTCTTCCAACCTCTTAGTAAGGGAAAAAAAGCTCTTTGATTTAAAACCCCGAGCAGTGGTAGCTGAAGCAGTGAGCACGCTCTCACTCACGACGTCAGCAGGTGCTCCTCCAATTAAAGAGTACACCTACGATGGAAAGCAATATGTGTAGTTAACTCGTAATGGGTTTCTACTAGTCTCAGGGGGATGCCTTCGCATAAGGCCGGCTGCTGGAGATTTGTGGGCTGGAGTCATTGTTTATGTACAATGTGTATCTGCAAACTGACAGACAAACACCATCTTCGGAGATCCCCGACTTTCAGAGTTGGACGTGAGCCCACCCGAACCATGCAATAAATAGAGCGTAGCCCGCAGCTTACATTAAACTAGTCACTTTCGAGGACTTTTTGATGACCTGTCCCTAACTCTCTTTCCAGGAGACTGGGTCAGCTTGACAGGTTTCAGTTTTTTGGCCTGTGGTGCCTTGGGACAGGAAGAGTACAGAAGTGGAGAATCTTATCCACACAGTGAACTGCCCGACCATTAGAACACGTGACAGGGGTGGACAGCACACATAGATACGGAGACATCGGGATGGACACTGGCCCATGTCTGTTCCCCCAACGTCTAGCGCTAAGC
Organism: Phyllostomus discolor; assembly: GCF_004126475.2. Taxonomy (NCBI): domain Eukaryota; kingdom Metazoa; phylum Chordata; class Mammalia; order Chiroptera; family Phyllostomidae; genus Phyllostomus; species Phyllostomus discolor. The sequence goes on from NC_050199.1 coordinate 2,886,053, forward strand.
GGTCCCCTGGCAGCCTGCAGCCCCGCGGGGCTCCGTCTGCATGATTTAAGCGGCCATGGAGTTTGAAGGTCAGCGTGTCAGATGCACCAGCCACCTGTCACCCTGGCTTTCGTCCGGGAAAGGACTGAACGACCTTGACACAGAGCGCCAAGCCGGGACATTCTTACACCAATTGAGGAACCCTGTGGGGATGAGGCATGACTTCAGATACGAGGTCTGTCCGGAAAAAGTCCAGCCGCTGTTAGTATAACGAAAACGGTTTGTGTGACGTCAATGTAACCTGGCAGCCAAGGAGCGTGGACTGGAATGCGCATGTGTGAACAGTGACGACGTCACTGTACTCGTCAGTGGGGGCGGTAGATGACACTGAGTGAGCGTGTGTACTGTGTGGTTGTTGCATTCAAAATGACTGAGCGAGTAGAGCCATGAACCTGCATCAAATTTTGTGTGAAGCTTGAACATTTCTCCGTGGAAACTATTCTGATGACTCAGAAGGCCGCAGCTGTGGGCAACTGGTGACCAGCAGCTTCATTATGTCAACACACCCATTCATGCATCACGTCTTGTGCGGAGTTTTCTGGCAAAACATCCAATCACCCAGGTGACTCAGCCCCCCTACAGCCCAGATGTGATGCCCTGTGACTTCTGGCTTTTCCCAAAACTAAAATCACCTTTGAAAGGGAAGAGATTTCAGCCCATCAGTGAGATTCAGAAAAGTGTGACGGGGCAGCTGGTGGCAACTGGGAGAACTGTGTGAGGTCCCAAGCTGCCTGTTTTGAAGGGGACGGAGGCGTCATTGTCCTGTGGACAGTGTGTCTTGTGTCTTCTTCAGTAAATGTCTGCATTTTTCATAGCGCATGGCTGGGTGCCTGCTAGACAGACCTCACAGACGCCTACTCTATCAGGAGCCCTTCATGACGTGGGTGGAAGGATCATCTTGAGGTTTTTTATATAGGAGACACTGTTGCTTGTAATTAGGTGATTTTATGGTTTATTTCCCGGTTACTTACACTTGCATTACACATTAATGTACTTTTCTACTTTTCTCCAGCATATGCATTATTTTCCTGGTCTCAAGAATTGTCATCAGTAACACTGCATTCTTTTTTAAAAAGATTGTATGTATTTATTTATTTTAGAGAGGGGAAGGGAGGGAGAAAGAAAAGGAGAGAAACATCAGTAGGTGGTTGCCTCTCATGCGCCCCCTACTGGGGACCTGGCCCACAACCCAGGCATGTGCCCTGACTGGGAATCGAACCAGCAACCCTTTGCTTCACAGTCTGCAGCCCAATCCACTGAGCCACCCCAGCAGCCAGGGCTGACACTGCATTCTGAATTGGCTGAAAGAGCCATGGCTCAGAGCGCCGTCTGCTCTGCTCCTGGGCTGTGACCTGCACTTGACCTTGTGGCGCCGTGTTATCATCATCTGCCCGGCTAACCAGGAGCAGACCAGGGGTTCGGCACGGGTTGGTTACTCGATCCCCTTCTCTGACTTATCTCCCAACGTCATTTACACACCAGTCAGGGCTTCTCTTCCAAACAGAGCAGGCCCCTCAACAACCTGGGTCATGCTTTATTTTTCCTGCTAACGAGGTAATGACCTCCCTCTCTGTGACAAGTGGACGGTCAAGTGTAAATGCCGGGCTGAGAGCTAATAGGTTACAGACAACCTACACGAAAGCCTCCACTCCCCGTCTAGAGATCCATGTGAGGGCCCCAGGAACTGGCCGGGGCGAATTAAAATCAGGAGCTCCTGGATGTTTTGCAAAAGCTCTGGTGACAAATGGGGTTTACGAAGTTCAACTTCACAGGGCTCTTTCTTGCTCATAAGACGGTGTAGCTTGCTGGCTGAATCCGTGGAAGCATGTGATCGCAAACGTCAGGCACACGGCATTTCTAAACATGGGAGCTAGATAGAACCAGGGTCTCTCCTTCAGAAAGGAGAGTGTCGCTTCCTGGGTGTGTGTGTAGCGGCCAGCGGGCTGGGAAGTTCAGTGAGAAGTCGTACATCGCGTTAACGTTCGGGAATGCCGCCTTAGCAGGTACCCCGCAGGAACCGCTGTCTCCCCCAGGGGCTGGCCACACGTTCCAGCCCCGGAATCTCATTCCAGGGATCAAGAGTGTGAGCTGTGAGGGAATATGAATTTTCAAGCTACGGGGATATTTTTCCAAGAAAGGGGGATAGTTAAAAATAAAGTTGCAGTCGATTCCAACAATGATATCTTTTTTCCATTTTTGAAGGCAAAGTTCTTTAGTTTTATGACTCATTTCTTTGTCCATGTTGGGCAGACCTCGTTGCCCTTTGCCCGTTACTTAAGATGCTAAAATTATATGATTTAAAGGAATATGTTTTTAACATACTAGGTGAGAGCAGAACTTTGTAAATGGAACTACAAAACACTAATATTCTTTTTATTCATTTTTTAAAGATTATTTATTTATTTATTTATAGAGAGGGAAGGGAGGGAGAAAGAGAGAGAGAAACATCCATGTGCGGTTGCTGGGGGTCGTGGCCTGCAACCCAGGCATGTGCCCTGACTGGGAATCAAACCTGCGACACTTTGGTTCACAGCCCACGCTCAATCCACTGAGCTATGCCAGCCAGGACTCTGTGGAGGGTTTTGATTGCCTTTGGGAAGGTGTTCAAGTTGCTGGAGCCAAGGGGTAAGAACCTCTAGGCGTGTGCACTTGAGTTCAGATCTCAGCTCATGGTGTGCATGGGGGATGGTTAGTGTGCAGGGTGGGATGCAGAGCTTTGTGCATCGGGATGCGGACCTTGGCAGGGAGTTCAGACTAAAGCAAATAGGCAGAGCATGATCAGGGTGACCGATGGAGGCACTGGAGGGTGACAGTGTGTGGTCCTTCCTAGTGGAGGCTGCCCAGGCCTCCCTGTGTCCCCTCTCCTCTCTTCTGCCTCTTGGGCTACATCCCACCTCCATGTTCACTGGGAGTGCTCTGAAATCATAATCCTTATCTTCCCAGTGACAGGAGCTTCTTCAGAAAATACCCACAGGGGCCAACAGTACAAACACAGCAATGACGGCTAACCCCCAGATTTCTAATTCGGTCACAGAAGTCTCTGAGTTTCTCCTCCTCATGATCTGGGAACTGGTAGGCGTGCCCTCTAGTTTTACCAAGGTCTCCTGAGTTAACGACGCTGCAAGCTCATTTTTTTTTCTGCTGATTTCCCATTAAAAACATCACCCTCTACGCCATGAGTGAAACCCCCAAGTTTTGCCTACACTTCTCTCTTACCCCCGTATGTTTAGTAAATTGACATTTCATCACACCAGGGGACACGGACACCACACCTGGACCACAACGCCACACACACACATGTCTCCAGGAAGCTTTTGTACTAACGTTCATAACTGTATTTACTGGCCTGTACTGCCTCCTCTGCTCTATCTAGAACTCGTGCTAATTGGGGCGGGAGAGTTAGCACACCTGGTCGCTCTCGGCTCATCGTAGCGGATGAATTAACGCACAAAGAGGGAATAGTGTGAACACTGAGACGGCCTCGCCCTTGGCTGGTTTGAAGGCAAAGGGGGGAAGCCACAGTGACCTGAGCTTGATGTCATTTGAGGCCTGGGGGTGTGTGTGCTCATAATCAGAAGAGTAAGGTGCTTGGGCAGACGGATAGGAATTCTCTCTCCAACAAAACACGGGTCAGTCGTCGGGGCAAATCCACAGGGGAAGGCCCGGGAGGCAGTTGGAATGAGGTCTGGAAGGAGAGATGAGACTGAAGGGAGGAAGTTCCTGGCCTGGGGAGGTAGCTGCAGCCGTGGAGGTCAGGGTGCAGCCAGCGGTGTGGAGGGAGCAAGAGGATGACCGAGTCTAAACCCTGAACCAGCGTCGGCCCTGAGGGCAGGGGGCGGTGAGAGAGACGGGGAGAGAGCGGATGTGGCTGGACGGATGCAGAAAGTGCGGCCGTAGGCAAAGAGAGCCAGGAAACAGGTGGAAAACCGACATCAGGGACAAGTGTGGTTTCAAACGCTGCAAAGCTGAGCAGGTTAAACATGGTGAGAAAAATCATCTGGTGAAGCACACGCCCCAAACCGTTTCAGCTCTACAGTAGCCATAGCCTCTGAATCACAAGAAGTAAGCATCTTGAGGAGGGAAAGGAGGAGGCATTATGGACCCTCGGATGCTCTGGGACAATATTACTGTTTCCTTGTGGAGGAGGAGAGCGAATGTGAAAATGCACAGAAAACGGTGGCATTGAGCTGCGCTGCTTTGCACGGTCGAGCATGCCTTCACTTGGGGGGAAGTTAGCAGTGGGAAGGGGGGTGGGGGAGGGGAGCCAGATGGCCGGCCCAGCAGGACTGCAGGGAAGGTCCACGGAGCAGGAGAGGAGGGAACAGGTTTGGGTTTGTGTCGACACAGAGAGAACGGTTGTGAACTCTGCTCACGTGTGAAGGAAGGGGCCCCGGTATGGGGCGCTTCTGAGCTGGAGGATGTGCTGGATAAAAATCCTAACCTTAAAACGCTAAGTTCACATATGAAAAATCCAGTTCTTATGGGTCAGAGACATGTGCAAAACCAGAACGGTTTGGGGATAAAAAATACATTCATTTTATACTCAAAACCGAACAGCAATGATTAGCACCGTATATTCATGCATTTATTCCATGATACAAAAATTGTTCGTTATTAGACCGTGAAAGAAGATATAAAACAACATATGCTCACTTAAAAATTAGAAATGCCGGCCCTGGCTGGCGTAGCTCAATGGATTGAGCACGGGCTGCGAACCAAAGCATTACAGGTTCGATTCCCAGTCAGGGCACATGCCTGGGTTGCAGGCCACGGCCCCCAGCAACCGCACATGGATGTCTCTCTCTCTCTCTCTCTCTCTTTCTCCCTCCCTTCCCTCTCTAAAAATAAATAAATAAAATATCTTAAAAAATTAGAAATGCCCAGAAATGCTGGTAAATATGGGATTTCTTCAAGCACATTATTAATTTTTCTAGTTGATGTGGTAAGAGCAAGCAGGAGTGGGGAAATTGGCATGATTTCTGTGACAAAATATTCAGACAGCATGGAATTTTTTGAAAGAGCGGAACTAGATAAAGTGATTTTACTTCGATGTTCAGAAATATATGCTTAGTCTTTCAGCCGGCTGGTAGCAATAGATTTTGGTTCATTGCTGCTAATTTGCAGGAATAGTCATGACCTGGGACAATAATGAGACTCCGCCACTCGTTAGAAAGAGAGTCAATAATGCGCTGCTCCATCGAACGTGAGCTTGGAGAAAGCAGTTAGTGAGCGCGCAGCCTGGTGTGCGGGAAGGCTTGCGGTACAAACCCCTGCCTTCCCCACCTGGCACGCGGTGGACCTGGGGGTCGTGGGCCACACTGACCTATCGGTCTTCCTCAGGAGGACATGGACTCACACCCAAGACACAGAATTCTTTCCCCTCCAGTTGTCTTGGAAGAGGAGCTGCCACATGTCTTACCCATTCAAAAGTCTCCAAAGAGACTCCTTTATTGCATGTCAACACAGTATGTTTCATAGGTTAAAACAAATTCTAAACTCGCCCCTCTCCAAAACAATGAGGGAGAAACACCCAGAAAGTGAGAGGCTAAGAAGATATTCTGCAGTCACATTTTTTCCCCAGATGATTAGGGCTATTTATTTTTATTTTCCTGTTTATTTTTCTCTGGAAAAAGTGCACTTCAGTTTTGAAGAAAAACAAGACTTAAAAATGTCGTCGTTTCTGTGAAGTGAAGGAGTTGGAAAAGTTGCTTCTCATTTGAACCCGAATGCTAACGGCATCGGATTGCGGATTTAGAAACAGTAACTGGATATAGAAGGACTGTCATAGTTTTTGTCCTCCCGCAATGTTGCTCTGGAAATCTTTGCTTTCATGTTGTTTGTTCTAATTGCGTTGTCTTCCGGAGGAGTTTGAACCCCAGCAAATACCATTTCAATCATTAGCATGATTCCAAAAATAGGCCAATCAAAAGGCTCATGGGTGATGGGGGGGGGGGGGGGAGGGAACCAGGCACAAAAGGAAAAAAGGTTTCAATTTACTTGAAAGGATGGCATATGGCATGATTCATTCCACCTAATTTTACATTAGTTTTCCTCATTAAATTCTAAATTTGCAGTGCTTTTAAGGCATGATTATAAGTTCCATTTCAAGTTATGCATATTTAATTTCAGAGAGTTTGGGAATTAAATAGAAACCATAGTATACTCTTTTCTCTTTTATTATTGATCATATTCCAGGCATAATTCTTGATGGCTTTACAAATATTGTAAAGATATGAAGCATTGTACCTACATTTTGAAAAAAATGTATTGGGTTGGCCAAAAAGTCCATTTAGGTTTTTTTTTCCATAAAGTAAAAGGCATGTTTTCCCCTTTCACCGATAACTTTATTGATTTGGATATTTTGAGTATGGTAGCTCTCTCCCATGTAGGAAAACATTGATTTTTTTCTCAGTTAAAGTCTCGATTTCATTACTGTCAACTTCAGCTGGTCCCCTTGAGTGTGGAGCACCATCCAGCGAGAAACCTCCAGCACAAAACTTTGCAAACCACTTCTGACGCGTTCAGTCAACCACAGCACCTTCTCCGTACACACACTGCACAAATCTTTTTTTGTGTTTCGCTTGCATTTTTACCTTTCTTGAACTAACAAAGCATAACATGCAAAAAATGCTGTATGTTTTCTTCCACTTCTAATATTAAAATGACTACACAAAAATTCACCAATTTTGATTTTTTAAGCACACTGATAGGACAGGTGTCACAATGCAATCTGACAATGTTGTTTTAAATGAAATTAAAGACAACTAAGCGCTACCACAGCCATCGTAGAGAAAAAAAAATGAATGAATGTTTTGGCCAACCCAATGCATGAACGACTGGTTTTTACAATCTTTCAAGGGGGTTCAGGAAAATCCATGAATATTCAAATATCAATTTTATTTTTGGCTCGACAGATAGGAGGACATCTGTGCCCACTTTTAAATTATCCCACCCACTGCTGTGGTCAGTTAGTAAGAGAAGGTGTTTTTCCATGCTCACCAAAGAGGGAAGGTAAGTCTCTTCCGACCTCCTGGGGAAGGACGCTAAAACTGGCCTTGTGGTTTCTGGCTTTGAAAAATAACATGCGGACCTGGCTGGCATATCTCAGTGGATTGAACGCAGGCTGTGGACCAAAGCATCGCAGGTTCGATTCCCAGTCAGGGCACATGCCTGGGTTGCAGGCCACGGCCCCCAGCAACCACACATTGATGTTTCTCTCTGTCTCTCTTTCTCCCTCCCTTCCCTCTCTAAAAATAAATAAATAAAAATCTTGAAAGAAAAAAAAGAAAAAGAACATGCGGACATTCTAAGGCGACAGTATGGTGAGTAGTCACGTGACCTGGCTCGCACAGACATCCGATGTTACAGCGGACAGTTTGCGTGGCAGTGTGGTCTGGCTCCCAGTCCGCCTTTCCTCCAAAAATGCCGGGGATTTCTAAATAAAGCGTCAATCTGGTTTTTGCTTCACGACCCACTTTCCATCAAAGCCTAGTAACAGCCCAGGCAGCTAGAAAAGGGGGCTCTTGTTCATGTCGCATGCTTTCCTTAACTTTCCAGAGACAGGAGAACGTGTTTAGCAATCATCCGGTTATTCCCTCGGGAAATGGGAACCGCTGAGTGTGTAGCCTGCTAGTGTGTGTGCCAAGGAGAAGCACGTGTGCCTTCTTAGGTTTGGTTTCCGTGTGCATATGGGCATGTGTGCGTGTGTATTGCATGTGTTTTTGAGAGTGGAGTTATGCGTTCGGTGCGTGTCCTCAGAACTTCAAAGAAAAAGACCCGGGAACATCCCTCAACTCCGTGACTCATGTGCCTCCTTTTCCTCCACACAAAAACCTGCCGTGGATGTTCATAGAAGCTTTATTCATCGTTGCCAAAATTTGGGGGTGACTGGATATCCTTCAGCGGGAGATGGACAAGCTACGGTGCATCCAGGATGAGGAATATTACTCGGCACTAAAAACACATGAGCTACCAAGCCGTAAAAAGACACGGAGGAACCTTAAATGCTTAGGGCTAAGTGAAGGAACCCGCTCTGAAAAGCCTGCGTGCTGTGTGATTCGAACTCTACGACGTTCTGGGAAAAGGCGCAATGGTACAGAAGATCGGTAGTTGCCAGGGCATGAACGGCACGGTCTGTGTGACCCTCCAGGGGTGGACCCCTCTCGGGGTACATTTGTCCAGACCCACAGCCTGCACAGCACCAAGGGGCACCCCACTGGCAACGAGGGCCTTGCGGTGACCATGGTGATGTGTCGGTGCGGGCTCACTCGTGGTAAAAAATAAACTTGTGTGAGGGTGTTGGTGGAGGGGGGAGGCTGCACAGGAATCCAGGCAGGGGGCGTGTGGGGAATCTCTCTACCTTCTCCCTCGATTTTGCTGTGAACCTACAACAGTTCTACACAATAAAGTCTACCTCAAAATAGAGAATTCTGTCTGTTTTACAAAAGGAGACAAAACAAGAGCTTTCTAGGCCATGGTAATAAAATACTAATTTATCAAGAAGACAAAACAACCTTTGCTTCCTGTAGGAGATTCGGGGAGGACGCAGGCCAACCCACCTCAATCCGCTGGCTGATTCCAAGCCTCTGTACACGGTACATTTTGCTTCATTTCAACACATATTGAATTTGAAAACACCATGGATTAAATATATTCTGGCCATTGTCTTTGACGAATTTTCCTTTGGCATTTAGCTATAGAATCAAGTGCAAAGTTCACAGATCAGAAACCATCATCCAAGTCTTTGATTTTTTTCGATAATCTTGTGGAGATTCTATTAATAGTTTTTTTTTTCCTGCAAGTGCAAGACAAGTGTTTTGCAGTGTTCCCGTCTTTGGGAAGCAGGTGGATCGTCGACTCCTTCTTTCAAGAGTCGGTTGTTGCCAGTGAACCCACCAGGAGATGATGAAGGTGGCATGGACGCTTGGTGGTCACTGACTGTGGATGCCCGTTACAACAGGAGCTCTCTGTGTCAGACACACCCCACTGACCCCGATATGGCCCTGGGTTCCTGGCTCGTTCAGCTGCGGCACACAGTCTACTTTGTTGTCTATTTATCCTTACCCGAGGATGTTTTTCATTGCCTTTAGAGAGAGGGGAAGGAAGAAAGGAAGGCAGAGAAACATCGATGCAAGAGAGAAGCATTTATTGGTTGCCTCCTATATGCGCGTGGGTCAGGGGTCTTACGTGCCTGGACCAGGGGGAGAACATGCAACCTTTCGGTTACAAGACGATGCCCCGCCCAACTGAGCCACACTGGCCAGGGTGTATACCCAAATACTTGGGTATATAATTCTCCTGACAACATTCCTTGGCAGTAATTGACAGCCCCATCTCTCCCCTTGCCAGTAGTCAGCGGGTTTTTAGACAGCGGTCTCTTGGGACTCCTCGTAAATCAGACCCGATCAGTCTCGGACCCTGGCCTGGGGGAGAGGCCGGTTCCCCGGGCCCCAAACCGAGAGTGTGTTTACAGTCTCAGTTCTCTGCGGCCGGAGCACGCTCCTCCCTGGAAACTTGGATTGGACACAAGCTCCTTCGACTTGTTCTCATGAGCAACCTGCCAAGTGGGGCTGTTGACGGGATAGGTGGGTCATGCGAGTTCCAGGGGCGTTTTTCTTTCTTGTTTTTTTTTTTTTTAAATGTGTGTGTGTGTGTTATTTCATTCTTTAGCCGCCAGGGCTGATGCTGTGTGTGTGTTGTGTCCATATTGCAAACGAATCCCATCAGCAGATGCTCAGCACACTGGACGTGTCTTCTCCCAAAAGGGACTCTCTAGTCGAGGCAGTAGGTGTCCGTCAGAGGGAAAGAGCCAGCCACAGACCTTGGTTATGGACGTAAGGATGATACCCACCGTGTGTACGTCCACCCTGTGGGGCGGGAGCCCTGGTCCAGGAGAGTTCTCCTCCCCCGACCCCGGCGTCCTGTGTCTTCACGCCGGAGGACAGGCCCGACCCACAAACAGGCTGCCCGTTCATCCTCAGAGCCCTGTCCCGTAGGCCAGACTGAGGCCAAGATGAACGTCTGCCCCCGCCGCCCCGGCACGCCCCTGCAAGCGCCCTCCGGGAACCCCCAGCGCTGGGTGGTCACCACGACTGACCGACCGGCGGGGTTGGTGAACACCTGTTTTTGTGCCATCCGCCTGCTCCTGCTCCCAGAGCTCACTGGGCCTTTGTTGCCACGCCGTCACCCCAATGGAGATTTAACAGGGCGACGGGAGTCCAACTGGAGTCCTTCCAGGGGGCCGGCGCCAGCATCGGCTGCCCAGTGGTCGTGTGGGCTCCCCAGCCTGCCTCCCACGGACCCCCGGCCCCCGCCGCCGCCAGCCCTGCGGCCTGCAATGTCCCCCTTGGAAGCAGAGCTGCAGAACATGGCGTTCTCGGCGGCCAGGTCCTCTGAATCGGCTCTGTGTGTCCAGCTGGCACACCGCACGGCGTCCTTTGACATGCTGATGAGAGGTGCTGGACAAGCGCCCCTTTCACGCACCACAAAGGTGCACAGTGTGCGTGGGAATGGCCCCCACGGGGTCCGGGTCGGACCAGGAGCGACGCGGAAGACGGGAGACAGGGCCTGCCGATGAGCGAATCAGGGGAAAAAACAGCTGGGTCGAGTCCAGGAGGCGAGAGGCGGCTTCATGCAGTGGGTAGGTGTGTCAAGAGACACAGGAGGACAAGGGTTGGGGGGGGTCCTACAGGGCAAGGCGGGGCGGTGCAGTGCAGCAGGCGCTGATGGGTGGCTTTACATGGGGCTGTTGCCAAAGGGACTGGTGACTCGGGCCAGCTGTCGTTGGCAGGAGAGTCCTGGACACAGCACTTCCAGGTCCTAGAAACTGATTCTTCTTCTCACGTCCCAGAATCTGGGGCGGAAGACGGCCGTGCATTCTAAGCAAACACTGTGCTTGTCATATTGCAAGTACAGGCTGCCCATGGCCGAAATGTGGCAGTGCCTGCCGGTTCTGGGTGCCGTAAATACACAAGGGCGAGCTCCCTGTGTCCCTGGTTCCATGGAGGTGTGGAGACACCTCCCTGGAGCTGGGCTTTCCCTGGAGCTAGCCACACCAGGGACAGGGCGTCCTGCTGCGTGGTGCGCACCAGTAACACAACAGCCGAGGTCAACGCCTGCCCGTGTGAGTGCAGCCGACAGAACCAGAGTGCGAGATGCTGCAGCCGCTGCAGCTCAGATTCCAGAATCCCCGTGCTTGCACGCCCCGAGGGGATCAGTGCGCTTCTCCCGTGAGGGCTCAGAGAGCAGGCACGTGAGACTTGTTGACTCACCCAGCGTGCATTCCAGCTCCTCCGCTCTGTTCTGGTCACGAGCGAGCGTGGCAGGTGGGCGCTAGATCAACAAGTGCTTGTGCCGGTGTTCCCATAAAACTTTATCGACAGCACTCGGTGGGGCCCATGGGGGCCAGGGGCTGTAGTTCCCTGCCCCCTGCATGATGCCGTACTTTCCACGATAACGGAGAACGGGAAGAACCACAGCGCTCTGCAGTGCCTCCTGCAGTCCGGGGTGCACCCTGCCGAAGGCCCCCTTCCCTTCACGCACAGGCACTCAGGAATGCTAACAGTCTTCTGGGTGTACACCTGTTATCACGGCACCTGTCACCACTTGAAGGAATGGAAAACGCTTATCAAAAGCACCCATTTGGCCCTGGCTGGTGTAGCTTGGTGGATTGAGCGCAGGCTGCGAACCAAAGTGTCACAGGTTCAATTCCCAGTCAGGTCACATGCCTGGGTTGCAGGCATGACCCCCAGCAACCGCACATGGGTGTTTCTCTCTCTCTCTTTCTCCCTCCCTTCCCTCTCTAAAAATAAATTTAAAAAATCTTTAAAAACAAAACGAGGAACAGATATTGGCAGCCACCCACTCTGAATAACTACTCTTACTAATTTCTTTACGCTGAAACAAACAGTGTCTCCCATTGCCGTCCATATATAAAGATCTTACACCTTTTTTATGTACAGGTGCAAAGCATTTTAATGTGCAGCTTCTCACGGTTCCCTTAGCAGTCCCTGTTCGTGGACACTCACTGTCAATTGTTGGCAAGTGCCCACTATCACCTGCCTGTGGGTGAGCGATGAGAGCTGTTATCCCCACCACCCAGCGGTAACCGTGTGTTCGGAGCGGGCGTGTGAGCTGCCCCTTCTAGCGAGCCCCCTGTAGTGTAACGTGTCATCCTCCCGCAACCGCGGAAACAGGCGTGCAAAGGAAACACAGATCACGCTCTGCCCGAGACTCCGTCCGGTGTCTGTTGCTCCTCCGTGCCTCTGAGGATTTATGTCGTGGCCAGCTGTTTGGAAACCACGGAGGGCGTGAAGCGTGTGAGGCAGCTTCCCTTCCCAGGCGGACCGAGGTTTACGGCCGGCGTGTGCTTCCCGCCCCCCTGTTATTTTTAGACGTGCGAGCATCCTGTCACACATTAGCACGTCCGTGCCCGTCTTCATCCAATTTGGGGATGGGAAAGGCCTGTCTCCTGCACGTTCTAATGCCACCTGGAGTCACTGGTTGGGAGGGAGCTCTGGGGGTCCGTTCTCGCGGAGCCTGGGCCGTGCGACTCTTTGGTTCCCTGTGAGTCCTTCACGCCGGAAGCCACCTGGACTGTCAGCCCTCACGTGCGTGCCTCTGTCCCCCGATTCCCCTCCAGAGTTTACCCACTGAGCTCAAAATTCAACCTGGGCACGGCCAGAGGGAACCCCCAGCTGCTTGGGACGCTCACAGCCGACCCTTGAGTGGCCCGGGTGGGACCTGCCCTGGGCCCCAGGAATTCGGGTTACTTCTCAGCAGAAGTTACGAGAAGAAGTTCTTAGGTTTCCGTGTGGCTGTGAGGCCGTCGTAGCGACTACACTGGGGCATCGTCAGCCAGGTGTCTTGCTGCTGCTTGACGATGCACGTGCACTGTCAGACCTGGAAGTGGGTGTGAACTTCTCTTTCCCTTTCTCTTTCCATTTCCACGTCTAGTGGTGGCCATGCATGTCACTCCTACAGGGCTTTGCACCCTGCAACGCAGTGCTGATGCAGGTGCTGACGGGGCATTGATCTAGGAGACAGAGAACATAAGCTTAGGGTATCAACAAGTATGGTACAGTACAGTACGGGACTGTCTGGGGTCCCGATGCAGGGATGGAGGGCTTCCTGGTGCCCCCAGTCTCTGCCCTGTGGCCAGCGAGGCACCGGCCGCTCGGCCAGGACCTGTGCAGCAGGGAACAGCACCGCACAGCAGCGTGCACAGAGCAGGAACACTGGGTCTCCTGTAGCACGAAGAGGACATAGGCTGTCTTACTCACACACACACGTGACTGTCATGCCCCCTGCCAGCGGACAGCGGGTGGCGTGGCAAGTGCTCTCCATCCCTAAAAGACCCCAGAGGCCACCTCTGCTCCGGCCGAGAGCCAGGGGGAGGCCCTTCCCTTCTCGCAGCCGGACTCAATTCCCACCCTGCTGACAACCCCACCCACAGGTTCCCAGGCCGAACCCGGGTAGCGCCCACGGAATGTCAGATGGCGCGCACGCAGCCCAGCTGGTCCGGGCCGCACACACAGGAGCCTACGCTATGCCTCCGGTCCCGTGAGATGATGGGCCTGCGTTTTCTCCGTCTGTTTACAAGTAGTCTTTTTTACAAGGCCTGTCTGCTTCCAGGCACCATGTGCATGACCCTACCAGGATGCATGGAGTTCCCACCCGGAGTCGTGCGAGTGGGTGAGGGGAATGGGGTGCTCCAAAGCCCTTTGGCAATGTGACGGTCACCCCCAAAGTGCCTGGAATTCTGTTCCCCAGACCTGTGCAGTGCGTGGCCAGGGAGTCCTGGGAGCCTGGTGCACCGAGCACTTGGGTGCACTCACGAGGAAGGGACAGGAGAGCCCTCCTCGCTCCCACGAGCGCCCGTGGTCCAGGGGTAACGGAGGCTGGGTGATGACCCTTCTTCTGTGTCCGTGGACGCCGGGAACCCTGCACCCCGAAGGAGTCGTCCTCGGCTGCTGGAAGTCTCTCAACAGCCACCCCGCTCCACGCCAGGCACAGTGGCGCTCCATGTGGCTCAGATTCCACACGTCTCGTCACAGCCCCTCCTTGGCACGGCCAGCAGGTCGGGACGGGAGACCCCAAATCTCCCCTCTCTTACTCGGTGCCTGTCTCTCGACCCTTTAGACAAGGGTTCTGCGTCCACACCACGAGACCACCGGTGCAGTTCTCTGCATGCGGGAGAACCACCTTCCTCTTCCTCCTCTGCTGGGGGACAGTGAGCTGTCGGTCCCCATTGGTTCCTCGTCTCTCTCCTCCCGGAACACGTCAATGGATACGACCTCTGTGTGGCTGTAGAGGCAGGCGAGAGAGAGGGCCATACGGTGACCCTGCCTCATCAATGTCTTGCTTCATGTCCTCGTCAAGCATTCAGGGGCCACTCTCCGGGGCTGCACGGGTGCTACCCTGCCCCCTCGCAGAGGCAGAGGCAGCAAGCACGGGAGCACAAACTCAGATCGTACCTGGGAACCAAAGCAGCGGCCGCAGGTGCTGTGGCAAGGTAGAACCGCGTACATTTCCCATAAAATAACGTGAAGGAACTTCTGAGCCCAGGCTCCTGGATCTTGTGTCTTTTTATAGGAGGGTCGTTTTTGTTTTCTTTCTTCTTAGAGTAGGAGCTGTAAAGCAACCGCATCTCTTCTTGCGAAAACTTCATTTCATCGTTGTTTTCTGGGCTACACGTCAGGGCCCGGTCTAGCCCCGAGGACTGGAGACATACGCCGTTCCCCTTGGAATTGGGGGGCGCTCTCTTGGGCTGGGGGCAGACTTCCTGTTTTTTGCTGGGGGACGGTGGAAATTTGGGCCGTGCGGTCAGCCTCCAATTATAGTAGAAGAACCTTTGCATTCTCGCGGCCACTCGAGGCTTCGAATTCCGCCCACTCTTGGCTTGCAGCGCGATCTTCCTCAACGGTCTAGAAGGATTTAAAACTTTCAAACAAGGCTCAGATGCGAGGACCGTCTGGCTGAAAGAGAAGCCGTAGAAACCGCCCCGGGTGAGCTGTATTTTCCGAGGATGTTCAAGGGGGGGGGGGGGGGGCACCTCGGAGCCCCACCCCCAGTTTGGGATTCCACAGAATAAGGCACGTGCCTGCAAAGTAACCATCGTGAACTAGTAAAGGCCGTGGAATAAATCCCGGACTTTGGGAACTGCTCATTTGACTGTGACTGGCTTCCCAGTGGGTCTCAATGTGCGGCCGGAGTGCAGACACCAAGGCGTGAAGCGGCCGCTGCAAAGGTCTGATGCAGTCACTTCCCCTGGGTCAGGGGCACTTTTCCCTCGCCTGGGGCCACGCGTCAGAGCATTGGGCTTCAACAGGCGCCCGAGCCAGCAACGTTTCACGTCGCCGGTGACAGTGTAATGCTCAGGAAGTTAGGTAGCAAAGTCCATCACTCTGCATGCTGCATGCACGGAGAGAACAGAGTACAACTAGTCATGTTTCATGTAACCGATGTGTCCCTGAACTATTGTGGGGCTCGGCCACGATCCTTTCGGGTCCACTGTTGATTCCATGTATTCATATACATATATGAATATGAAATGCGGGTTTGGGTGGAAAGGTAGCATTCTGAGCATAGAAGGGTTCTGAGGACCGGGAGTGTGGAGGGAGGCCATGGTGGGGTGGCAACGTCCCCCACTGCCCCGTGCTGCTCTCCAGCGGGGCCTGGGGCAATGAGCCTGGCGTGCGACCCTGCAGCCAGCCCCTGGGGAAGGGGTGGCAGGTGTCTCATCTGCTCCTGGCAGGAACCTGCTCACGGGACACGCAAACCAGCGTTGGGGCCCACCCAATGCGTCGCTTGGGGGTTGGGATGGGTGCAGCCCCTCGACTGAGGTGTCCAGGCGGTCTCTCACCGCGTACCCACCCGTGGCACCAATGTTCCCTGAGACACTCTGGTGCACACGGCGCTGTTGTCGACACCCCTGGTGCGTCCTGGGTCCTGGGCCCCACCTTGCAGGGCCAGCAGGAGCCACGGGGTGACGTGCCTGGTGGCCGGACATGGTGCCAAGGAAAGCAGGCTCCCGGTGGGAGGCAGCTGAGGCATGGCGACGGGGGAACAGAGGTCCCCAGGAACAGCCAACAGGGGAGCCACGATGCAGGTGTTAACGGAGAAGGAGGAGAGAAAAAGTGAGGGGTGTACAGAGGGCGGAGACGGGGCACTGCAGACCAGCTGAAGGCCCCCACCCTGACGTCGCCGAGAAGTGCTGGGAGACATCAAAAGCCCACAAGACCTCAAACTTCACTGACCTATCGACGGGTTTCCTGCGAGTTCACGGCAGAGAACAGGTTGAATGCAGCAAGGGTGGTCCCACCGGGGCCTGGACCCCCGTCCCCGAACCCCTTCCAACTGCTGAAGGAGCAGACACTGAAATGCATCCACGTGAAGTTGAACGAGAGAGAGGAATCTCCCGCAAGCACATTGCAAACACGGGGACAGAGAGAGAGCTGTTCCCAGCGATGTGTGTTTTGGCCGCGTCCGCTCTTGCCCAAAACACACACACTCTCCCCCACTCCGAGTTCCAACACCGGCTACATTGCTTTTTGCACGGTTCAAGTGTAAACTCTCCGAGAACTGAAACGTCAACTGTGGAATCCAGCGCGCCTGCAGATGTCTCGCATTCCGCCACTTGAATTCACGTAACGCCTTCTTATTAGCTATCGTATATTCTTGGAGTGGGTCTTGATACTGGCAGCATAAACTTGATCTCTCTCTTTGGGAATTAAACTCACATCCTTGGCAGACGCCCCGACCGGGGCTCAAACCTGCAAACGTTTTGGTGGAGGGAGGGAGGGCGCTCCACCCAACTGAGCCACCACCCGCCAGGGCGCTGGAACCACTGCCCCCCCACATACGCCTTACCCCGGACCGCCGCTGGGGGCTTTGCCGCGACTGCGGCCAGCGATGTAATTCCTAAAAAAAGGCATTAGCACCTTCCGCCAGAAGAACCAGAGCGCAGCTGGGTGTGGGCGTGAGGCAGCGCCTGAGCTCCGTTCCCCTCTGGGTTCAATGCCGAGCATGCAAGATCCCTACGTCGGGCATTTCCTGAGAATTGGGTGCCTGGGGCGTCGCAGGCCCTGGGTCCCGCGTGCGCCCAGGGAACGGCGGCACGCGCGTGCTTCTTACGGCGTTCGCCCATCCTGTGCGTTCTCCAGACGCGCCAGCCAAACAGGGGAAGTGGTGTGAACCATTGCGTATTGATCGACAGTACGTGAGAAGCGCAAGCGTACCGTTCCTGCCTAACAACTGTGAGTCCACTGGCCATAATATAGACAAGCGTATCACTTTGTTTCTGGGAAGAATGAACATCGACACTGAACCAGTAATGCAGAAATAGAGCTGTGCATCCCTGATGGTTTTGTTCCAGGAGATTCCTTCCAAAAGTACGTTGGTGTGTTGTGTTAATACCGAGCACCGCGGCTGTGAATTGAAGCACGGCCGGATTGCGCGCGGAGGGTTTGTGGGCGGAGCGGAGCTGAGGCCCAGCCCACAGCTTGGGACTCGCTGGGTCCAGGCGGGACACCCTCGCTGCCCTGAGAAAGGGCCCCCGGGTGCTGTCCACGCTGCTGGTCTGGTCCACATTTTTTACATTTATTTTTAGACAAAAGAGGTGGGAGAAAGAGAGGGAGAGAAACATCCATGTGTGGTTGGCTCTCTTGTGCCCTCTGCTGGGGATGTGATCCGCAGCCCAGGCATGTGCCGTGACTGGGAATCGAATCAGTGACCCTTGGGTTCACAGGCCAGCACTCAATCCACTGAGCCACTGCAGCCAGGGTCACTGCATATTCTAGCACTCAACGTACATGTGATTTACAGTTACTGAGACGTGCAGCTAAAATCTAAAAGAACAGACTTGTTTTAAGAAGAAGCACATCCCAATGATTAAAATAAAAATAAAAGAAAAAAGAAGCAGCACATCCAGGAACAGAAAGCTTGTTACCGTGAAACAGGTGTCTATTAGATGGAGCAAGTCATTTTACCCAAAACAAATTATTCTAAAAAAATGAAGTCATCCCCACATTGCTTTTATGTCCGGCTTTGAAAACATTTGCGTGCTCCTCCAGAGACGCCAAACCACGTGATGGTTTTCTCCCATAAAAGATGTTCGCGGGGAGGCTTAAGAACCCGTGAGAACTTCCCATCAAGCAAGCGTAGGGAATGTAAACGTTTTCGTGGTTTGTGTAGAGTCTGAAGGTAATCCAATAGGGTCCTGGTGTCCCAGGAACGGGGGCCGGTGTCCTACCAGCCCCTCATAGCCAGGGGCCGGCTGGGATGGAACCAGCAGGCGGGGGGGCACATCGGAGCTGGGGCGGCCCCGCTGCTGAACGGTGGTGTGATTGGCAAGCACACTCCTCTTTGTGAGAAGCAAAAAACGTGGTCTCCTTCAGAGCCAGTGGTCTGTGTGCCTTGACAATGAAGTAGGACTCCCCAGAAAGATGCTACGATGACCAGTTTGAGTCCCCGGCCCTGCGTCAAGGACGGTGGGTCGGCTCTCGCCCACAGAACCCGAGTGCAGCTGCCCTGCTGAAACGGACACACAGTCAGAAGGCAAACGATGCAGCCCTAATGCTCATGCTCAGTTTCTGTGGCTGCTTCTCTGAGGTTAGGGAAACGGTTTTGTTGTTGTGCTGTTGTTGCTGTGGGTCCACTTCGTCACGTGCTCATCCATCAACTCTCGTGCGTTCCCCGGCCAGGCAAGAAACCCACCACCGCACTATATGGAGACGCTGCTCTAACCCACCGAGCCACCCCGCCAGGGCCAGGCTCCACAACGTCAAAGGCACCCTTGCGGAGAGCTGGATGTGGGCACCTTGTCTCTGGGCGCCCCGACAGCACACACAGATGCTCACCCTCTGTCCGCGTGCGTGCTCCTGCGCTCGCTCCCTCGCTCGGTTGCACAGGGGGCGCTGAGAACGGAGTCGCCTGGGGTCCGCGGCTGGCGGTGGCTCAGCGCCCCCTTCAGGCCGGCGCGGCGCGCAGACAGGTGTGTTTGTGAGAGAGGGGCTTCTGTCAGCGCCCAGGGGTGCAAGTCAGGATGCTCCTAAGTGTCCCTCGCCGCGCAGGACAGGCCCACCTGGTGGCCCCACACAGGGACAGTTGCAGGGGGAGAAGCCCTACCCGAGAGGTGGGCTGGCTCTCGCCCTCCGAGGCTGTGCCTCCTGGTCGGCCAGGCCACACCCACCCCAGCGGTGACCGCCCCCCCACACCAGCCTTCCTGGAAGACGTCGGTGGGAGTCAGGCCTACCTGCTCCGCACGCAGCCCAACCGCAGTGAGAAATGCCCAGCACGCTGCACTCCAACTGCGTCTGATGTCGCGCCAACGCGGCCCCGAAATCCCTGCGCGGGAGCCCACGGGGTGGAGCTTCCGTCTGCCAGACGCAGCTGTGCAGCTGGGGTTTCGCTCAGATTGTTTGGGTCAAAGCTGGGGCCGTCGGCCGCGTCCTCGCAGGAGATGGGGAACTACTTAGGTGCGCGGACTCCCCACCAGATCCGTGTTACTGTATCCTTTTCACAGAGGGAAAGGAGCTGGCCGAAGCAGGGTCTTGGCAGACGGGATTTAAGGATTTTTTAAAAAGATTTTGTTTATTTATTGTTAGAGAGGGAAGGGAGAGAGAGAAAGAGAGAGAGAGAGAGAGAGAGATGAATGTGCGGTTGCTGGGGGCCGTGGCCTGCAACCCAGGCATGTGCCCTGACTGGGAATCGAACCTGCGACGCTTTGGTTCACAGCCCGAGCTCAATCCATGAGCTACGCCAGCCAGGGCCTGCTTTGTTTTTTAATGTTCCTACGTCGATCAAATTTTTTTTGGCCTGGGACTGAACACCGGACGTTGAAAAAGGCAATCAAGAACCTCACAGGGACACCCGATTAATCTCTTTGTTTTCCCCCGCACAAAGAGCTTTGCTCTAAAGAAGTCCCATTCAGGGTGACATCAGGCACAGCCCTGACTCAGTTTTGTCAGCCTGCAGTGCATGGCTGAGGAAGAAAAAAAATAATGACACTCTCGTAAGTTAGGAAAGATCCACCAGGAAAACAAAATGAAAGGATGATATTTTAAAGCCTCAGGACATCCAACACTATCCCTTGCAAAATACCTTCTGTGGCGTTATTTCGTGGGATGCTCAGCATTTTTTAAAAATGATTTCATGGGGGAAGCCGCAGACACGCAGATAACACAAGCTCCTAAGACAACGCGTGGGTATTTCCCCCTTCACTGGGTTTACGTACAGCCCCGGGCAGTCTTAGCGAGAGGCGTCGTTCCAGCGGAACAACTGGTTCTGAAATAAAAATGTCCTTCAACATCGCCAACGGCTGCGTGTCGTCCCCGGTGTCTGTGCCCCCCTCCCTCCCCGGAAACGGCGAGCATTGGCGGCATCCCAGCCCCCGGAATGAATTCCAGCTCAAAGCTGAGGCCGAAAGTGGCCTTCAAAGGATCTCCCTCCCACCTAACCTCTCTGCTAAAAGGTGCTCTGTGAAAGCCAAAAATGCCGCAGGGATCCCACAGCCCTGAAGATGTAACTATAGCTGGAGGTGCCCGCCAGCAGCGGGCAGACCTGCCCTATGGGTGTTCGGCGTGGCTGGGGGCTGCGACCCGCACGGGTTCTGAGTGTCGTGTGGGGGCTCGCACTCTGTGCTGTGTCTCCTGAGGCCACGCGTGCACCGTGTCCTGGCGTCTCCTGTGCAAACCGTTTGGGCTGCCTGCTGTGCTGACGATACTCTAAGTTCAGGAGTGAGCTGGACGTGGGGGACAGACGGATGGACAAAACCGACCTCCTCCCCGGTGAAAAGGGGCAGCAACACGAGTGACCAGATTCTGACTCAAGGCGAGAAAAAATGTTTTTTGAAACCATCGAGCCTTGGGTTGGCGGTGGGGTGGGTAAGGGTTCGTCGGTCCCCAGGCAAGGAAAGGGTTCTGTGACCTTGAATTTGCCTCAGGCAATTCTGTCCTGTCTGTGTCCCTCTGCACCCTGAGAACCAAACGCAATTCATGATTCAGAGATTGCGTCTTCGGTTCCCACGCGCTGTGGAGGAGAGGGGGCAAGTGCATGCTGGGAGGGGAGTCTGGACCCCGGTCCCTTCCGATGGCTGCTCACAGGGCGGACGGCACGTGCTCACTCCCACGGCTGGAAATGCAGGCGTCTGCGTCTCGTCTTTGACGTGCCTTCTTTGAAGGACCGTGTGTTAAGTGTTTGCTTTGGAAGTGCAATTCCTTCCGTGAGAAGAGGCAGCTCTCACAGCCACCCTGAAGATCCACATTCTCTAAAGTAACAAAGATGCTAGATTCTCTCTTTCACGTGTGCCCGGACTTGGTGTGTGCGACGCCGCGGTTTCACTGGAAGGAGGGATGTGGGTACAAGGACGGGCACAGACGTGCTAATTATGTCAAAGCCTTCACGGCGGGCTGCTCACGTTTTAAGGAAGGAAGAAAACGCCCACATATTTACCATAACGCTCCTAATGCCTTCTCTGTTTTAGCCCCAAAAAAAGTCCACCCTGGATTTAAAGGATGGGACACAGGAGCAACAGTTACAACCACAAACTATGGCACAAGATTGTGTTCACGTGATATTTGCTGTGTGACCTTTGGCAAGTGTCTTAACCTCTCTGTGCCTCGGTTTTTTTTCCTGTGCACAACAGGGCAATGCCAGCACACCTGCCCGCGGGGTTGTTGTGAACATTAAACACAGACCACGAAAGGCTAACGGAGCAGTGCCCGGCCCGTAGCGAGGGCTGCAAAGTGCCAGGCGCTGCTGTATTTACAGATGGAGCAAACAGCAGTCGCCAGGGAATATTTCTCAGTCCACAAGTGCAGATTCATGCTTTCCACTCCAGCGAGAGACAGCGAGAGCAGGCGGCTCGGCATCTGGAATGGGCAGTGCAAAGAGGCACGATCGGTTCAGAAATATTCTAAAGCCAACCTGCAGTTTCCAGGCAGGTAGAAAATAGTAACCGAACCCAAAATTTGGGGTGCATACCCTGATATATTCCTGGCAAATGTAGTCTTCTGCCTGCACGACGTCAGATGTGAGCAATTTCTGGCCATGAAGTCGCTTATAAAAAAAATATCCTCCGAGTTGAGCGAGGCAATGAGCAAGAGCCATGCGATATAAATTTCCTGAAAATCCTCCCGAGTGTTGAAGTCAAAGGAATTTTGACTTTGGCACCGAACGTCTCCTGGCGGCCGCAGCCAAACATATTTCAGAGGCGACGCGGGTTTGCCGTTAATCCTCAAACACGCCTTTTTCCACCAGCCTTGAAGCCGTGCCTTGTTTCACCCAGAAAGGGTAGCTCTTTGCCTCCCACGGGAACTGTAGCTGCGGACACACGTGGAAGGCATGGGGGCTGGGGGTGGGTGGGTTTCAGTCTCGGTGAATGATCTCTGAAATGTGTCTGTCCCTGGCTGGTGTAGCTCCGTGGATGGAGCGCGGGCTGTGAACCAAAGCGTCGCAGGTTCGATTCCCAGTCAGGGCACATGCCTGGGTTGCAGGCCATGGCTGGCAGCAACTGCACATGGATGCTTCTCTCTCTCTATGTCCCTCCCTTCCCTCTCTAAAAATAAATAAATAAAATCTTAAAAATATATATCGCCATCCCGCTGGTCCAGAAGGATCTGTTGGGTGCACAGTCCTGTCCCCATGGAATTGCTCCGCCCCTTCTCCGGAACCGGTTCCCTGTACAAACGACTGATCCTCCCGATGAGGCTGGGTCCACGGGTTCTGGCCGACTCTCGTCCTGGCGTGTGCTCTTCTTTCTCACTCCGTGTCTTTTGCAGAGATGGTGTTCCTGGGCCTGGAGCTGCGTGTCTGGAAACCTGGTAAACCTGGCTCCTGCCACATGGTCGCCCGGATGACCTGGGCTCACCTGCACCCTTGCCCTTCCCGTGCGAGAGTGAGAAGCCGGCTTCTCGATCGCCACAGAAGAAAAGCCTCAAGGAATGTGGACACGGATTTCCTTAAACCTCTACATCAACCTGGCGGACACGGGCACCTTACAAACAGGGATCCCTCAATCTGTGAACACGATACATTTCTTTATTCAGGTCTACTTTGAATTCCTGCAGCCCTGCCTGTCGGTTCCTACGTAAGGCTTTCACGTTCTTCCATCATGCCTTGGTGTTTAGTGCCGTTTTTTTCTTGTTGCCTACTCCGTGTTGGTGTGTCTCCTTGCACGCCGAGTTGTAGGTCGCTGCTGTCCACATCTCTCCCGGCCTTCACCGACCCAGGGAAGAGCTGTGTGGCCGACCCCGGGGGCAAGCCAATAGCAGCCGCAGGAACGTTTGCGCTCTGCTCTGGGCGCACGGACATGTGTCGAGATGGGGAGACAGCCTTCTGCAGGCACCTGCTGCTGTGGGCTCGCTCGGCTCCCCAGGCGTTGCAGACATAGCGTTTCTCAGTGACCTTTCCTCGCGGTCCCTCAGGACGTCACCCGCCGGGCTCACGCGCTCCGACCACAGTGCACCGCCGGTTCAGTCCCCGTCCAGCCTAGCTCGCACCCCTGCATTTTCTCATCGGACCTCCGTGGTGTCCACGTGGTCCCCTCTGCCAGGAGGCTCCTGCGTCCAGCTTCGTCTCTGTGTCTTCCTCCAGGCGTCGCGCACGCACCGAATCACACCGCCCACCGGAACGGGCCTGAGACGCGGCCTCCGTGCGGCGGTTTGGTGCTCCTGCCCCTCCCTGCACACCTGCCCCTTCCCCGTGCGTCCTCGAAAAAGTAGAGGCTGCAGCTGGGTTTAGTATAAGACGGGTGATGAGCTCTCAGCCACTTCGAAGCAGGTGCTCCGTGGAGATGAGGTCATACTGTGCCCACGGGCATCTTGCAGCGCACGGGGTTCCGTGCACGCCGTAGGCCGCTCTCTGCAGATGTCCCCAACCTTCCGACATCGTTCAATCCGACGGTGTGTCCCCAACAGCTCCCCGCACGGTCTTTGGCGGACGCTTCATACGTCGAGTCAAATGCAACGTCAGCAAACGCACAAAGAAACCCGCAATGCCCTGTGCTGTCTCTTCTGAGGGTTTTTTTTTTTTTTCCCTCCCCTCCCGCCGTGGGATCCTGAGAAAACCTTTTGAAGAGGTAAAACAAAAAGTGAAGCAAAACTCCCTTCTGCTGGGGCTAGACTATCATTAGAGAATTCTGCGCCTCCCCCCCCCCCTTTTTTTAAAGCATATAATTTATGTGCATTATAAAGCAACTCTCTGTTTTCACACGCCGACATTCCTAACGCGAGCTGTCAAAGCGCCTTCTCACAAACCGCTTTGATGAACGTGCCAGCCCAGTCTGGGCTTTTTTTTTTTTCTTTCCTTTTTTTTTTTTTTTTAAGGGGAAGAAAAGAAAGAAAGGAAAAAAAGCCACAACGTTTGCAGCAGCAAAAGGATAAAGTAAATAGAACAGGTCTAGACTTTGCTACATAGTTTCACATCCAAGGTTGCAACTAATTTGGCTTCATAGGCTCCGTGAGCCAGGCTCTGCCTCCCAATTTGCAATTCAAAAGCTCCGTTTCTGTTTTCTGGGAGATACTTAGCGCCCTTGTGAGCGTCTGCCCGAAGTAGCCACCCAGGAGCAGGTCCCGCCCGAGCACGCACAGACTTGGTGAGATTCTAAGTGTACAGCGAGGAAGGCAGCCCTCGGCTGACACCGTGGAGCCCGGCCCGCGCAGGTACCGCTGGAGTGTCTTGTCCCTGCACGGCCACCGTAGGGTCACACCTGCAAACAAGTGCTGGGTCTGGCGCGGGGGGGGGGGGGGGGGGGGGGGGGGGGGGGGGGGGTGGTTCTGAAATGACCGGTCTGTATGCAGCGGTTGGTGCAGCTCATACGGCCAAGTCATGCTTCCTAGACCGCTTAAAACAAAAGTCTGAGCTCCCCTCCCCCACCAGAGGCGGTGGGGTTTTCTGTGCAAATGTGGAAACACAGGGCGGCAGGGAGACCTCCCATGTGCTGTCTCTGTCCTAACAGGACGTTTCGATGCATTGAAACTTAGCCTTGCAAAAAAAAAAAAAAAAGCCCACCCTGGCTGGGGTAGCTCAGTGGATTGAGCACAGGCTGCGAACCGAAGTGTCGCAGGTTCGATTCCCAGTCAGGGCACATGCCTGGGTTGCAGGCCACGGCCCCCAGCAACTGTACATTGATGTTTCTCTCTCTCTCTCTCTCTTTCTCCCTCCCTTCCCTCTCTAAAAATAAATAGATAAAATCTTTTTAAAAAGAGAGAGAGAGAGTAAAGGAAGAGGATCCGTGGGTTTTTGTTGTGTGAACACGGATTGTCCTGGTGACATCTCCCAGCGCATGGCTGGGTACCCCGTGTCAAGGAGACATTTTCATTTTCCCCCCTGTTTTCCCACCAGAAAAAAAACACCCACCCTCTCAGGACAGCGGTCCAGCTCGGGGTCTCAAAGCCGGGGCTCGGGACTCGTTTCCGAAGTGCAGGGAGCAGGCGCAGGTGGGTGCCGGGGTTTGTGAACCGTCCCCAGGAAACGGGCAAGGGCGGGGCAGGGGCCTGGGAGCCGGGCTGGTGGAAGGACCCGGAGCCCCGGGCTTGTCCCCTGGCGGCCTGCAGGGGGCGCACCGCCAGGCATGCCTTCCGCGCGGCGATGCTTCCATCCCCCTGGGTCGCCTCTGGTGCCTGCCGGTCCCTGCGGCAGAAGAGCTGCAGGCGCCTTCCTTGGAGGTGGCAGGCTCCTCAGCGTGCCGGGGAGAAGGGGACAGAGAGAGTGTCACTTTGGAGAGCACACGGGCTGGTCAGCACTGCTGTCCCCTGTCACCGCCTGTCACAGACCCCGGGTCAGCCTGCCCAGGTCACCACGGCTGCCTCTCGGGCCTGCAAGGCCAAGGTCACGTCCTCCCAGGCACGTCCTACTCCCACGCAGGACGCCTGCCCCTCTTTGGATCCCCGACCTTCAGCCCACGAGGGCCCCACGGTCATCAGAGCCCGTCAGAACGTCCCCCAGCCGGGCCCTTGACCCACCCGCCCTTCCATAAGAGGGCTGCTCTGCACGCATCCCTCCTGACCCTCAGCCCCCACCCCGAAAGGCCGGGAAGCCCAGGAGACGGGTCCAGCCTGGCGAGCCCAATCGCTGTCCCCGGGAGACTCACAGCCTCGTCTCTCCGGAACGAGGATTTCTTTAGAAGCCAGTGTCGTTTCCCTCTGTGCGGATACGAGATGCCGGGTGACACCAGGTGCCGGAGGGCCGAGGGGTTGCCTCCGTGCAGCGGTGCGGTGCGTCCGGACTGAGCAGCCGCGGTCTGGAGGGGCAGAGCGCGGAGGGACAGGCAGGGCCGTGGGTCTGCGGCCAGGACCCTCTGCAGCTATTAAGCCGGAATGGCCCACACCTTGACACCTCGGAGGGCCGCCCGGGGGGGTCACCCAGTGTCGCTGAAATGACACCCAGGGCTCCGTGGATGTTGCCGAGTGTTGTGCTTACAGCCCCCAGGGATGGAAATGAGCTTTTCGCCCCCATATTGGGCAAACGCCGCTCGAGGGAAGGAGCAGAAACGAGTCCAGGCGAGAGTGCACGGGCGTCCTGCGGCGGTCACGCGGCTCCGAGAGGCGGGACAGCGGTGCCCCGCGGCCCTCCCGACCGTGAGCGGGGCAGGCTCGGGGGGCAGACACGGGGGTCAGGGCGGGAATGGATGGCCGTGGGGTGGAACATCCTTATTCCCCTTGCACTCGATGGAATTCAGTCCTGGGCACAGAGACACGTTCCCCGGGGGCTCGTGGAGGTGGTGGCAGCCTGCTCTGCACCGGGCACCCGCCCCGAGGTCGTCCCGCAGTGACACAGGAGGACCAGCCAGGCCAGCCCCGCCCCCTGCGCAAACCCAGGGAGCCTCCAGGAGCCTGAGGCTCACACTCTCTCAGGCCGGCCCGGGTCATAGGGGGCCCATCCTTCCACGTAGCTGCAAGCTCCCGAGGCCGGGGCCACGGCTTTCTTTTATTTAATCCCCCCTGAGGCTATGTGTACTGATTTTACAGAGAGAGGGAGGGAGAAACAGAGAAACATCCACGTGAGAGAAAAACACCGACCGTCGGCCTCCTGCACGTGCCCCCACCGGGAATCGAACCCACGGCCATTTGGTGCACGGGATGACGCTGCGACCCACCGAGCCTCCCAGCCAGGGCAGCTCTGGTTCATTCTCTGCAGTCCAGGTGCCTCGTATACATAGACCCTCCTTTAGTACCTACTGAAACATACTCTCTTTCTTCCTTCCTTCCTTCCTTCCTACCTTCCTTCCTTCCTTCCTTTATCTAGGCTTCGTGGTTTGCTTGTGAGGGGCCCCTCCTTCGAGGAAATCGGGAAAACCTGCGACAGGCTGTACCCACATCTATGCCACAGTCACCATGGCAACGTGTGGCCAGGCAGGTCCCCGAGATGCGTTCCTTCTGAGCGTGTACACGTGTGGCTTGGGCCCAGCGTGCCCTCGACGTGACCTGTAACCTCAGTGCTGGGCGGACTTCTCAAGCCCAAGCAACTTTCGACGGCAAAGTCCACTGTGGCCACAGCACCCCGACAGAACGCCATGGAAACTCCTCCCCCAGGACGCCGAGGGGACCCAGGCAGGTGCGCGTCTGGGTGGGTGCGGGGCCCTGTCCCGGTTCCTGCAGACCCGGTTCTGGAGTGTGGGCCGCCTCTGTCAAGTGGGGCTCGTGTTGGCCTCCTTCGGGCTGTGCCGGCCTGCGTGCTTCACGTGGTCCCTCGTAACGAGTGTTTGCCACATACTTCAGCTTCCTAAGATTCCTGCACGGCCCAGGAGTGTGGTGGGGGGCGGCGGGGTGCGGGGGGGGGTGGCTGCTTGAACGCTGCCGGGGCGTAGGGCTTTGCACAGGGGCAGCCAAGGGGAGGGCACCTCGAGGCTCAGCTGCGGCCAGCCCACGGCACAGGCACCTGGGAAGCTTCCATGTTTATAGCTACAGCCATTGGGTCGGCCTCTCGGGACCCAGTGAAATGCCAGGGGCCTCAGACCCTCCCGTTGAAAAGGATTAGTAAGGATTACCTTCGCTGTTGCTCCCAGTGTATAATCCATGATTTATCTGTGGGCAGCGAGCAATCCGAAACCTTATCCACTTTGGAATAGAAAGTGTTCCCTCTGATGAAACAACACATTTCCCCTTCCAAACCCCATGGTCTCTGGGGGGTGAAAAATGCTGAATTTCTGCTGGAATACTAAGACGTAAAGAGGCCTTTTTTTTTTCATTGATCCATTGAAAAAGATTCATTTCCCCAGGGGTTGGAGGTAAGCAGTCCTGTTATAGAAGTAAACACGGGTCCTCAGACATTCTTTTATCTTGGGTGTTTCAGCACCTCGCAAGATGATTCACAGAAGATTAGCCCTGGGCTTGAGTCAATACTCCTAACGAGCCGTGCATTAACTCATAAATCTGTAGCAAACGCCCCGAGTTGGTTCAGTTACTGATCAAACAGAGACCAAACACTCCTGTATTCATGCCGCGGAAACATTCTCTATTGGACTTTGCGGAGGGCACTGCGGGGCAAGTTCAAGGTCCAGGAGCCTGTGTATGCAATGATGTCCTCGGAATGCGGTCCGGTTTGCTGCTGCAAAATAAGGAGCCAGAGACCCAAGTGTCCAGAAAGGGAGGCTGGGACCACGTCTGTATTCTTGCAAGGATGATATCAGCAGCCCGGAGACGGACGCCCGTAACACTGGATTACAGCGGACCCTCCACGTGTGCCCGGTTTGAATGAGTTTTTCTGTGTCGTGTGCCCATTCACTCTGTGTGTTTAGATCTCACAGGGGAAGGACACCGTGCAGTGTTTGTGACTCTGGGCTCGATTTATTTCCCTGAGCGTAACACCCTCTCAGCCCCTGCACGCTGTCCTAAATGGACAGCTTTCCCTCTTTGTTGTGGAGGAGTGGTATTACCTGGTCTATCTGCACCACATCGCGTTTATGCGTCTGTGGGGGGTGGGGGGGGGCTCCACCCACAGGGCTCCCCCGGCCACCACGGATGAGAATAAGTCTACCAAGACATGGTCTGCTTGGGGAGGAAAGGTGGCCAATCTCTCAAAGGAGAAGGGCCAGGAGCCTGTTCCTCAATGGGCTTTTATTGGGGTCATTTGCACAGGAATACAGGTGAAGCTCATTAATCATTGCCAGGAAGTAAGGATCAAACAATAGATAACAAGGAAGTTTGAGGGCCTATTCTGAGTCAGGGTCAGACAGCTAAAGAGCTCTAAAACTTTGAGGAACAAACTCACTTCTTGTTTGGACCCTTATCATTGAATGGAGAGCATTCTAAAGAAAGCAGGTTTCACAGGATTTTACCTATTCTTTCTTAGGCCTGATTGCCCGGGGAACCCGACCTTTCCAGCACAGGGCTGCACCACCCTCTGTCATTGTTTCAGGCTTAAGTCAGGCAGGGGAAGTAAGGCAGCCAGGAGATTAGGAGATTTTTGTCTCCTTGGTGGCTTAGGTCCAAGGTCGCTCCCTCAGCCTTAGCCTCGGGGGAGGTTACAGCTTCTGAAACCAGGCAGGGCGGTTCCCAACTTGCGTCCGCCTATCTGTGGACACGCGGGTTGCTTCCCTGTCTCGGCCACTGTCAGGAATGCTGCAGTGCCCACACGGATGGTTGACACGAGGGAGAGAAGTGGGGGAGGGGGGAGAAGGGGGAGGGATGGAGAAGAACAAAGGGACAGCTCTAAAGTGGCCTCAGGAATGAGAAGCACAGCACACGGAACACAGTCAATAACATTGTCACAACTGTGTCCCGAGCCAGGTGGGCACTGGATGTACCAGGTGACCCCCTTCTCAAGGTAAACGTCTCATCACGGTGTTGTGCCCCTGCGACTAACATAATGTCGGATGCCAACCGTCGTAATTGAAAACCAGATTGGAAACAGAAAAAGAAAAAAACAAGCCAGTGGGTTACAGGCAAATGTACATGATTTCCTCGACTACATATTTTATTCATGTGCAGCATCTACCCATCATCTATATCAGATACAATCTCATCTCTACATACCGACACAATTTCATTCCTGGGGGGCAGCAAAAGAGACAATGTAGAGGACCAACAATGTCGAAAAGGCGAGCCAATGGCTCTGAGAGGTCAAGGGCACTTTCGTCTCTCACGCCCTGCTGGGCAGTCAGCAACCCCCACATTCGTAACTGCTGATGGTGTATCAGCAAAGGTCACGTGTCCTATAATTCCAGGATTCCGTTGCAGTTGTCAAATTCTGGGCCACATCGCCGGCCTGACCCCAATGAGGTCATGTGTTCCAGAGCGTGGTCCACGCTGTCACATCCGGTCACTCCCAACAGGAGTCCACAGGGAATGAAACGCAGGCAGGTTCAGAGAGAGCAGGTTCTCACGGTCCCAAAGCAATGCCAAGACGTGGTATAAAGCTAGGGAAGGGAGCGGGCTGAAATTCTCACTGCTGAAACTCTCACCCCCGAATACAAATCTCCAAAAAACGAAAAGAAAGCTTCAAAGACCTGGTTCTTTGACCACGGTTCAATTTAGTCCCTAGAGAGGCAGACACAGCCCCTGACCAGCAAGAACTGATGATTCTGGTTATTGCAAGGACTGGGACGTTTGAATTATCGTTCAGGAACTGAGTCGTAAGGACCTGCCTAGCGATTTGTTTCCAATGTATGAAGTCAGCGCGTTTCGACATTGTAAACGCCGTCAGGGTCAAAAACTTTTCTAGATGCAATAATGTTTGACTCGTGACCGAGGGAGGAATGAATCACCTTTTCTGCACGTCTTCACTGTGTCTCCAAGACTCCTCCATCACCTCCGTCCACTCCTAGTACTCCTTTATCCAAAGGATCCACTCCTTTATCCAAAGGATACACGCAAGGGCTGGGCTGAATGTAACACTGTGTTACTGTGTTAGTCTGTCTAGGCTGCTGTTTTTGTAAACAACAGACCTTTGTTTCTCGAAATTCTGTGGGCTGCAAGTCCAAGATCAAGGTGCCAACGGATGCAGTGTCTGGTGAGAACCCACTTCCGGGTCCACGGATGGCTGTCTCCCCACGGTGTCCTCACAAGCCGGCAGGTATGAGGGGGCTGCCTGGGGTCTGCTTGCTAAGGGCACTCATCCCATTTCTAGGGGCCCCAGCCTTACGACTCATCCCCTCCGGAATGAGGTGGTTACATTGTTACTCTTTCTGATAGGTGTGGCTATCCTACAAGACAGACGCAAACTCAGATGCTACCAATTTTGAAAGTGGGCGTGACTGTAAGTTCATTCACTGCCCCACCAGGTACACAGTTCAGAACGGTTTGGAGGCCCGCAGACAACCAACACTGGGAGACAAAATAAACGCGCTCCCTCCCTTTCGTATTTCACATTATAAATAACACTGTGGGCTGATGTTCATGTAAACAAAAAGCATATGAACATGCACACTTCAAAAGCAAAGAGTATTTGCTCCTTGAAATGAAAGACGCATAGACAGCTTGCCATACGTGGGCTTTAAAAACTGTGTGGTCCATTGTTTGAAAAAACATTGCTGAAGTTACTTCCTCAATGCGAAACAGTAGCGGCTGTTTTAAACAGTCACGATGCATTCATTCCCTTCTGCATTTTACAGGGAGCCCTTCTGAAACGTGTACCGTGTGCCGAGGGTTGGGCAAAGCCCTGGGAGAAACAACAGCCAACACACATGAAACTCCAAACCGATGTCACACCGCCTGCCTCCAGGAATGTATTTGTCTCTCGGTGAGGACCCATCTATGGTAAGCAAATGAGATAAAAATGCGAATTCTGTATCTTTTCCCCGAGTTGAAGGAGTAACTCACGGGACAGGCCCTTGGGACCCAGGGACTCATCTTCTATGGGAGTAACACTGGAGTGGAGATGAGGAGTCATGTGACGATCTCAATGTCACGGCGAAGTCCGGTCATCCAAGTCCGTAACTACACAAGGAAGGCAGTGCCGTTCTGATGTGGCTGCATGACAAGACGCTAACCCCCGGGGCGGGGGCCTTAGCCACCCAACTCCAAGTTCAACTAACCTCCCCCCGCCCACGACCTGTTTTCTCTCCCAATCCACTTCGTTCTGGAAAAGGTTTACCATGTTTTACCAAGTTACAGTTTCTCTGGCTTAAGCTTGGAAATTTTCATTTGCTTTTCTTCTGTGTAGATTTAATGCTTACGTGTGCTTATCGCTGGATGGAAATACATTATCATTTACTCAGAGTCAATTAACCTAATCCTTTAAATAACCCCCTACACGGTTTTATGTCATTTAAATAGATGCTGTTAAAATATCAGAGGAAAACATGTCCTTCCAAGAGAAATCACAGCTGAGAATGAACGTGACCTCCAGAAACACATTTGAGAGTGCTGAAATACATGTCGTAGCTATTTTTCCCCCTGACAAGAACAATGACACAATTATCTAGAGATTTATTAGCACAGCATGCTTTTGTGGTGAAATACCCATGCATCTAACCTTTGAGACTTATTAAAAAAAGAAACAAGAAACTGTCCGGTCAACCTCTGACAAGTTAGAGCATTTTCTAAACAAACAACGTGCAACCCCACATACTCAGTCATCTATGTGCATGTGAGATGACTCAGCATTCTTCAATGAAAGGGTGTTTAGTTCCGCTGCTGCAACGAAACTAAATCTGAATTGTAAAAACCGTCATTCTTCAGCACAAATCGTCTACTTCTGCTTCTGACCCTGACAGCATAGGAACCGTGAGCCCAGTTGAACTTGGGGCGTCAGCAGACACATCCGCTTGTCCATCTCGCACACCGTTCAGCCACAGGGAGTGGCTTAAGAGGAGAAAATGCAGGGAAAGCACAGGCCTCGTTTTCCTGGTTCCAACGGACGTTTTCCACGCAGGTGATGGCCTCTCACTGTCCTGGAAATCCACGGCCGGCTAACACCCAGCCTGCAAACAGGGCGGCAGGCGCCCCCTTGTTATGCACGCTCAGCCAGCCGGTGCCTGTGTGCAAAGACAGCACCATCGCATTGAAAACAGAGACGTCTCAGAGTGGCGTGCGAGCGCCAGACTCCGGATGAAGGGACGTGTATTTCGAGGCCTGGAGGGGCGGGCCGGAGTCCTCTTCCGGGAAGCTGGCCCGTTTCCAGTGGAAAGGACGTAAAAGGAAACGCAATGTCCTCGGGCGGGCGCCGGGAAAGCTTTACCAAGCAGCAGCAGCAGCAGCAGCAGCGTGCTGAGGGGTGTGACGCGCATGCCTACAGATGGCTGCAACATTCAAAGCAAGAACTGGAGACGTCTGCGCCTGCGCGTTTGCAGGCTACCAGAGGCTGCAGGGACTCGCTGATCACCCCCCCACACACACACACCCCGCGTTCCTGCTGTCGATGCCAGCGTGCCTCCCACAGCGAACACGAGTGCAGGTGCCCGCCGGCAGGTTCAGGGCCCTCGGCCCACGGGAGCGCTTGCTCTCGGGCAAAGAAAAGCGCAGCAGGCGGACGTGCCAGCGACCGGCGCCCTCGCCCTGGTTCTCTGCCAGCGCCAGCGACCAAGCGTGTCGACGACTTCAGTGCGCTGGTGTTGACACAGATTAAGGTCTAGCTTTGCTGGGTTTCAGGCCATGAAACCTCAGGCATCTGAGCACGGGCCTCCTGCAGCTCCTCAGCGGGGCGCGTTACAGCACAAAAAGGTGTGGGCAGACCGCCCACATTGACGCCGATGTTGTGGCCCATTTCTGTCCGGGTGTCTTTAAACGTGCGACTCCACTGATGTCCTGGGCTCCTCCCGTCTCCCTGTCGGGGCACCACCCACAGCAGAAATGAATCATTTCCAGGAGGCCGTTGGGTCAAGCAATTGCTAATGGGAAAAAGGAGCGTTGGCAGTAGGGGCTGGGCCATGGACAGTTTGCAGGCAGGAGTCACTGGGGGACCAGCTGCGGTACGTGAGGTCCTTTTACGCTGCAGGAATGACACGCAGCTAGGAAGTGTGTACGGTGCGTGGTCACCCCTCCTCTGGGAGGACATGGCACTGTCTCCCCCTGGATGGGCCCTGGGGAGCGGGCCGGCGCTGGGTGAGGACGCGCCGGCGGAGCTGAGATGCAGGAATCAGAGAGCACGGTTTCTGGAGCTGATGCGTGGTCGTGGGAGCACCCTGGGCCATCCACGTGGCCACGCAGCAAGGCAAGGCACAGAAGTCAAGCAGAAGAAACACTGTTGTATCCAGTTCATCTGTTTTAGTGGGGTTTCTCAAAAAAAAAAAAAAAAGACAATTCTGTAATCTTTGAAAGTTAGAAAATAGCTTAGTCTGTGGGTTAGCCAAGGTTAGGCACACTGTTGAGTCCACTGGAAAGACATGAAGAATATTCTCGTGGATACTGGAAAGTGGAAGATGTCCCATGAGGGTGGCCTTATGTCGGAAGAAAGCCTCAACATTCCAACTTTTAAAGCCATTTTCAGTGTCCAATGTAAGAACAACATTCCTTTAATTTTTTTTAAATGACTGCAAAGCAGAAACAAAATATACCTTTTTTAAATTAACGAGAAGCGAAACACAAGATCAGCTCACAGACCCTCGTTTCCCGTCTTCCAGGTTCCCCTTTGCAGGATCAGTGCCCTGAGCAAGGGCGAGAAGGACGTCTTGAAAGCATGCACGCGGGGCAGGAAGCGTGCCTGGCCGGGGCCCGGAGGGCTTCGGGGGCAGTGAGACGACTCTGTGTGATGCTCGGGTGTGGGCACATGTTCAAACCCCAGGCAGACGGTGCAGCGCCCCCATGAGCCCTCGTGACGGCAGGGGACTCGGGGTGATGGTGACCTCCAGGCAGATTCTTCCTGGGTCACCAATGCACCATGGGATGGGGCATGCCGACAATGGGGGGCGGAGGGCATATGGGAAACCTCTCCCTCACTCCTGGAGGGGGTCAGCTGGGGCCCTGGGCGCCCGTCTAAGGGCTCACACACTGCCCAGGCCCGGGCTAACAGGGCTGCCTTCCGGCACTTGGCTCCTTCAGGGCCTGCTGTGCTGTGACGCCACTTTACGGCAGTTGGGTCGCTTTACGTTATGTTACGTCCAATCAGTTTACGTCACTGTTACCTAGGTTACGTTGATTACGTTGTGTTATATTCATTAGGTGATTTCACGGGATGGTACATCCCATTAATGACAGTATGTTACATGATGTCACGATACTTTTTATGTTGTGTGAACCAGAGTACGTTACGTTGACTTGTGTTACATTAGGTCACATCACTTTACGTTAAGGTTACGTCACTTTATCTTGAGTAGCTCATGTTACATCTGTTAGGTTACCTTACATCAATTAGGTCGCATTATGTAATGTTTTGTTGATTAGGTTACATTATGTTCTGTTACATTACGTTAATTAGATTACGTTGTCACTCTATGTTGCGTAGGTTACGTCAGTGAGGTTACGTTACATTACGTCAATTAGATCACTTTACGTTATGTTATATCAGTTTACGTTAAGATTACGTTACTTTACGGTACTTTACGTCCATGAGATTACGTTCCATCTGTTAGGTTGCCGTCCATTCCACTCTCCCACGTGTATGACGTCACGTTCCAGGAAGGGGATTGGGAAGGCACAGTGTATGTAATGCAATCGTGTATATTTTAAACCCTGCTCATAAACACACCCAAAATAACACGCATGACTTAGAGGGAGACCGAGAACTGGGGAGGGAAAAGTCCCGGCCAACCTTTTCTGCGCTCCGTGTGATTCTCACTCATTGCACTCGTGGAGTAATGAGAAATATCAACAATATGTTGCCTTCGGTGTTTTTTATGAAGAGCGTGGCATCGCACTCTCTGCCACTCTCCGGCTCGGCTTCTCTCCTCGGCAAAAGTATGAAGAAGACGGCCCGTGCCCCTGACCGACCGAGAACCCCCAACAACATGACCCAGCAGCGAGTTTTCAGCCTATGAGCTGCCACGCAAATGCCACTCCGCGTGGTGCTAAGTATTGATCCTCATCACTGGTCACTCGACTCGGACAGGCCTCCGCCGGGTCACAGAAACCCCATGGCCCCTCCCCGTATTCGGAGGAAACATGTGAAGCCCGTGATTTTGGAAACGAGACCCGAAGCCCTCGCCGAGGCGCCCATGGCAGCACAAGACTGAGCTTATTGGGGAGGCATGTGTGGTCCGCCACGTGGACTTCACCTCGATCTGTTTCCTGCTGGTTGTTTTGGGGGTTTTGTTTGTTTTGTTTTGTCACAGGAAAGAGTGGACCCCCACGAGTCCCCCTGTGGTCTGACAGATAGGCCGGCGTCATTAGGCCGCCCCCGTTTCTCCGGGATTACTCCCGTGGACAGGCGTGGTGTGGGGATCCATCGCTCCCGTGGAAGCGGCAAGCTCAGCCGCAATTCCAGGACCTGAGGGCGTCGTTGCTACGCATCGCCAAAGAGTGGACCCTTTGGAGAAGTGATGTGATGGGCCCACCGCTGGGGGAGGCGAGCTCACTCCCCTGGGCTTGTGGTTGGTTTTCAGAGAAGTTGCCAAAACCTGTTCGGTGACTGTTAGCTTCCTCCTCGCGGTGGTGTTCATGTCCTTGTGCGGGCTTGTCAAGCTCAGTGTCTGTGTCTCCTTTGGACAGCAAGGGGTCGCAGTGCATCGAACACCGAGCTGGAGGTTGACACTGACTCGTAGGTTAGTCTGAGCTTTGAGAGCAGAGTTCAGGACAGATTCCTGCGCGCCCCAGACATCTGAAGGAATGTTGCAGCCCTGGCCGGTGTGGCTCGGTGGATTGAGCGCGGGCCTGCGAACCAAAGGGTTGCAGGTTCGATTCCCAGTCAGGGCATGTGCCTGGGTTGTGGGTCAGGTCCCCAGCAGGGGGCACGTGAGAGGCAACCACACATGGATGTTTCTCTCCCTCTCTCTCTCCTTCCTTTCCCCTCTCTCTAAAACTAAATAAACAAGCTCTTTTAAAAAAATAAAAATAAGTGTCACAGGTTCGATTCCCAGCCAGGGTACATGCCTAGGTTGCAGGCCATGACCCCCAGCAACCGCACATTGATGTTTCTGTCTCTCTCTCTATCTCCCTCCCTTCCCTCTCTAAAAATAAATAAATAAAATCTTTAAAAATAAAAAAAGTAAAGGACTGTTGCAGCGTCGACCTTGGCTTGGTCTTGGGTGTTATTCAATGCAATGCACTGAGGGCTTCTGTGTTATAAACGGAATACCTATTACTTTTAAGCAATTTTAAAAATATATAGTCCGCCAGCTGTTAACAATCATCGTCTCGTACTTGGCCTTTCCAAATTGACTAATTTCATTGCTTTGTCTGTGTGCATGTTTGTCAAAGTCTATTAACCCAGTTTTCACTTTACGTTATCATAGGCACGCCAAACCTTGAAATAATTGCATTATTTCGTGTCTTATCTTGTTTCACACACGTTTTCTCCTGCTACATATTTTCCTACATTTGGCCAACCTTGAGTCTTTTGACTAAGACCTTGAGAGTTGTTCGATATTGGTGGATCTTCATGTTTGGCATGACGATAGGTTTTTATGTTTCCTGTGCTTCAGATCCATTTCCAGGTGTGAAACTGCCAGATGGAGAGCAAAGCCTTCCTCAGGGTCCTGGACACACGTTGCCAGGAAGCTCACCGAATGGCACCTGACCTCCACTGCGCACACTCGGACAATACACAGTGTGACCCTGTGAAGTTTGCCCCATTTAACCAGTGAGAAGGCTGGTGCTTGGTTTTTGTGGGGTTTTTTTTTTATGCAACGTGGGCTTCTCTCCATAGTGAGGCTGGCTACTTTCTCACGCATCGTCCAGCCGCTTTGTGGAGGTGTGATTGGCGTGTCAAGAACGGAACCTGCTTCACACCGACAGCTCGAGGACTTTGGAGAGAGGCATGAAACCATCCAGGCCACAGACGTTCATCGCCTCGCGAGGTTTCCTGCCTCCAGTATTATCATCGCCGTTGTTGCTGTTGTCACGTGTGGTTAGAATACTTTGTAGCAGATGCATCCTCTTAGCAACGCTGTTCCCTGTGTGTTCTAGGCTGTAACACTGGACTTCCAGAACTGACGCAGCTGGCTTGAGTGACTGAAACCTGACACCATGAATGGAGATGCCCCACCCCCTCCTCGCTCCGGCCCCGCCCACCCCTCCTAGCTCCACCCCTCCTTGCTCTAGCTCCACCCCACCTGCTCCTAGCCCCACCCCTTCCCCGCCCTAACCCCATCCCCCTCCATGCCACTCTCTGCTTCTGGGAGTCTGCCGATTTTAGGCACCACACCTAAGTGAGAACAGAACGTATTTGAACCATATCTACTTCTCGGTTTGGGTGGTGTATTTCGGCAAGCAGACCCTGCTGTCTTGGTTATAGTTGTCTCTTCGAGGAGAAACTGAATGTATTTGCTGCTCCGTGCTAGGCATTTTGCAAAGACCGTTACTTCAGAAGGAGAAAACGGATCACAGTGAGACATGACTATCTTACTATCCTCCAGGGGAATAAGCGGCAGGCTAATAACACAGAGCACACTGTACGTGCAAGAAAGTGACAACTAGTTGGACACCGGCAGGGGCGAGCAGGATGTTGAGTATGTTCTGTAATTATTTCACAGCTGCTCGGATGATCCCAGATGGCTTGGGAATCTTGTCCTAGAATGTTCTCCAAGAATTAAAACACATTCCTTTCAATAAGCACTTGCACACAAATCTTCTACAGATGGGTTGGGAATTCTGAAAAATGTCATGTGTTGTCAGAAAACAATTCCGTGAGGGGAAAAGCGTGGGGAATATGACCCAACAATAATCAGTCTTTCCCATGAAGAAGCAGACCTGTGCTTGAGGTCACCATGGGCCATCGGGGGTCGAGTCATCGTGTTTGCACAGTCGTCATTGCCGTGCCCCATCAGCAGAGCGGACCCACGGGGACAACGCCTGCGTGTTCGGAGCCCCCTGGAACCCGGGGACCCTAGACAGTTAGAACCAGGAGGGGCCACAGAGGCTGCGTTGTCCAAGCCCCTTGTTTTAGACGGGGAGACGGAAGCCTGGGGGGGCCAAAGGGTTTTGCAGGGCGGGAGTGAATCGGGCTGCAGTTCCGAGAAGGAGCTGAACTCTCCCATCCCTCCCCCCCCAGTCCTGCAGGCAGCTGAGCGGAAGCCGAAGGCCGGGCTGGAATGAATATCTGCTCTGTGGGACGACCCACACGTGACAAGGTCGTAGCTAAGACATGGGTGCCGGCTGGCACTTGGGGTGTTGCCACACATTAGCTGTTGTGAATCATGCTGCAGTGGACACGGGTGAATCTAGTCTTTTCATTGGTGTTTCGTGTTTCTCTGGGTGTCTTCCGGAAGTGCCATCGCTGGATCGTGAGGCATTCCCATGTTTAATGTCTCCGAGGAAACGCCGTCCCGGTTTCCACCGTGGCTGCAGCAGTGTGCACCCCACCCGCGGTGCATGAGAGCCCCCCTGCCCCCCATCCGGGTCCTCGCCAGCCCCTGCTGTCTGTGGATTCCCCGGCAGCAGCGTAACGGTCTCCCCGAGCACCTGTCGGTGACTGGGATGAGCAGCCTCCTGGTTATTCTCCACCGCAAGCAGCAAAGGGGATGGGCACGGGCGCCGAGTGGGGCAGCACCGGCCGTGTGGGCAGCGCCTGCCTGGGGTATTTGGAGCTCCAGTTCCGACTCTGTATCCCAGCCAAGTCCTGTGTATTGCCATGAGCTCCACCCAAGGGCCACCTCCGTGCAACACTGTTGAACGTGCAACCGGGAAAACCACCTTGGACCCAAACCCGTTAGGAGAGAAGCTTCCCCATTCCCAGGCTAGCCTGATGCATTTGGATTCCTTTTTGCTCGCATCACGTGCTCGAAGGACAGCTCCCCTCCAGGGAGGACTCGGTCGGCAGGGAAGCTCAGGGTCCAGAGCTGGGGATGCCTGGAAGTGTGTGATGTGGGCCCCGGTGGCGACGGGCCCAGCCAGCCAATCACTTCGTTACCCCTGATGTCATCCAGGTCTCCGTGGGGCTCCTGGAGTGGCCTGCGTTCCCAAACAAACAGATCTGACTTTGTTGTCCTGGCAACCACGTCCGCGTGTTTGCAGTAACACAAAACACGTGCGGGCGCACTTACCTTGCCCAGCCCATCCGTGGCGGAGAGGACGCATTCCTTCCATGTCTGCCTTTCTCGCAAAAGGCTGCCAGGTGTGTCCGGCATCCAAGACCTTGCTCTTGAGGCATAACCTCTGGGCCCCAGGAAATCCACAGCAGGAGAGCCAGTCACTGCCCCCCACCCCCCCCCAAAAAAAAAAACAACAACAAAAAACAGTGCACCTGCTTAAACCGCCTGCAGAGCCCAGACAGAATCAATTTCCCTTGCACTTTCTTCATGCAACAGAACTCCCTTGGGAGAAGCTGGATTCCTCCATCGACACATCCGTGTGACACGGCCAGCTCCTCCCCAGCTAACCTGCACCGTTGGTGCCCACGCGCACTGACACCCGTGAGAACCTCACACCGGTGAGCTCACCTCGGGAACGAGGGATCCAGAGCATCAGGCCCCGAGGTCACCGGGAGGCAGAACTGTGGGGTGTGTGCCCAGTACTCGTGTCAAATTGCTACTCTCAGCCCTGGCTGGCGTAGCTCGGTGGATGGAGCGTGGGCTGCGAACCAAAGTGTTGCAGGTTCGATTCCCAGTCCGGGCACATGCCTGGGTTGTAGGCAACGGCCCCCAGCAACCGCACATTGATGTTTCTCTCTATCTCCCTCCCTTCCCTCTCTAAAAATAAATAAATGAAATCTTTTTTAAAAAAGCAGAAATCAGGGTGCACTCCAATGGCTGGAACTAGGAAACAGACTCGAACACGATGCTTTGGGGTGTGATTTTCCAGAGGATCAGCAGCTGAGACATATTTTTACGTACATTCGTTGCTGTAGAGGTTGCATCAAGAAGGCGGGCTCTTTGGAAATAAAGCCGCCTTAGTCCTGTAACATTTCCTGAATGCAAAAAGTCAAGGGGTTTGTTTGTCTGAGAGGAAATGTCACCAGAGTTTTATGGAACTCCTTAATGAGCCTCTTCAAACATTTGGGAAGTGTCAAGATGACAAATCAAACTTTTGTTTTGTTTGTTTTGTCTTGGATCCCCCTTCTCTTTTCCTAGGATTTTCTTATTTGGATCTAATCTCCCAAACGGAGGACGAATCCCTTTTTTTTTTCTGTCGTTTGGAATTGTGGCTCAAGGAAAGTCTCATTTTTTAAAAAGTGTTTCAAGATATTCTTAGAATCCCCAGCTAAGTAAACTGATAGAACTCATATTAATATAAACATTGACAATTCATTTGTTTCCAAAAAGGCATTTTTCACCAAAGGTATTTGTGATAGAAAACAGAGATCGCTTGATGCAATGGAGAGGAAAATTACGTGCATCCTTGGATTCACACTGACAGGCGTGCAGGATGTTTATTTGACACGAGGGTGTTGCACAGTGCTGTCCGGCAGGAAACTGGTCTGGTGTGACTTGTAACACCCGGCGAGGCCCTTGGGAGCCGTTACACACAGATGTCTGGTGGAGCACACAGACCCGGGAGCGCCGGGCGCTCGTGAAAGGTCCACACACCCCTTTTGCAAAGTGTACGAGTGTGCGAGCCCAGTGTGATCAAAAGGAACTCCGGGGGGGCCCTGGGGCCAGTTTCCTGCTCCCTGTGCACCTCGGAGACGGTGCAGCCTTCAGCTGGCTGCG
This sequence comes from Phyllostomus discolor, assembly GCF_004126475.2. Taxonomy (NCBI): domain Eukaryota; kingdom Metazoa; phylum Chordata; class Mammalia; order Chiroptera; family Phyllostomidae; genus Phyllostomus; species Phyllostomus discolor. The sequence continues at coordinate 2,927,709 of NC_050199.1, forward strand.
TAGTGTGGGAGAAACAGATGCCGCGCTCGCTCACAGATGACCGCTGGTGAGCGCTGCTACAATGTAGCGTTTTATGGATACAGCCGCTGGGTCGGTGTGGGAACTTGAGGTTGCAAACTATGGATACAAAATGCACCACCCATCCATCAGCACTGAGAGTCGCAGGTGTGGTTCCCGCAGCCTGAGGTCCATTTGGTCAGAGTCCAGCACCCAGGCCCCCGGGGCTGCTCACCCTGGCAGGAAAGCTGGGCTGTTGGAATCCCCCCTGGCAGCCAGGGAAACAGTTCCTCTTTTTCCTTAAAAGAAACTACATGTTTTGTGTTTTTTAGGCAAAAAAAAAAACATGAGCCAAGTGCAGTGGGCAGGCTTCAGGACCCTTTATTACTGGATCAGCATGTACAAACGCTGCCGTGAGGATGCTGCGTTGCAGAATCTCAGGCTATGTACAATACGTTTTTGTGGGGGTTTTTTTACAATTTTTTTTTACAAGAGGATGTCTCTGAATAACATGTCAGATACACACACAGAAATCAAACGTTTAGCACATACATAAATAAATATGGACTTCCAACGGCCCCCGGAAGGGGCACGGTGTCTGCTGACCACAGGGATGAGAGTGTAGCCATTTGTTATATGAGCTGGGCAACAGAATGAAGCAAATAAAAACAGTTCCCTTACATGCAGACCCCTGCTAATCGCCTGTCTCACTTGCCAGAGCTTTCCGGAGAGGCACCGAACTCGGCCTGCTACGCAACAGGCGAGACGCCCCACCTCTCTGCCTCTCGTGATGTTCCCATGAGTTTTAAAGTACACGCACTAGACGTGTGGCGTGTGCATTGCAGCCTCCACGCACGAGTCTGTGAGAAGACGGACAGACACCTGGGGGCGTGGCAGGGACTCTGTGCACAGGGGTCAGAAAGGGCGGGGACCAGCCAGTCACTCCCACACGGGACCAGGACAGGTACGTACGACGTTCCTAGCTGTGCTTGCATGGGGCACACCCACGTTACAAATGCGACCTATTAGGCAGGTGTGTCGGTGGGCAGAAAAGACACAGTTGGGGGCTCTGAAGCCCCATGGAATAAGCTCCCGGCTGTTCCCCCTTCCCCGAGGCGGGGGGGTCCTCCCTATAGGGCAAATGTTCTTCTCACCGCTACGATGCAGGGGCTGCAAACCAGGGGTGACCATATCGCCCCACAGCATGGGGAGGTGTTGGCAATGTCTGGAGGTGTTCTGGTCGTCACACCTTGGGGGGTGTGCTTCCTGTGTGGGGTGAGCAGAGACCAGGGGTGGTGCTCACCACCTCACAACACACAACACCATCCCCACCGTGCCCAGGGCCAACCCTGCAACCCCCAGGACCACCCCTACCACCCACAGCACCATCCCTGCCAGGGACACCCGTCAGCCCCCGCCACACATCAGCAGAGCCTCAGTGAGAACCCTCACTGGACGCTTGGTTGCGGGTTCTGGTAGGTGTCCAGGACACAGACGCCCTGGTAACCTTGGAATTCCGTTGGGCGAGCATTGGAACATGGGACCTGTCCTCACTGTGTGGTCTCTAACGAACCCCACGGAAGCTGTGAAGGATTAGAAAGGGGGCATGCGTTCCATTAGGAAAATTGCTCCACGTGTCCGTACTTTGGAGGAGAGGAATGGGTGGGGTGCATCCGCCGTAAAACGCTGAGGGTTGTGGGTGAAAAGCACACCCACGGGTGCCCCGTGGATCACATCAGCCCCTGTATTTGGCGCATTTGTGGTTGGACGGGCTCAATTTCTTTCGAGAGCAAAGGCCATTCCTGAAGATACGGGGTGGGCAAAAGCAGGTTTCCAGCCATGAGGACGCAAAACCAAGTTCATTCTCGTATCGTTTCCCACACGAGCTGCCAACCTATTGTTGCCCCAACCCTGTACTTCTTCATATGAGAAATGCATCTACTTTCCATAAAATGTATTAGAGATTTCGCCGTGAAAACTATGTTTTTATAAAAACATAGATGTTTATCTCTTCATGGGGGCACCCGGATTTTTATAACTCAAAGCACTGCAATTAAGGCCCTGGCTGGCATAGCTCAGTGGATTGAGCATGGGCTGTGAACCAAAGTGTCGCAGGTTCAATTCCCAGTCGAGGCACATGCCTGGGTTGCAGGCCATGGCCCCCAGCAACTGCACATGGATGTTTCTCTCTCTCTGTCTTTCTCCCTCCCTTCCCTCTCTAAAAATAAAATAAAAAAAAAAAAACATTGCAATTAAATTTTTTTCTCACTTGACTACTACGGAGGACTCCTGAAATGCATGAAAGAAGCTTATGTTTCTTTTGTTGTGTAATTAACAGCATTTTCTTCCAGTAATAGTAGAGCAGTTTAATTGTAGTATAATTACTGCCTATTATAGCAACGTTAGAAGCCGGTAAGAGGACCTTGCGATCCCCTGGGGAAGATAAAAGCTTCGGGCCGCCATTAGAACGAAGCGTGTATTTGCTCAGTGTCTATTACGCAGACAAAAGAAACAGCGTTAAATCTTATAAATTTAAACTTATATAACAAGAATATTTTTGTAGCCATGCGCACACGCCCGCATGGTAAACTATACAAGTCTGCGAAAGCTTGCTGGCAGGAATCCTGGGATTTGTTTGTGACAAATTAAGGGGGAAAGATGACCTTGGGAAGCTGAGCAGGACAACTCTTCATCTCTGAAGTCCTGGGAGTTAGAGATTCGGGCGCTGGTCGTGGCGGCAGGATACACAGTGGTGTCAGACGCGCGCGCCTCTGTGCCGGGGACCAAAGATGGGGTGGGCGGCGGCGGAGGGGCGGGGCATTTAAAAGAAGGCCCGTCCTGCTCTCTCCGCGGTGAAAAAGGGTCATTCTTGGCCGGGCTGACTTTGCACCCCTTGCAAGAAGCACACCCCAGACCACATTCGGGTCAGAACGGGCACCTGCTGCCACTCTGAAGGCCCCCTCCGTGGCGCCCCCTGCAGAGAGGCAGGCCTCCACCTCGTGATGCGCCCTGCGTGACTTTGGACACGCGGGGCATGGTTCTCGGTCTGCTCTCGGGCCACCAGCTCCAGCGCTGCTTCCTTGAGAGGACAGGGCGGGGCCCGTGGGCCCGTGGACACGCCTCGCCCTGCCATGTGTCACACCCGCTAGGAGACGCCAGCCGCGGGCGCTCTGAGCAGGGGTACAGAGGGGGGGCTGCGTCCCCCACATGCCCAGGGGCCGCCACCACCACCAACCAGGACCAGTCCTACCGCAGAACCTCACGAGAAGGTTCCCGAAAAGGTCCCCGGCTTCTGGCGGGTGGGCCAGGAAACGAGGAAGCAAGCCCTTGCCTTCCAAATGCGTCCTTCTGGTAAACCGCTCTTTTCTCACAGAATGGACACGGGTGGGGAAAGTGTGCTGTCCGTGGGGCCTGCGGGCGAGCTGTGTGTCTTTCTGCACCGCGGGGAGCTGCCCAAACAATGTCCTCAGGGTGCACATGGTATACCTCCACGTGTGTGTGAGTACACACACGCAGACACACGCCTGTAACTATGCAGACACACTCATGTGCTTAGGTCAAACCACGTACGTGGGCATCATCGCCTTGAGAAACAAGGCTGCCACTGGGCATTTCTGGGACGGAGGTGGCCTCACTACACACTGACAACACGCTACGACACGTGTTCCTGTGGCCTCGCACGGGGGAGCTGGCAGCCTGGGACACTCCCCAGCGGGAGTGTGGAGCAGGTTGGGAGCAGCAAGGGCTGGAGAGGGGGAGGCAGCTGTGTTCTCGCGAGGAGAGCCACCGCCCCGGGGCCTGCCACGGAGACCACAGAGAGCCTCAGGGCGCCGGCCCAAGGTGGGTCTCCGTCAAGACCGGGACGCTCTCACGCTCAGCAGGAGGGTTCGTCCGCTTTCACACGCGTGAGGTGGAGAGCAAAGCCAAGCGAAGCAGCCGCCGTGTTCGTGAAGGAAAAGGGGAGTATAAATAAGAGGGCGTGCCCGGGGGGAAATCTCTGGGGTTACGGGGCGAGACAGGACACAGCAGCCCAGAGAAGTGTTTTCGTTTCCGCAAGGTAAACCCTGGACACCGGCTCCTTCCCCGGGTCCCTCCTGCTGTAGACGGGGCTCAGCCATCGTAATGGACGCATGGGACTCTCAACGGTCTTTGTATGAAAGAACCTATACGGTATTTAAAGGGCAAACACTTTTAGATGTACGCAGCCTTGGCACATTTCAGGTTAAAATTTTCCGCCACCACCCACGTGCAATAAAAACCACCTTGGGCGACACTCGACGAAACAGGGCCTGCAAACGGTGTCGCCTCAGCTGGCCCTGCAACCCCGATCAATAATTTAATCAAACACCCGTGTGGATGCACAGCAGGCTGCGCCTGTGTGCGGACTGTGCGCCGGCCACGCGGATGCGTTCTGAGATCCTGCCGCGTGCGCGCGGGGAAACGCCAGGTCTGTGTTCGCTCCGTGGAGACGAGCAGACGCGTCCGTGGAGGTGGAGAGGAAGCCCGCGCGCTGCCGGAGCCCCGCAGGCCTCGCGGAAGGAGACGGGTGACCTGGAGGAGGGCGGAGCTGCAGCAAGGAATCACCCGGCTCCTCCAAGTGCGAGGCGAGTCCCCACGTCCGTCCGGGCTGCGGCTGGCGGGCTGGCTCCTGGACGCACGCGCCTCTGCGGGCGGGTTAGTGTCTTTCTGGGGGAGACTTGTAAGGGTGGGGGTGGCGGTGCTTCAGGGGGGGCCCTGCGGACACACGGGAGAAACCGCAAGGTCACCGCGCCCTCCTATGAGCGAGAGGTCCTGAACTTCAAGGGGCGCACCCCCAAGGCGGCTCACTGTCCCCTCCTCCAACTCTCTGTCCCTCTCCCCTCCTTCGCGGGGGAGAACCACGCACCCCAGGAAGAAAGAAGACTTCTCCTGCCCTGAAGTTCACAGTTTCTGTAAGCAACCCGACAGGAGGAAGGACCGTGACCCCTCGGCCACAGGGGTAGCTGTCGATTCTCTTCAAATGCTAAACGTAAATCGGCATCCGGGCCGACTCCATCTGCCACTTTTTTTTTTTTTAATCAGAAGTTAAACTAGGATGACTTCTCGATTATTTTATGAACACACAAACCATTTGATGTGACCTTTCCAGTTTATGTATTCACCCTCACCCAAGTACACGCTTAGAGGGGAGAAGGATGGGAGAGGAAGAGGGAGAGAGACATCCATCGGCTGCCTCTCTCACACACCCCACTGGGGATTGAACCCACGACCCGGGCATGGCCCCGGACCGGGAATTGAACCCCTGACCATTTGGTTTTCTGCATGGCACTCCAACCTGCTGAGCCACCCCAGCTAGGTCCAGAGACCTGGCGTTTTAAATTTAAGCTGCATAAAAATAAACAAAATACTAGCCCTGGCTGGCGTAGCTCAGTGGATTGAGCGCGGGCTGCGAACCAAAGCATCGCAGGTTCGATTCCCAGTCAGGGCACATGCCTGGGTTGCAGGCCACGGCCCCCAGCAACTTCACATGGATGTTTCTCTCTCTCTCTTTCTCCCTCCCTCCCCTCTCTCTAAAAAATAATAATAATAATAAATAAATTTAAAAAAAATTTAAAAAAAAACAAAATACGTCTTTAAAAATCAGCCAGACGCTACTAGTTTTTGTACAGCAGGTAACACTTTTTTTTTTTAAAGAAAACGTTACTGGATTTAGCTAGATGGATTGGGGTTATAGTTTGAAAGGAACTCATGGGATATGTTCCCATATAATATGTGCACGATAAGAAAATACATTCCTTAGCAAAAGAGTGTGTCCTACAGTGTCACTCTTGAAAATGTGAATTTTGAAAACAATTCCTGATGGATAGGATTATAGATTTTTTTTCCCCACATGCATCTATGGTGTGAAAGAGAAGGAAACAGCCTGCATGATATACAAAATCCATGGAAGGAGAAAAGCAAGAAAGGGAAGGAGAGAAGGAGGGAGGGAGGGAGGGAGGGAGGAGCAATGAGAACTCAGCCACGCGACTTCTGCCAAACGGCGGCCCCGCAGGTGGACAGAAATGGGGAGGAAGAGCCCTGAGACAGAGAGGACCCCGAGGCCCAGGAGCCTGCACTGACTTGGGTGAGCTCTGCACCTGGCCCGCTCTCGGTGGGTGGGTGGGGAAGACGCGCGGGCTCTTACTGTGCGCGGCCGGCAGCAGCGGCAGCGGATCGGGCGTCCGGAAGGTCCTGACGGTGGCGGGCCCCTCCCCGCCGGTGGTCAGCACCTGCACCTCCAGCCGGTACAGGGTGGATGGCCTGAGGTTGGACACCGTGAGGACGTCATGGTCCTGAGGGGACACAAGGCGAGAGGCGGCGGGTCGGACCGTTGGAGAAACGGCACACACAGGGATGCGTATTTGGGGACCGTTCTCCCCCCACCCCCGCACTGGCCCTCGAGGGGTAGTGGGGACGCCGTGGCTCCTACATGTGTCCACTGCTCGGGGTGTGGGCAGCCAGCCCAGTCCCTGTCGGCCTGAGACCCCGGGCGGAGCCCCGCCTTGGGGGGCACCACATCTCGGGGCTCACAATTCACTCCTTTCTGCCAGCCTTTCCCAGGGCCCCCCCCATCACCACTGGCAGACGCCATGATGTGCATGCTCAATCACCCCGATTTCCGTGCACAAGCCAACCGCTGCCCCTCAAAGGCACAGTACATGCAGGGCCCACGGCTGCCCACGCGTGTGCGCGGGCCCCCACACACATGCTTCCGAAGGCCCAGTGAAACCGGACCCATCGACAGAACAACAGCTTTCTCATTCCGTGGAATCTTTCCTTCTAGGACTTCAGTTGCGTTTTATTTTTTTTTACTCTTCCTTCCTGGAGGCCAGACTAGGATACGGTGAGGGCATTTGGAAGGAGGGCACGGGCCCACACACACACGCAGGGGGCGTTTCAAGCCGACGCATGAAATGGCCTGGACGCTGGGCCGCACGGGGACCGGGCAAACGAGGGGAAGCAACGAGGTCGCTTTTAGCTCTTCTCTCCCCAGTGGACACTGCTCCCCGGGCATGCCCGCTTGGCCCCGAGGGACGGAGGGCCAGCAAAGGCCGCAGAGACGGGGAAGGGACTTGTCTCCAGTGGAGATGGGCCCTCCGGGGTCTACAATCCACAGGGGAGTTGGTTCTGCTCCCCGGGAGAGTCTGGTCGGCTCTCTTGCAAAATCAAGCGTTTACGAGGAGAGACGGCGGAACTCAACGATAACACAGCGCCAGGTGACAGAGAGGGCGGACGCTGGCGGTCCCCGGGCGTGGGGTGTGGCCGGGGAGGCGAGCGCAGGGCACCTACCGCGGGCAGGACCTGGGACCGGGACACGACGCTGTTGGGCAGGCTGTTCTGCCTGCTCTCCACGGTCGTCACCTCCGCCCACGTCACCTGCAAGCCGGTCCGCCGCGGGGACGGGGACGGGCCGGCCGGGGCCAGCGTCCAGGAGAAGCGGCCCGTGACGTTCGCGTCCCGCACGGCGAAGGAGGCGGACAGGTTCTCCGGCTTGGCCAGCACTTTGGGCGGGACGTGACCTGGAGCCATTGAAGGGGGAGGAGGAGCAGGGTCAGGCTCCCGGGGAGGGAGCAGAGGCGGCCCCTGTCTGATGCTCCGGGCGGCAGTGCTGGGCAGAAGCCACAAGACCTCGGTGGTCGCTCCAGGCGCTTGGCTCTGTGGTGCTCGAATGGTGGGTGAGCAGGACCCCCCCTCCTCACTGCACAGCTTCCTGCCAAGGGCTCCTAACCGCGTGGGGCTGTGTTTTAGAATCTGACTGTGTGGCAGGGGGACAGAGGAGGGATTCTGAGATCTGGTGGGGCTTGGCCATTGCCAACAGAATGGATGAGACCACCATGGAGAGGAGAGATACTGAGGTTATTACGAGCTACTAGGGGAGCTAAGGGGACTCAGTGCACTGCAGAGGCCTGGGGAGGTGGTCCTTGGCGTCAACAAGGCCTTTATCGGGACAACGGGATGGAGGGGAAGGCATGGGGTGTGGACAGTGCGGATTGACAGCCCACACAGGCAGGGGAGAGATGAAAGTGGAATCCCGCCCCCTGGTAAAGCATGCCCAGACACGAGCAGTCTACCGGCATTAGTCTTTTCACCTGGAGGGACCACGTCGCCGGCCAAGGGGCACGTCGCCGGCCAAGGGTGTCTTTGCAACACTGTAACCATTGTGGAATCATGCATCACACGTATATATGCATTATTGGTTACAGTGTTGCAACCATTCATAAATGTTACATGTCTATCTACGTAAAGCCAGCACACTGGGCTATCGCCTGGCCATTCAGACACTGGGGCACTCTCTGTCCGGGGGGCGCTGTGAAAGCACACGGGACACGTTTGCAGAGTGGCCGACAGACACCGAGGCCGGGTGCTCGGAAGCCCGAGCCCGACGCACCTGCGTGTGCGTGTCCGTGTCCGGGGCAGCTGGCGTGCCCGCGGCTTTTCCCCTCCAGCGCGGAGCAGGGCGGCGTCCTGAAGAAGACCGTCTGTGCCTTCAGGTGCCCCTTCGGCCCCGCGGGCTGCACGGTGACCTGGTACTTGCAGGAGAACGACAGGTCTTGCAGAATAATGTAGTTTCCCTGGAGCAGGAGACAGGAATGAGGGGGCACTGAGTGTCACTGGGGAGAAAGGAAACACTGGCAGGTGATGAGGTCAACTCCAGCAAGGACACCTGCCTACACACGCAGTGGCCTCAGTGTGGCTCTGATGGCGAGGATGAAGGACACCCTGCCCACACTTTGAGGAGCCAGCCCTGGGGAGCCGCCTCCCTGGCCGCTGCCCAGGGCCCGCCGGGCAGGATGAACCTGAATTGCAGGAACCCGCACCAGAGCAGCCACGGGAACCCTCGCAGCCCGCGTGGACGGGGCCAGGCAGCCCTGAGAACCACGCTCAGTATTCCCAAGAGCCAAGAGGCACCTCCGGCTTCTGCCAGACACAGCCTTGCTCATCTGCTGATTTTTCCTTCCGGAAAAACGAAGGCACGCTCTGGCGCCAAGTTCTGCCCCTTTGAGGAGGGCGGTCACTGAGTGGGAACCGAGGAAGCGTGCCAAGGGGAGGGACCGGCCCTCTCCCCACAGGTGACGCAGGTGAGGGGAACGGACCGCAGTTAGCGGCCAAGGGGGACCGGGGCAGCTGTGCCTGCTGCATCTCTCCCCCGTAAAGGGTTTGCACTTTATGGAGGAACACACTGGAGCACCTGTAGCATAGGTGTGGATACTACCTACGCTACAGCCAATGCTCAGGAAGTGGTCACGGTCATCTCCAGAGTCTGTGAAGATGGTACGCCCAGGGCGTCTGGCCCCTGGATTGCTCCTTGTGCAACGTCAGCTCCTTCCTTCCTTCCTTCCTTCCTTCCTTCCTCCCTCCCTCCCTCTGTCTCTCTCTCCCTCCCTCTCTCTCTCTCTCTCTCTCTCTTCCTTTCTTACTCAAGGTCACAACTGATAGGAAGAGGTTAAGGATAAATGGAAAGAACATCTTTGATAGAACAGCTCAAATCCAGAAAAAAGAAAGGAAAAAAAAAAAACCGTGTGCATTTCTGCAAAGCCAGTGATGACTTTTGTCCTACCATCTTCAAGTTATGTGGTAACATGGGATTCCAAACATACTGCACTTGTTGCTCTAGAACATGTTCAAAAGAGAAATGTGGCCCTGGCTGGCGTAGCTCAGTGGATTGAGCTCGGGCTGGGAACCAAAGTGTCACAGGTTCGATTCCCAGTCAGGGCACATGCCTGGGTTGCAGGCCACGGTCCCCAGCAACTGCACATGGATGTTTCTCTCTCTCTCTCTCTCTCTCTCCCTCCCTTCCCGCTCTATAAATAAACAAATAAAAATCTAAAAGAAAAAAAACTTTAAAAAGAGAAATGTCATGGTTCAGTATCACCTATCGATCTGTTGTTCCGAAGGGGCTGTGCCTCGGGGACGGGAAGGGGCCCTCCTGTCTCACATGCAATTGGCTGCCGTCACCCCGAGCACCAAGCGTCCTGCTGAGCCAGCCCCAGGGTTTGCTGACGCAGCCCGCAGCTCCCGCCCCCACCCCACCCCCAGGCATTTGGCACAGCACACTGAGTACACCACATTGACTCCCAATCGCCCTGGAGTGTCACGGTCTCCTGAAGTTAAACAAACACAGCCGCACGGTGCACAGGACGGGTGGTGTCTGTTCTTCCTGGGGGGGGGCTGGCGGCAGCTGGGCACGCCACCCAGGGAGACACTGAATCACAGAACTTCCCTGGGAAATAATACTTTCAGGTCCTGGTGCCAGTTGAAATTCAGGAAATAATTCGAAGCTTTTGTCCAGTTAAGATGAAGCACAGAGACCACAGCAGCCCCCTGAGACCCAGGTGCTGCCTGAGACCTGGGCTCTGCCTGAGACCCGGGTGCTCCCTGAGACCCGGGTGCTCCCTGATACATGGGTGCTCCTTGATACATGGATGTTCCCTGAGAACTGGGCGCTGCCTGAGACCCAGGTGCTCCCTGATACATGGGTGCTGCCTGAGACCCGGGTGCTCCCTGAGACCTGGGTGCTCCCTGACACCCGGGGGCTCCCTGACACTGGCACTCGGGCCCCGCTGCGTGCTGACAAGGCATAAGCTGTCGAGTACTGGGGTGAACAGCTGAAGGGCAGAGGGGGCGGGGGACCGTCACGTTTCCCATCTCCATTGAGTTGCCGGTTCCAGAGCGAGTCTGTGAGCTGGACGCACCCACAGGCCAGACCACGGACACGCGTCCCTCGGAGCGGTGTTACGCTCAGACCCCAGGAGTGCGCCGGCTGCTCGGGACGGGGCGGCCTGACCGCGGACTCACCTGCGTGGTGGCCGACGAGGACTCCGGCCCGGCAGTGGTGCCATTGTGCGCGCAGACTTCCGGGAGCCAGTGCACATGGTAGCGACTCACGCCGGCATCTGCAAGGTCAGGACGCAGCACAGAAACCGAAGTCGGAACCCCAGTCCACTCAGGGCCACGGTCTCCACGCGGGGCAGCAGGGAGAGCGAGGAGGAAGCTCAAGTTCTGCCGGGGGTCCCCCGGTGCACCCACCCCCCAGAGGGGGCACGCACTCGGGGGTCCCGCCTCCTGGGCACCGTTTTGTCAGTAAGACTGAAGTCAGCCACAAGTGTAACCCACTGAGCCCAAAGAAACCTTTTTGCAATATGAGAACTAGATAGAAAAAAATTATTAGTAAGTCTTAGCAAAGTAACTCCAATGATGTGTCTTTTTTTAATGCTCGCCAGAGGACTTGCTGGTTGCTTTCAGAGAGAGAGAGAGAGAGAGAGAGAGAGAGAGGGAGGGAGGGAGAAGGAGACAGAAGTGCCCTGTGTTCTGTTCTCCAAACCATTTCCGTTGTGGGCACTTTTGAAAACAGACACTTCACGGAAAACAGCGATGGCAGGGCCAACAGATGAGCGTGTCTCCCGCTGCGGGCGCGAGCTCAGCCTCCGAGGAGAGAAGAGAGGGCCGCTCGGGAGCCCTGGTGGCCAACACTTCCGCCGCGACTGCTGCCGGTCTCAGCGGGTGGCACGGACTCCTGGGTACGAGAGGACCCACTGGCGCTCCAGGGGGGCAAGGCTTTCATTTTCTTTCATTTTATTATTTTATTTTATAATTTTTTCATCACTCAAGGACATTTTTATCATTTTTAGAGACTGAGCAACAGAGAGCGGGAAAGAGAAAGGAGGAGACAGAAACATCGACGTGACAGAGAGACGTCCATGGGTCGCCTCTGTGTGCGCCCCCACTGGGGACAGAGCCCACAGCCCAGGTGTGTGCCCTCACCGGGGTTCAACCCCGCACCCTCCCGCTGCACAGAGGACGCTCTAACCCATGGAGCCCCCCGCCAGGGCAGAACGGCCAGGCATTCCACACAAGCCAGTGTCCTCTCCAGCTGCCGTTCCCCACCCACCGCCGCATCCACGCCGTGGCCCCACACCAGCTGCCCCCAAGGACACGCCCGTGCCCGGGGGCGTCAAAGCCCGTGGCGGACGGACAGACGGCGGCCTGGGCGTACCTTCGGTCTTCTTCCAGTACACCTTGACCTGCAGCCGGCCGTCCTGGTAGAAGGGCGCCCCGATCTCCAGCGGGCGCAGGGGGCGGCGTCCCTGCAGGGCGGCCTGCGCCTGCGCCCGCAGCACGCCCTTCCTGCTCTTCCCGGGGTGTCCTTCTGCAAGAAAGCACAGCGCTCGGGTTTCCTCGGGGTGGGAGGGGGAAGGATCGCGAGCCCTGCCATGGGTGAGTCCCAGGGAATGTGACTTGCCGGTGACTCCTTCCCACTCACTGCCTGCACCCTGCAGTCCGATGTGAGGCCCCTGTGGATTCTGCCCTGGTCACGCCCCTGCCTGGGAACTACCCTGCAGGACCCACAGTCCTCACAGATGCGACCCTCCGAGAGCCCGAGGGTCCTCACTGTATTCCCCCGGGCTTGAAGGAGGCCCTCACTTAAACCACAGCTACGGGCAGCATTTCTTGTTGTACAGTTTTTGCAGCGGGGAAGGCAGTCAACCAAGGGGTATGAAACACCGTTTCAGAGAAACGGTAGAGAGAGGTTCTCGCAGAAGTGCCATCAGCAGCCGCCCTTCCCGGGTACCCGGCCCTTGGTGGGAAGGTGGTTCAAGGTGGTGACATTAGCCTTAAAAGGCAGAAGTTTCATCATCCCAGTGGCTTCGTGAGCGGCCTCAGCAGCCAAGCAGCCAAGCTGCGTGCTGGTCGGAGAGTGACAGACGCCCACATGGAGTGGTGTTAACAAGAAATATTAGCCCTGGCTGTCGTAGCTCAGTGGACTGAGTGCGGACTGCTAACCAAAGCATCGTAGGTTCGATTCCCAGTCAGGGCACATGCCTGGGTTGCAGGCCATGACCCCCAGCAACCGCACATGGATGTTTCTCTCTCTTTCTCTTTCTCCCTCCATTCCCTCTCTAAAAATAAATAAATAAAATCTTAAAAAAGAAAAGAATGTGAACACAGTCCCTTAGTCTCACACCGCTCCCTTCCCCACCGCCTAGTGCTGCAATTGCATGTTTAGAAATTCTGCCCTGTGGCATAAGAGTCCTGTGCTTGGCGAACTGCCGGCAGCCCTTGGAGAGAGAGCAGGGTGTCATCTTTATTACAAAGGAGATAACTCAGCACCGGCCAGATGGGAAAGGCGCCTGGGGCTAGGAGTGTGGAAGGGACAGACGGGTAGCAAAGCTCCGTGCCGATCTCGGGCATCCCACTCCCCCCAGATCTCACGTGCTTACCAACCCCAGACGCTGCAACCCCGTCCTGGCGTTCTTATGGGGACTTCATGACACAGGCCTGATTAAGCCTGGTCCTTAGAGATTCTCCCCGACATCCAGCCCCTCTCGCCTCCCCAGAACGGGGTGGGGGGAGGGACTGAGACTGCCCACCCTCTAGCCCCACAATGGGGCCGCCCACTCCCATCCTTGTTGCCTCCAGAAGTCAGCTCATTGCCACAACAAAAAGCACCTTCGCCCCTCTCCAACTTAGGAAATTCCCAGTGTTTTGGCAGCTTGTGTCCCGAAAGCAGGACAGAAGGCCACACACAGATGAGTGTCTCTGAATCCCAACATTACTGACGACCCCTCAGGAGAGGCCGAGTGCCCCGCCTGTACGGAGCCCAGGCACCGGCCGGGCCCAGAGCAGGATGCTGGAGTGGACGCCGGACTCTTTAGTAGCCCCCAGAGCTCACAGAACCGAGGCCCTCTGCTCTGTTCGCAGACGTCAGGCTTGCGATGCCGTTTACAGGTCAAGAAGCGCACGGGATTTTCTGCCCTGGCCATTTTTACTTGGCAGAGGTGGAAGAATGTCCCAGTTACAGAGGCAACTCTAAAGCCCTTGGAACCTGTCCACGGTGGAACTACCCCTCTTGCCCCCGAAAAAGCAAGGTGCATTTCCACAAAGACAGTGGGAGGCCTTTCTCCCCCCGGGGCACCGTTTCGTGAAAGCTCCCACCTTTCGCCGCCCGGGACTATTTACCAGTAAAACACCGAGCCGTGGCCGGCGCACCTGGAAGGGCGTGATTCACTACGCCATTTCTGTGCTGGCATTCTCGGCTCTGCCTCCCATGAAGTGTAACGCCCCTGGCCGATGCCGTAAAGTGGTAATGGCTCCTCATTTCCAGCCGGTTCCCGATGACACACAGAGTGTCCTTGTACCGGCCGTGCCCTCGTGTTTATGAGACTGCAGATCACCACACGGCTGTAAAACCCTGACGTGTGTTCAGCTCCATCCCGTGTGTCCCCGGTACGCAGTGGGCCCCTTCTGCGCCCCCCCACCCAAGACCTGAGCGGTGTGTGTGTTCTGACAGGGCCTTGGAGCCCCGGGTTCTGTTTTTCGTTTCCTTCTATTACGTTTCTGATCTACATGAGAGGAGTCGGTTCACCTTTACAACAGAAGGGTCTTGGGTAGGTTAAGAGGGTTGGAATGTGACATAAAGGCTAAGAATGAGCCTAATCCTGGGGGGTTGGCCGCGGTTGCAGGGAGGAGGGGAGTAAGTGGGTTGTGGCTGCAGGTAAGAGGTGAACCAGGTGGTTGAGGCTGCAGGGGGGAGGGGAAGAGTGAGCAACAGTTTCACACATGCCTATAGGGCCATCCTGTGTATGATGCACAGGCTGAGGCTGCAGGTAAGAGGTGAACCAGGTGGTTGAGGCTGCAGTGGGGAGGGGAACAGTAAGCAACAGTTTCGCACATGCCTATAGGGCCATGGTATGGGCAATGCACAGGCTGAGGCTGAAAGTAAGAGGTGAACCAGGTGTTTGAGGCTGCAGGAAGGAGGTGAACCAGGTGGTTGAGGCTACAGGGGGGAGGGGAAGAGTGAGCAACAGTTTTGCACGTGTCTATAGGGCCATCCTGTGGACGATGCACAGGCTGAGGCTGCAGGCAAGAGGTGAACCAGGTGGTTGAGGCTGTAGGAAGGAGGTGAACCAGGTGGTTGAGGCTGCAGGGGGGAGGGGAAGAGTGAGCAACAGTTTCACACACGCCTCCAGGGCCATCCTGTGCACGACCACAGGCTCGTGCTCCGTGGAGGAATGGACGAGGTGCACCCAGACAGATGGTCCGTGCTCTCTGAGTGACCCGAGAGCTCAGTTCCGGGGATGCAGTTTTCCGAGCAGGGAAGAGGTCGATGAGGCCCCACACGTGGAGCCCCCCAACATGCTGTGGAAGAGGGAGGGTGCCACCCCTCACTCCTCGGAGCACCTGGTGTGGGGGGAGAGGGGGCGGGCCCATGTCCTCTGACGGGTCGAGGTGAGGGGGAAGGTTCCTAATCGCAGCCGAGAGGCTGGGAGGAGAAGGGCTCAGTGAGCTCACGAGGCTGCGTGTACTCACTGAGTGGTGGAGAAAGAGTGGAAACAAGGCCACCAGTTCAGAGGTCATTCCAGCTTCATAAGAAAGCGGTGGCCTCAAAGGGGAAGGACAGGGCAAGCCCCACACAGCACGGGAGCTGAGGGACAAGGCGGGTGTCTGAAGAACCGGGTTTGGGAGCGAAAGGAAGGGCAGGGCGGAGAACCGCCTTTACGTCTCGGCTGCAGCAGAAGGCCGGACGGTAGAGTCCAGCTCGGTGGAGGGGGGGGGGACCTGGGCCAGGACCAGGTGTGGGAGGAGGGAAGGAAGAGTTTGGGGACGGTGCACTCTGGTCCCTGTGGAATCGCGCTCACACGTCTGCTTCCCACGTTCAAGGGCAGGGACGTGGAAGGCCCAGATGGAAATGAGTTGAGGGCTGGCATGATGGCGTGTGTGTGTGTGCGTGCACATGTGTATTTGCACGCAGGTGCGTGCTCACGGTGAGAGGACCGGCTGCGTGAAGTCTCCACATCCAGCACCCCCTCTCCCCGCATTGCCCGCTGCCTGAAGGCTGGCCACGGCCACGTGGGACCCCGGGGAATCGGAAGAAGCACTTACTGTTGCCGGCGGCGGCGTGTGAGGGGGTGAAGCGCAGGGCGACCTTGGCACTCTTGAGGCGCGCCTGGCCCCAGTAGGCGACGGCCTGGAGCTCCGCCGTGTACTCCCAGCCCGGCTGCAGGCCGTCCAGCACCACGGAGCTCTGGGTCTGCAATCGGAGGACACACGGCCCGCCCTTGAGAAGTCGCCCCCCAAGGCACCCTGGTTCCTCCCTTCCGCTGGCCGCCCCTCCTCTCAGCTCGCATGTGTCTCGTGCTGAAGACCCTCCGCCTGGAGGTCGCGTGCCCCCCTCCCACAAGAAGACACCCCCTTCCCCCTGCCCCCGCCCCCGGCTCCCACTCACACCATCCGCAGTCTTCCTCCGCTTCTTCCTCGTGGGGACGAGGGCCTTGCTGCCCACGGTCCAGCTCCAGAACACTTTGTAGTGGTGCACGGGGACGTCTGCCTCCTCGGGGACGTCCCACGCCAGGGTGACGGTCGCCGTCCCGTCGCTGTGGGTGCTGGCGTTGGCGAGACGCAGGTTGGCCGGAGCGGGAGGGGCGGATGGGTCTGCAAGCCCGGGGGGCGGGAGGGAGGACACACGAGTGAGGGCCCAGGGCGGCACCGACAAAGCGCACATCTCGGCACGTGTGCTGACCACGGGGTGCCCGCACGGCGGATCACTGCCCTTCCCGGGCCCCACAGCCGTGCACAAGCGGGAAGGAGGATCTCCCTTTTAGCCTCCAACTCACAGGCACAAGAACCCTGCCCGGCATGTCCACGGCGCGGCAACCCAGCCAAAGCAGCCTGGTACCAACAATAGACACATTTCTATAAACACGGTAGAGTCCATCGTAGGCCGGTTGGCCTTCCATAGGCGAGCAGGGCAGCCTAGCCTTGTGAGGGACGCCATCATTTCCCTTTGTACGTAAACGGGGCAAAAAGTAGGAAGGGACGTTGGTGTGTTAGGCCATGACAGGACTGGTCATTTCTTTTTATATATATATATATTTTTTTTTAAAGATTTTATTTATTTATTTTTAGAGAGGGAAGGGAGGGAGAAAGAAAGAGAGAGAGAGAGAGAAACATCAATGTGCGGTTGCTGGGGGTTATGGCCTGCAACCCAGGCATGTGCCCTGGCTGGGAATCGAACCTGCGATGCTTTGGTTCGCAGCCCACGCTCAATCCACTGAGTTATGCCAGCCAGGGCTAGGACTGATCATTTCAATTTCTTCAGGCTGAAGCCAGTTTTCCTCCTCCAGCACAGGGTCAAAGGCAACGGAGAGAGTTTAAGTAAGTGAATATTGGAATGATCCTAACCTCTGGCCTTTTCGCTGCCAGCAAAAATGGACTGATTTTACCCACTCTACAATCATGCATTTTTTCCCCCTAGGGAGAGGTAAGGGTTCGCAATAACAAGCAGCCAAAAATAGTATTCCTCTTGAAAAGAAAAAGCACGAAAGCGAGTTACCAATCTATGAACAACTCCCAAGTGTCTATAAAAATAAGTCTTTGAAGGCGTTAGGATTAAGCTTTGAAAAAAAATAAATAAAGGTGTTAAAAGGAAATTAACTTACTTGGTAGCCAATCCATCCTGGCCGACCACAGGCTAATTTTGGGTTTCAACCTCACCGCCAAGGAGAGAATTACAAGAATTTTGGTTTTTCCATGAAAATCAA
Source organism: Phyllostomus discolor (assembly GCF_004126475.2). Taxonomy (NCBI): domain Eukaryota; kingdom Metazoa; phylum Chordata; class Mammalia; order Chiroptera; family Phyllostomidae; genus Phyllostomus; species Phyllostomus discolor. Next base: position 2,945,264 of record NC_050199.1, read on the forward strand.
GACGACAGAGCCCGTGAATACCAGGCAGCAAGCCGAAACTTAATGAAACCCATTTCACCGAGCGCTTTTTTCTTCTTCTACTTCATTTTACATTTCTTTTCAGAGGTGTTCGCGGTAGGCAGAAAACCTCCCTGCCCCATTCTGGACTCTGTCTTTGAGGATGAAGGCAGGCCCCCTGCCCACCTCAGATACACAGAGAACTGCTGACCCTCGGGCAGAGGATTGTTTTCGAAGCAGGAACTCTGTCTCCCAGCAATTGTAAACCACCAGGAGCCTTTGAACAGCTATTGTTCCACTTCTGGTGCACAGCAGGGATAGATGGGCTTTTATCGGATAAAAATGCACCATGTAAGCCCTGGCTGGCGTAGCTCAGTGGATTGAGCGCGGGCTGTGAACCAAAGTGTTGCAGGTTGGATTCCCAGTCAGGGCACATGCCTGGGTTGCAGGCCATGACCCCCAGCAACCGCACATGGATGTTTCTCTCTCTCTCTCTCTATCTCCCTCCCTTCCCTCTCTGAAGATAAATAAATAAAGTCTTTTTAAAAATGGCAGCTTAGAGCAGCCAGGTGAAACCTTCCGTCATGAAGGACACGGGAGTGATGTTGTGTCTCACGGCCTTCATTAATATCACGGCGCGTCCTGTTTCAAAGACAGCTAAGTCCGCGGCCAGGCGAGAGGCTGGCTCCCAGTTAGAGAGCGCACAAGGGATTCATCTACGTCTCTGGAACCCGGTCTTCGCAGCTAGCTGAGCAGCTGGGGGGTGCACCCAGAGGGTTCACGGGCGTCTAGCGCAAGGGGACGGGTAAACCTGGGGCCATCGTGACTGTCACGCCCAACACATTCAACGATCACCGGCTAATGGAACGGACCCTTATCAGATCCCACGGAGGTGTTGAAGTAGCAAGGGAGTGGGAACTGAACCAAATGACAGCAATAAGGTGGCCCTGGAGGGTTCCAGTTCTGGATGCAACGTCATAGAACAGATTAACTTGCATTCAATGGAACCTTCGAGAAATGCTGCGTAGCATCATGTCCCACGGCCCAAACTAAACCTTCCTTTCCAAAAACCAACGGGACAGTGCTTGGTGCAGACTACCCAAGGCAAAGACTCGCAGGAGCTCACAGTGGCAAACCGCCACGCCAAAGCTGGCAGCACCCCTTCCCAGCATCCTCTGCCACGTCCTGGAGCACCAATGCCCACGGCGCCTGCAGACACGGCGGGTCCCACGCGCCAGGAACAGCAGAGCCACCTGCCGGCCGGCCGTAACCATGGACGTGGGGACGCGACGGATGGGCCCCACCTGTGCCGGGAGGGAGGCGCTGGCGGGCGGGCACGCGACACTGACCTCTGGCGGAGCGGAAGTGCTTGCTGGGCGCCGTGAAGCCGCGGGTCCCGTGCACGTTGATGGCGGCCACGCGGAACTGGTACCACCTGCTGGGCCGCAGGTCGGTCAGCTGGGCCCGCTCCTCGGTGGTCTGGCGGGGGGGTGGGGGACACGGAGCACAGCCCTTTCATTTGGATGCGTTGGTTGTGCCTGCTTTCAAAACACACTCGCGCACTGGCCAAGGCAACTCAGCCTTGACCTCCCCCGCCCCCCGACCCTTCCGGATAAGGGGGTCCCATGCTCGGTTTGAGGGGAGCCGTCAGCCCTCGGAGAACTTGTGGGGAAAGTTTCAGTCACCCCGTTCTGTTCCTAGATATTTCACCCCTGTTCTGTTCACAGACAGTTCACCCCAAAGAGTGATACACTCAGGGATCTCTGTAAATCAAAAACCTTTTGACAAATGCTCGGGCTATTTTTAAATCCGGGGACGACATACAGCATTGGAGGGACTGAATCAGTCAATTATTTACAGGAACTAATATATGTGTGAGCTCCTCATGACACCAGAGACGGGAAAATGAAATCGCCTCCAGCTTCCTCAAAGAAAGTGCTTCTTAAACTGGAGTGGCTGCTGTAACTTGGGACGTAGGGATGCGAAGCCGGGCACTTCGACACTGCTAACCCTTGCTGGAACTCCACGGCACCCCAAGACTTTTTTCTTTTTAACTTGAATATATCACGCAAGGAAGGCACGGTGTGTTCCTGTACCTTCATCCCATAAAAAGTCCACAGATAAAAGTGGGCCCTCGGGGATGATCCACAGGCTTTGTTCTCTGTACCGACACCGTCCCCAACAATATCAAGTACCGGTGGCAGTCCCCCCGCATCCCGCCTGCATCAGGCTACGGGGACATGCACCTATGCACCTGCTTCCTACATGTTCTGCAGGACACGTGAAGACATGGGCTGTGAATCCCAGGAACCAACGACTCACTGACACTAGCGCTGAACTCGACGTGGGCTCGGGGGATGAAAATAAGGAGGTCGAATCGAAGTCAACCTTCTCTCCGTTTATGGTCACGTTTGCTTTCGTATCGAAAGGAAGCTAAACGTTTCCGAGACCAAAGAGACGCGATGAACCCTGAAACACGGGCTTTAGCCGCAGTGGCCAGGAGTTCAGACAACACCGTCACCGGCTTCACCGTTCAGAGCTTCGGCCCTGAGTCTAAAAACTGACGTCAGCATGATACAGCCACAGCGTTGAGCAGCCAAAGGAACAAAGCATCCCGTGTGCTAACTATCCGAAACAATGGGCGTAACAGTACTTCCGGATTTTTTCCCCTCTCTGGAAAAACAGGAGGGATGAAGGAGATATCATCAGTTCCTTTGAAAAGTCTTAAAAGAATTTAGAAATGTACAAATTATATTGGTTCATTGCTTAAGGGAGTCTACCGCAAAAAAATCGAATAGAAGTTTAGGCTGAATTCTGAGCATCTCTATGTTTTACTAAAGCAATTTTTTTTCTTTTACAAAATACATATAGAATGACTCAATTTATTTGACCAGGGTTCCACCCCCGACCCTTGAACTGAATATGTCTCTTTTACACCGAACTTCTCATTTATCTCGGGGTCTTTAAATTATTGTAGTGTTTATCCTTTTGGGGGGATAGTGTGATTCGTAAAAGCACCGAATTTCTCTCGTAAATAGCTGAATACTGAAATTTACTTTCTATTTCCGGAGACAGAGGCGTGAGAATGTAACCCTTGGAGGAAAAGCACGTGGGACTTTCCCCAGCAGAGGCCCCGTGTGGACAAAGCATTTGCATTGTGGACAAGCACGAAGCAGCTTCCTAGGGAGAATTTATCCTTTCCCTGTCTCCTGCGGTTCCCTGGCAGCTGGTAGTCCACTTAACAGCTCTTAAAAAGAAAGACAATATTTTGCTTTTCTCCCCACCACACCGAGAGGAAGCGGCCGCTGAGGTCGCCGCGGGACGCCACGGATCAGGTTGCCAGCTGACCCACCGGGACCCGACGGAAGCCCTCACAGCAGAAGCGTGTGAGCTGCCGGTTCCTTCCCACCCGCTCCGTGGCGACAGGAATCTCACCCACGCCACTCATGTCCTTCTGTGGAAGGAATAAGGGCTCAGCTTAGGAGGAAGGGAAGGAGTCCTTCCCGTGATCAAATATCACGCTGACTACGGCCCAAGTGGCTTGCATTTCCTTATCTCCAGCTCTTGGCCGGAATTCATGCGAATGCTCAGATGAGAAAATGATCTCCTTGTGGGCTGATGGGCAAGTTTCTAGGTGTATCGGGTTCTGTCTATGGGGTCACGCTGTCTTCCGAAGACATATACATGATAAGCCCCCACCGGCGTCATTTCAGGCCATTCTGGCCGACGTCCAGCTCTCCAGTTTCGTGTCTGCAGGCGTGCAACGGACACGACCTCCCGGAACACCACGCGTGAGGCACTCACCTGCGCCACTGTCTGCCAGGGCGTGGCCTCGTCCTCGCTGGGGTGGATCCCGTAATTCCACCGCCTCTGCACCACGTAGATCACGGGCTCGATGGAAACGTTGAATTTGGAGGACCACCTGATCTCCAGCGGCCCGGTCTGCAGCTCCGCAAACCGTAACTCCTTCCGGGGCTTCAGGGGCACACCTGCAAGAGGACCACCTGCGTGACGGCCACCTGCATGGGACGCAGGCTGAGGCACGAGGGCGGGAGGAGGAGGAGCTATGGACAGGTATCCCCCGATGACCAGGACGCGCAACTGGTTTTCATAAACGTGGCTCCTCCCCTGGCTGGCATAGCTCAGTGGATTGAGCGTGGGCTGCGAACCAAAGTGTCACAGGTTCGATTCCCAGCCAGGGTAACAGGCCACCATGTAACCCAGGTAACATGCCTGGGTTGTAGGCCACCACCCCCAGCAACCACACATGGATGTTTCTCTTTCTCTCTCTTTCTCCCTCCCTTCCCTCTCTAAAAATAAATAAATAACATCTTTAAAAAAAAGTGGCTCCTCAGTGTCAAGCTTGCCATTTGAAATCATCTGACACTGAGGTCAGACCATCGCATTTCAAATGGGTCTCAGCCGCTTTGGTATTATTAGCTTTCTCGTTATTTAAAGAGGGTCTAACTTGATGCCTGATTCCAACCCTGGCTGGGGAGCTCAGTGGGTTAGAGCATCGTCCTCATGTGCCAAGGCTGTGGGTTTGATCCCCAGTCAGGGCACGTGTAAGAAGCAGCCAGTGAGTGCATACATGAGTAGAACAATAAATCGGTGTCTCTCTCTGTCTCTGAAAATCAATAAACGGATACAAAATTTAAATCTACTCTGATTCTGAACAAGGTTTTCTCCCCCTGCAGTAATCTGAAAGGCAATTTTCTCATGTGCACTCACTACCAGGCTACAAGTCCTGAGGTTCACATGGATTTCCCATGAGGCAACGCTCCTAATGAGTTCAAAGTCGTTTGTCCCATTTAGCAACTCTGCTGTAGGGACTATTCCAAGGTCTTTACAACACGCTTCCCAGGTTGCTCTCCTTGACTTCCCCAAGAGTTTTCCCTGTAAGGAAAGCATCATAAAGCTGAATCCTCTCCTGGGGGGAAATGCCACAAGACCGCTCTCCAAAGTGAGAGTGTCCCGGACACCCCAAAGCATGGCCAAGACTCTGAGCTGCTACAGACTTCCGGCCGGAAACGGGAAAGGGATGAAGGTTCAATGTTCGCATCTGGCGCGGGTAAGACTGTTCCTTCCAGAGCCCCTCACAGGTGTCCAGTGGGAAAGTCCTGGGTCATTCCTACTTCCCTCCTGTGGGGCAGGCAAGACGTCTGGTGAGTAAAAAAAGATTTAAGAACCGCTGTTCGAAATGGGAGCCGCTGGGGAAAGGGAGTTTCACGCAGATTTACGGCTCTAATAGGACACGTAACACTGGCTGAATCGTGTAGAGTCTGTTCCGTGGCATCAGAGCCAAGGTCACAGCTGCCTTTCCCATCGTTTTCTGGGGGGAAGGAGCACTGGACTGGGGCAGCGACCGTGCCCTTGGACAGTCTGTTCAGAATGTGTGCTCTCCCTCTCTCTCTCTCTCCCTCTCTCTCTGTCTCTCTGTCTCTCTCTCCCGCTCTCTCTCTCCCCCCTCTCTCTGTCCCCCCTCCTCCCTCTCTCTCTCCCTCCCTCTCTCTCTCTCTTCCTCTCCTCTCCCCCCTCTCTCCCCCCCTCCCTCTCTCTCTCTCCCTTTCTCTCTCCTCTCTCTCTCTCCTCTCTCTCCCTCTCTCTCTCCCTCCCCCCTCCCTCTCTCTCTCTCTCTCTCTCCTCTCTCTCTCTCTCTCTCCTCCTCTCTCTCTCCTCTCTCTCTCTCCCTCCCTCCTTTGCACTGGAACAGAGAGAGAGTGCAGGAGGAGCAAATGCAAACTGGAAATGAGCTCTCACACCCATCGGTGACGAGGCTGAATCACAAATCCCTGCCTTTGGATCTGAAGTCAGCCCCACCGTTGCTTCGGGAAACGTGAGCATCAGGAAGCATGTCGACGCAGGGGCTGGATCATTTTAAAATGGCCTGTATTTATCACTCCCGAAAAGGTCGCTGATTCTTGGAAGCGATTTTCCAGAGAACACATCCACGGTGCCTCAGCCTTGTCCGCTTCGATGCGCCGGTGAGTGATGTCCATGTAGTGCCTTCACTTGGCCATGAACTTGTCTCGCCTGATTCGTCCTGCAGCTACAGTTGGAACGTGAGAGTGCTGGGTCTGACCAAGAGAGAATGAGGCGCCTGGAGGTACGGGGTGATGTCAGGTTCCTCTCTGAATGTCCCCGCTTCTGCCCATACTTTGAAGTTGGAAGACCACCGGCAACGGGAGGGAAAAGAGGTGGTTTTCTCTCGGACTGTCGGACCCTAACGTCCTTGACCTTCCTGGTTGGCCGGGCAGGACACCTCTCAGTCCGTCTTGGCTCCAGTTGCCCCCTGACACGGAGGTTCTTCAAGTTCATGTCCTCTCGGTGGCTGGGCTTGCGTCAGGGACTCTTCCGCTGACTTTCGAGACCAGGACATTTCTGCTGAGCTTGACTCACAGATGGGTCCCCAGTCCTTCTCCGGGCTGTACCCACCACCATCCACCTGCACAGGCCTGTCCCCAGATAGGTCCCTTGCCTGTGACATTTACCTTCATGACAACCCTCTGCTTCCGAATAGCTCCTGGGTCTTGGAACCTCTGTGACAAGTTGCTCTTGCACCTACGAAGGTCCAGGCGTGTTGCTGCACAGCATGGTCCCAGGGATGCGCCCGTCACTCGGTCTCCATGGTGACCACCCTCCCGGAGCCCTCCCCTCTCCTGTCGGGACCTCACGGTGGCCTCCTGTCCCACGTCCCTGCACGTCAACCTGTTCTTTCTAACTCCCTCCTCACAGTGTGCCGTGGTTCTTCCCTCCAGTAGCGAGGGTCTCCCCTTCACCTTCTGCAACTCTTCAGCCACACCCCGTTTTCTGTGAAGAGAAACTTGCCTGTGGGTCATCGGGCATGCCCATCTCTACGGCGCATGGCCCTCATCTTCCCGTGGCCTCTGCTCCCGTGGCCTCTGCTCCCGTGGCCTCTGCTCCCGTGGCACGTGTCTGTCACGCAGCCCACCCCGAAGCCCGGCGTTTCCACAGACACACGGCCCGCCATCACCGTGGCCTCCCCGCAACATTCTCCCCCCAGAGTGTCTTTCCTTCTGTGTTCTAGCCGCACACGCACGAATCCTGCCAGGCCCAGTCCACACGCCCCTCCGAGCCGCGGTCCCGACGCCTCACAGGCGGAAACAGAGGCCCCCTTCTTCCGCCCTGCCTGCACCACGGAGCCGTAAGGATCCAGGAGTGCTGCTAACGGCCTCTCACCACGGTCGCCTGTGGAACGAGGATGCTATTTCCACCCACGGACCAGGTCTCCCTCCTTCACGTCCCTCAGTGCATCCCGGGAGCCGTGTTCTGCAGGAGCGGATGCTTGGTGGACACTGGATGAGGGAATCCGCTAAGGGACTCACCCACCGTCCCCTCAAGGAGACACCCGGGAAATGAGCGGGTACCAGGACACACGCCGTCTCTGCAGCAACGACAAACCGCACTCTGCTTGGGAGGCACGTGGGGCAGGGAGTAACCACCGTCCGATTTCCGCGCTGCATCCGCAATCCCGGGTCCTCCCAGGGAACTCCCAGCTCTGTTCTCCACCCAAGCCCTGCCCCTCAAACACTCCTTCCCTCCTGCTTTTTCAGGAGGCAAATGCTAAATGCTGAATACATGGATATTAAGAAGTTCACAACACAAGCCCTGGCTGGCGTAGCTCAGTGGATGGAGCGCGGGCTGCGAACCAAAGCGTCGCAGGTTCGATTCCCAGTCAGGGCACATGCCTGGGTTGCAAGCCATGGCCCCCAGCAACCCCACATTGATGTTTCTCTCTCTCTCTCTCTCTCTCTCTCTTTTTCCCTCCCTTCCCTCTCTAAAAATAAATAAATAAAATTTTTAAAAGAAAAAAGAAGTTTGTGAGACAGAATAGTTTTATTGGTTGACAGTAGAACGTTCCCCAGTGGAAAAACCATTTCTGGTGAGAATTCCAGATATGATGAAAGTCCCAAAATCAATGGAGGATCAGTCTTAATCCAGAAGTAGCTCTCTATGCTTTTTAGGTTAAAAAAAAAAAAAGGCTCAGAGGGATGAAATTGGAGCCTGCACAACACGACGATTCTGTGTCACTCTAGCACTCGAGGTGGGCAGGCGGGCGCTAGACACACATTTGCACGAGCAGGTGTGCACATCGGGGAAGCGAGGGCGGCCCGTGCCCAGTGCCTGGGTCACCCGCTTCCTGTGGGCACAGTAAAAGGTGACCGCTTGCGTCTGTGACCTCGCCTGGCACGCTCCCCGAGACTGCACGTCCGTCTTACCTGCCCGCTGCCCCGGGAACCACCCTCCTGCGTAAACCCAAGCCCCGCCCAGGCCCCAGCTACGGAGGGGGCCGGAGCGCGGCAGGCGCAAACCCACACAGCTGAGTCCCGCTGCTCCGGGGGTTTCAGCTGGAATCTCCACCCACCCGCCCCCGAGAGCCCTAATCGACTGTGACCAGCATCAGGGCGATGTCAGCTCCAATGTCTTCATCTGAAAATCTCCTTAATTGTGACGAGCCACGATCCTGCGATGCGCCTGTGGAGGAACGGTCCATCTGCTTCGCGTTAGCTTCCTTGATTGCAGGAACTCCAGGTCTCCGCGGGAGTCACGTGCAGCTGGGGCCCGGCCCCCCCCCCCGTCCAGGCCTCGCCACCCCCCCTTTCCAGGCCCCACGGTGCAGCTCCCCACCGCGTCTGCCGGTCCCGCCGGCATCCAGATCACATAACCAGATGTGCGAGGTGGAGCAGGCCGCAGCTGCGCGCCGTGAGGTCGCCGACCCGAACGGTTCTTCCTGATGACTTCTGAGCACACCCGTCGTCCGTAATCCCAACTCTTCCGCGCAAGAGTCCACGCTGCTGTTGCTCAGCAAACCACACCACGTGGAGGACAGAGACGCAGTGTTTTCCTCACGAGGGCCGCGTGCCTCTTGCTGCAACCCCAGGGGCAGGAACCCCATGCTTTCAGGGATGTTGCAAGTTCTGCTGATAGCAGAGCGGAGAGAGGCTAGGCCGCCGGCAGCTGCCGGTCACCACGAGGCTCCTTTATTTGTAGGAAAATCTCTCCTACGACGATACATGTTACGAAAATGTAGCAAGATACAGTGTCGCCAAGGCTCAGCAGTTAACGATTCTCTGACATTTCTCCTAAACATAGCCACCACTGCAGCAACTTGGGTTTTCATCACACAAAGGCATTTTGCATGATCGCTTTAAAAAAAATGTTAAACGTCCTGGCTGGCGTAGCTCAGTGGATGGAGCGCGGGCTGCGAACCAAAGTGTCGCAGGTTCGATTCCCAGTCAGGGTGCATGCCTGGGTTGCAGGCCACGGCCCCCAGCCACTGCACATGGATGTTTCTCTCTCTCTCTCTCTCTCTCTCTCTCTCTCTCTCTCTCTCTCTCTCTTTCTCCCTCCCTTCCCTCTCTGAAAATAAATAAATAAAATCTTTTTTAAAAATGTTCAACGTTAACTTGTGAAACGTGGTCTGAGTCCATCTCCAAAGGCCTGAGGTTTGACTGTTTCCCGTGTTCAGAGGTCACGGGCACATTCAATCAACTCCACTGCAGGTTCCTTTTGAGAAGAAACACGTGGATTCGGGATTCGTCCCCGGCGTGGGCACCGCAAAGGCCAGGTGGACATGGCAGAAAGCCACACACGGACGTGAATCTCTCCATTTGGAATTTCCACTTCCCTCCCCAGACCCGGGGCCATGGCTGGGTCTCCGGAGAGGCCGCCGTCTGGGCAAGAAAAGAGTAAAAAAACGTATCGTCCTCTGGACGCAGGAGAGTCTAAGCCATACACCAGAATGAGGAGAGGAAAGGCGGGAATGGGGGGGAAACGGGGTCAGCCAAGGGGCAACGGTTGATGGTTCACCTGCTTGAGATCCGCCTTTGAACCCTGCACACGGGCCCCAGGCGTGTGCGCAGCCATGCTAATAAGCTCACGGCTTTGAAGGCACTGCTGCTGCTGCGTGCTGCTACTTTCTGTGCCGGCAGAGTCAAGAAAAGGCTCCCGGTGGCTTTTAACCAAAAAGGTTTCGCCGTAATAGACATACACGTTCAATGGAGGGAGGTTTTGCATACAATCGACTTTCTCCAGTGTGTAACCAGAGGCAGGGAAACAACGTAACTGGAAATCCATTAAAGGTGCATCCGTGCGTGAGAGGGGAAAGTGGGATGCTTTTAAATGTGATACACGGTACTGAGGCCAAGTTTTTTTTTTAAGGGAAACCGTGGGGATTACGTCACGTGCAGGGGAGAGGGTGTCCAGGGGAGACCCGGACGGAAGTGGGCGGAGCCTGACTTCCACAGGATGCGAAGGGTTACATTGGGCGATGCCGTCTGATGTACCGCTCTCTGTGAAAGCTCACCTGTGTTTGGAAATAATATGCATGGGTGTGTGTGAATGCACGGGCGAGAGAGAGAGGGAGAACCGGGGCGGAGATATTGCATTCTACCGGCGGTGAATAAACAAATAGCTAGCGATGGAGTCTCCCAGTTTCTTTTTTTTTTTAAGATTTTATTTATTTATTTTTAGAGAGGGAAGGGGGAGAGAGAGAGAGAGAGAGAGACATCCATGTGCGGTGGCTGGGGGTCATGGCCTGCAACCCAGGCATGTACCCTGGCTGGGAATCGAACTTGCGACACTTTGGTTCGCAGCCTGCGCTCCATCCACTGAGCTACGCCAGCCAGGGCCTGAGTCTCCCAGTTTCACTCTGCACAGTAGGCCCCGACAGGTAGGAAGGCGCTCTATGCCCCCTGCCCCCTGCTGCGCTTTGCGGCCAATCAGAGCGGCACGGGCTACAACTGCGGTGGCTGGGCGTGCAGGAACACAGCAGCTGCTCTGCGGAAGGGAGCGGGCGCACACTCAGCACAGAGGGCAGAGGGGTCCGGGAAACCGCCTGTGCGTGGGAGCTACCCCCTCGGCTCCACCGTCCGGTAGACTGAGTCCCGTCTCCTGGAAGAGCGCCGTTCCTGCTTCCAGGGTCTCCTGATTCTCACCGGAATATTAAAGTCTGCAGGATGTCACTCACGTGCTCGGCCTACGCCGAGAGGAAAACACCAGCAGGCTGGGGCAGGGAGTGGGTCTCATTCAAGGGTGCCTCCGCCCGGCCTGTTTCCTGAGGACCCGAACGTATGTGATTTCCCCCATATCAGTGCAACCTAACTGATTCCTTCTCGCCAGAGAAGGCCATCTAAGATTTCCCTCATGGAATCCTGTCCTTCCTTCGTGTTGCATTTGAAAGCATTAATAGGATGTGTTGGCTCTGCTCCAGTAGGAGCTCATTGCTCCAATGTGATTGCTGTGGTCTGTTAACCATGTTTTGGAAGTTGGGACGTATCGATTTTTAGAGAGAGGGGAAGGGAGGGAGAAAGAGAGGGAGAGAAACATCCACTGGTTGCCTCTCGCACGCGCCCCAGCCCGGGGATCAAACCTACAACCCAGGCTTGTGCCCTGACCGGGAATCGAACCAGCGACCTCTCCCTTTTACAGGATGACGCCCGACCCACTGAGCTGCGGCGGCCAGGGCTGCTGGTCTGCTCACGGGAACCCCGGGCAGCGTCAGGGTGCACCCCCCACCCCCACCCCCACCCCCAGGCCCGGCAGGCTCTCACCTTTGTACAGCGTCCTGGGCACCTGGCAGGTGTGCCCGCAGCCGTTGGAGCAGCACTTCTTCACGCCCGAGCACTCGCCGTCTGCCTCGCAGCTCTCCACGCAGGCGGCCGCGAAGCCGCTGGCCCTCTCGGGCGCGGGGCAGGCGCCCTGCTTGACGGCCAGGACGTAGTGGAGGAACTCGCAGCTGGTCAGGCACTCGGAGTTCTTCTTGGGGAACCGGGGCTGCGGGGGACCGGGCACAGTTGTGCTGGGGACGGCGGAGAGCAGGCTCCGCGTGCACTTCCCACCCACGGGCCCCTGGGGTGGCTCACAGACCCAATGTATCTATCTGCTTGCCCTCCCACAGGAGCACAAGAGGGCGCGCTCATTTCCCAAAGCATGGTAAGCCCGCCAGTTACAATGTTGCACGCAACACACACGCAGTCACTCATACACACAGCAGCATTCACAGCTCGCTACATTGTAACCGAGTTCACGGCGGTGCCAAACCACCGATGTTCAGCCCAGCCGTCAAAAACAAGCTCCGTGGGCGCTATGGAGTAGAATCCCTGTCCCTGCATTCTCCTGTGGGTTGGTTTTTCTGGAGGCCGTACACCGTAGCACGAGCCGTAACCCCGCAGAACCTGGGTGTTGCTTCAAAGCCACACCCACGTGGACATTTGGTGACCCAGGGGCGTCAGCGTCCAGGAACTGAACACGGTTGAATAGCACCCGGAGTTTAGACTCGCTGGGCACACGGGATCTCTGGTGGAGACGGAATTACAGGGGAGCAGTGCCATGGAAGCGTGGGAAGGCCTTTCAGGGCCACGGCACAGGCATTCCCCCGTGACACCGCCAGGCTGGGAGGAGCACCGAGAGGATGACCTTTTGGTGCAGCTGTAAGTCACCTAACCAGTAGTGAGCGTAGGGGTCCCTGGACTGGTGAGAAGGGTGCTTTGCGGGACACATGTGGCTCACGATGCGATCCCGTAGCACAGGGATCAGAGCGTGGTCACCGCTAGGACGTGTGTGTGTGTGGTGGGCAGCGGCCACGGGCTGGCTGCGTCGCTGCCGGGGGAAGGGGCTGAGGCTCCTGGCAGCAGCTCTGCTCGGGCGAGGAGGGGAAACCGGGAAACGCTGTCTCCGTGTTCCGGTCCTTAGGGAGACGGTGGATGGTGGCCTGACCTCTCCCCTAAGCCTCTTGGAAGGGCGTGGCCCGGCTAGCTGCCCTGCCCCAGTCATGCCCCTTGGAAGCCATTCGCCCCTGCAGCACACCTGTCCGGCTGAGGGACATCCCCCACCCCCGGGCTGCGCCCTAGCTGGGGTGGCGAGTGGTCGCTGGTGGGTGGGGGAGTGGTGCTGCTGTGAGGCCCGGCCCGTGGGCAGTGCGGGGGGCTGGGTGGGGGGGCAAGGCCACAGCCCAGGCACGAGGGCAGAGCTGCAGAAAGAAGGGGCCGGGGACGCCCACGACAGAGAGAGGACGGCACCGCCAGCAGCCTGACGATGGGTGGGATTCGGGGGTGGACAGGGAGGGCGCTTTCTCTTTACTGGGTGTCCCATCGAGTCGGTGACACTAGAAATACACGGCGTGGCGCTGCCGAGCACAAGCCCCGGGAGAGAACAAGGGTATCTGGGGGCTCGAGGCCAGCAGGCTGCCTGTGGCTCCACGCTGCTGAGTGCGGACACCTGCAGACACCTACAAACACCTGCAGACACTTGCAGACACCTGCGGACACCTGCGGACACCTGCACACACCTACAAACACCTGTGGACACCTGCGGACACCTGCGCACACCTGCAGACACTTGCAGACACCTGCGGACACCTGCGGACACCTGCACACACCTACAAACACCTGTGGACACCTGCGGACACCTGCGCACACCTGCGCATACCTGCACACACCTGCAGAATCACACCTGGAAACACTTGCCAGTAGCCCACTTGCAGCTTCTCACTGACGACTGAACATGACTCTCGACCACCGGGTCCCACCTGGGTCCCACCTGCTCACACCTGCTCCTACCTGTGTCACACCTGAGCAGCACCTGGCAAGGCCTGCCCGTGTCCTGCCTGCTGCTCCCAGCGGTGACAGGGTATGACTCCCCACCATCCGGGGACACCTAGTAACACCTGCCCTCACACCACCTTGCTACTCCTCTCTGGTAATGGATCGGGGGACCCCCCGGCCAGATGGGTAACACCCATGTAGCCCGGGAGGAGACAGGCTCGGGGGGGGGGGGATTGGGACCGTCACCCAGAGAGCCGTTCACACGAGGCTAGAGACGTGACCGTTTAAAAAAGGAAAATAACGGCCTCCCCCTGATCCACATCCCCATGGGGGGAGGTGGGGAGCGGAGAAGATGAGAAACGTCTCCAACTCTACCCCCAAAAGCAGGCGAATCACAGCACACTATTTCTCCAGTCGACGATGGCTGGGTAAGCCACGAGAAACTCCGAAGAGGATGGCGTCAGCCGGGGCACGCCCCAGTGACCACGGGAACCCCGGGAACCCGCGGAAACCCCAACACTAGCGTCAAGTATCCTCCCAGAATCCTCTGGTTCCTCTCTCCAGAACCAAAAGCCTGCATGTGCGTGAGCATGGGAAACATGATGTTGTGCGTGTCCGACCACCAGTTTTGAAAGAGCTATGCAAGCACGAGAAAGGGCTGTGTCCCACGAGGCTGTGTCTGGTGCCCAACAGTGTTCTCTGACGGCCACGAGAGTCCTTCTAACGCTATACATTTAACGTGGCTCACGGCGGCCGTGCCCAACGATGAGCAGACACAAGAGAAAGAGTTTATGCTGTTCAGCTAAATTAACAGTAGGGGGGAACATCGAAAAGCTACCTGGAAAAACCATAATCCCCAGGTGTGAGTTAGAGTTGTGGAGGTCAAATAAAACTGATTGTTCGTAATCGCTTATAAAATCTGAAAATGACATCAACTCACTGGACTGGGACGGTGTCTCCATGTAAGGGTTTTGCAGGCAGAATAGAAGAAAGCTCTCAGCCTCTCTGTGCTGAATTACCTCAAATGTGCAACTACTTATATATTTTTTAAAATCTGTATAAACATGGAAAGCATCATCTGAGGCGTTCCTCCCGCACTCAATTTCACGGTTCATGTTTCCGTGAGCTTTGGAACTCCTCAACTCAGGTCAAAACCCCCGCTAGCGATCAGGGAGGCACGCAGCGGGACCCGTGACCAAGGGCCGGCCAGCTTTCCCCGTGCCGCAAAGTGTGCACATCGGGGGTACTGGAAACGGCCCTTAGTTACCGGACTCCCCGGCCCGTGGCCCTGGGCTGAGAGTCACAAGGAAACCGTCGGAGGAAATCTGGCCAGCATTCTGGGCTCGCTGACTTGGAAACCCCAGTGCCTGTGCGTGCTCCAAGGTATAATCACAGCAGTTCCGTCCAAAACGTGTTCTCGCTGGAAACAGGGCGTGACTGCAGGCTCACCGACAGCCGCATGGGGTGGGGGGGGCCTCCATCCTCGTGATTCTAATTGCCTAGTCCCTGCCAATCACCGCGCCCTTCCTCGGAGGAGGCTCTGGAAGGCAGAGAAGGGATCTCCTCATCTTAATCACCGGCTGAGCCAACGGGGCCACATTAAGGAGGAAAAAAAAAACAAGCAGAGACGGGCTTAGGTTGGCCACGTGTGTTCCGAGAGCGCGCAAAAGAAGCATCGTCATTAGCACCATGACGTCCGTCTCCCAGGCGACCCAGAGCTGGCTGGGTGTCTCTATCCACTATTCTCCTGTTTGGCGTGGGTTCCAAAATGGGACATGTCGGTCGTGAGGGTGAGGGCCGTGGAAGGAAAAACAGTCCTCTGGGCAGGGGAGCTCTCCTCCGGCGACGCGTGAGCGTGAAAGGAAGTTTTTAAACGCTCATTGTGCATGTTACGTGAGCTCACACGTACACAGGGCTATGTGCTGTTGTGTGACCTGGCCCACGGCAGCTCCTCAATGGGAGTGGAGTGAGTGATGTCTTCTCCCCCACCCCCGCACTGCGACAGGTTTACTGTTTAATGTTTCCTAGTTAACTATGTTCTCGGTTCTACCTGCTGAAGGCAAATTTTGCTGCTTCCTATGATGGTCTTGGGTAATTCTCGTGAGCTGGGCTGAAGAAATACATCAGTGGTTTGGGTGTCACTGGAAAACACGTGATGTCTGCTTCGGTGAAAGCTTAATGTGCATTTTCCAGTCGAACGGAGTGAGGACCAAAATGCACACAGGCCAGAGACAATGAGGGAATAGGGATATTCCAGACCTAGAGAAAATGTGTAAAGGGGTCCCTGAATAGCCCATTGGGAATTCTATGAACTAAAGGTCATGTGGGTATCAGAAGACAATTGTGACCACTGGGGATGCACTATTTCCTGCGATGGGACAAGGTAAGCCCTCACAGACTTGTCGAGAGGGATGCCCATGTCTGGGGAAGCTGAGAGTTCTTGGAATCATTGTGAGTACGATACCCATAGACTTCATGTAAATATAAATATGTATGGCAACACAGAAGTATGTCTACAATATCAAGTTTCTCGTTTATCCAATGATGTCCGGTCTATTAGGGCAAGTTATTCATCACGAAATGAATGGGACTACCATTTCTTGATGAAACTATTCGTCGGAACCACCCCACAAATCACATCAATGGCAACTTTGACCAGCTCGCTGGCTGCAGTTTAAAAGGTGGACACACTGTGGCTACGATGGTCATGAATTTTTGCTTTTTCTGCTCTTGTTGCATGTGACACGAAGAATGGAATGGACTTCAAAGGTCGTGTATTTTTCTAGAGTCATTAGTATGTAACAGATGTCATTATGCACCCAGAGAAGTCAATAAAACTAAGTGGTGAAAGGAAATACCCTTGGGTGCATTCGATGAAATGAAAACCCTTCGTACTTTAATTAACACAATGTTTAATATGGGTGAGTGCTTATAAATCTCTTCTGCATCTCATCTCTTAGCTAAAACGCTGACGTGTTCTTTAGTGGCTTATCTGAGCAGTGTGCTAACTCAAATGACCTGTGGAGAGAGATCAAAATAAAACACTAACCATGGTAGGTAACGGGTTTTGGATGCTCTCAAAAAAGATACCACTGTCTTCATTTTGAGTGCTGTAAGTGAGCGGTATTGTGCCATAAAATAATTTCTGCAGAAATCATGGCACGATGAACATAAAAACATCAACATCAGTACATCAGCTTCATATGTTAGAGATCACAGGAACGTGATTGGAGAAAAGACTGCATTTGGTACCCAGTTCAGTTCAACAGAAGCGTACAGTGTACCGAATCTCAAACAGAGCGGCCTTGGCTGTGAGCCAGGGTCTGGGTGGGATCCACTCCTGCTCCAGCCGATATGCACAAGTGCAGCGCTGAAACTGCCCCCGAAAGGAGTTTTCCATCACCATCATCACCACCACCAGCATCACCATCATCTACACCATCACCACCGTCATCACCATCAGCAGCAGCAGCAGTACCACCGATACTATCATCAATACCATCAACACCATCACCACCATCATCACCATCATCTACACCATCATCAATACCATCATCACAATCATTATCATCATCACCACCATCATCACCATCATTATCATCATCACCACCATCATCACCATCATCTACACCATCACCACCGTCATCACCATCAGCAGCAGCAGCACCACCACCGATATTATCATCAATACCATCAACACCATCATCACCATCATCACCATCATCTACACCATCATCAATACCATCATCACCATCATCACCATCACCATCACCACCATCATCACCATCAGCAGCAGCAGCACCACCACCGATACTATCATCAATACCATCAACACCATCATCTACACCATCACCATCACCATCACCACCACCACCACCACCATCATTGTCATCAACATCAGCAGCAGCAGCAGCACCATCGATATTATCATCAATACCATCACCACCATCACCACCATCATACCACTATCATCAACACCATCATCACAATCATCACCATCACCACCACCGTTATCGCCACCATGATCACCATCATCTGTGCAATCATCACCATCAACATCATCCTTGCCATCAACAGCATCACCATTGTCATCACCACCATCAGCAGCACCATCGATACAATCATCAATACCATCATCACCATCATCACCACCACCATCACCACCACCACCACCACCACCATCACCATCACCATCACCATCACCACCACCACTACCACCACCATCATCACCACCACCACCACCACCATCACCATCATCACTATCAACATCACCATCATCACCACAGCACAGCAGAGCACGTCATCACTAGCAGGGGTGGCAGGTCTACCCTCCCTCACCCTCTACCAGGTGCTTTACTTGCTCATTTCACGTATTCCTCCCGGGTCCCACCACCATGACCATCTGCATTTTACAATGCAGGGAACAGAAGCTCAGGGATATCGTAACGCCTCCAAAATCACAAACAAGTAAGACTGTGGGCCACTCGTGTGGCCGGCGTTTTCCCAAGGACCACCCACACGTCAGCGGAAAGTAAAACCACGGAATCTGTGGTTCTCCGCTCCCCTCCCTCTTAGGAGCATCTCGGAGAGTCCGCATTCCTGATGTATCAAGGGTAAAGCACAGCCCTGGCTGGTGTAGCTCAGTGGGCTGAGTGTGGGCTGCGAACCAAAGTGTCGCAGGTTCGATTCCCAGTCAGGGCACATGCCTGGGTTGCAGGCCATGGCCCCCAGCAACCACACATGGATGTTTCTCTCTCTCTCTCTCCCTCCCTTCCCTCTCTAAAAATAAATAAAGTCTTTTAAAAAAGAACTCTATCATGTCATATCACTTCTGCTAAAAAAAGGGTAGAGCAAAGGAAAAAATTGCACATATAGGTAGCCCCACATATGTGTGTGTGTATATGGGTATACACGCACGTACATACAAGTATATATGCAAATTTTACATATGCACATCGAAACACGTAACTGTGCTCACAGCTGTCACTTCCCACAGCACAAGGGCACCAAGAACAACCAGGAGGGAAAAGGTGTGTGGGGAGACGTCCAGGGGGAAGCCGGGGCAGCCTCTGAGAGTCAGTGCCCGGGAGCCCCTGAGGTGTGCCGGGTGCTTCCAGCCATGAGGCGGGGTGACCCTTGGGAGATGCCATCAGCCAGGAGGCTCAGTAGACACACGACAGGTAGAGCTGCTACTAGGGGCTGCTCACAGACCCGCCTTCCGCCTGCCAAATGCCAAACTCCCGGTGGAAAAGCAGATGTTCAGCAAACACAGCGTAAGGAGTGTTGGGATCCCCCCAAAAATCTAACTTTCTGGATGGCAGCCGCGGGCCCACCTTTGAAGTGGACCATGTAAGCATGGCAGCCTTAGGTTGCTGTGGCAGCTCTCGTGCTTGGGTACCTGTGGCTGTTCTGGGTCTAGAACTGGAAGTAACGGTTGGCTTCTGCTCCCCTGGGTTGCTTATTGCACTCCAGTTTTTAAGGGCATATGGATAACGCGTGAAGAAATAAAGACGTGATGCTACTTTAAATAAATCAGAATCGCCAGCTGGATCTGCTCAAAGGCGGCACCGAAACGCTAAGTAGGCGTGAAATTGGAAAAAGCATTCTCAGTGCAAACGCTCCCGACTTATGCTTGGAAATGCAATTAGAATCTGCTTGGAAACTCGGTGACACATGCTAATTTATTAGATGTGATTACAGTTTGCTTGGTTCCCAGGCAAACTGTAGACCTCTATTTTTTTTTTAAGAGAGAGAGAGAAGGGGGAATGGAGGGAGAAAGAGGGAAACATCACAATGAGAGAGAAACATTCATCTGTGACCTCCTGTACCCACCCCGAGTGGGGACTGAACTGGCAACCCAGGAATGTGCCATGAGTGGGAATCGAACTGGCGACCCTCCACTTTGCAGGACAATGCCCAACCCACTGAGCCACATCGACCGGGCCCAACACTCCCTTCTGAGACCCCTTTCCATCTCTTCATGTTCCACCATTATCAGGACTGCATATTTTTCTGTCTACACAGTATCATGGCAGGAAGCCCAAGGACTCCACAGAATTAGTAGGCAACGGAAAGTGAGGGCCTGGTGGGGAACCCCAGCGCCAAAGGGGGACACCCAGAGAGTGCTGTGTCAAGGGTGGTGGTCGCTGGCCCTGTAGCACCCCCATGTCCGCACCGGACATGCAGAGGCACGCCCATGCTGACTGAGTCTGTAGCTGCGTTGCAGCCAGATCCCAGCCATCTGTGCACAGGACGGACCCCGACAGAGCTCTGTGGATCCTGAGCTGCCTCTGCAGAAGCTACAGTCGACCCTGCCTGGGCACCGAAACGGACCCAGCCCCAGAAACCTGGGCTTTTTATGCCACGCAGTACCCACCTCACACTGGGGACGAGGTTCTCTGCACCTGTGGCAGATGGGGGGGTCCCAGGAAAGAAGGGTGCAAACGTCACTTCCTTGGAACGGGGGCCCCTGACCACGGCCCGTCTCTGCCTGCATTCCCACTCGGGTGAGCTCAGAGAGGGCACTCGGCCTTCTAGAAAGAGCCGTGCGCATTCCGTTGGCAGCTCCTGCCTCATGGAGTCCAGTAGCTCCATAGACGCCGTCTGCCACGGGCTGCTAGTCACGTCCGCACGACAGAATTCTCCGGGGGCCCTCTAAGGGCGGGTCCCACCGACCGGGCCCAGGATTCCGAGGTGTGGCGGCCTCGGTCAGAACAGCCCCCATTTCCCTGACGTGCGCTAGGACCGAGGGGGCATCTGCTCCCCACTCCAGTGCGGCAATATTGGGGCACGGTATGCCCCACGCTGCTCTCTGAGAAGACGGCTCTTCAATCATGCTATCTCGGTGGCTCATAAATTTCCGAAACTCATCATCCGTTGTGCCCCCCGCTGAGCCTCCTAGAACACTATCGTCCTCAGCGGCACATAAAAATTCTGCGAAAACGGAGCCTGGCTATTAAAGAGAGAAAAAAAAAGGAAAAGCCTGCATTCCATCGAGACCCTTGCCTACCTGGTCCATAAATTATGGGACAGCCTTACCCAGGCCGCTGATGCTCTTGCTATATCCAGCAACTGCATTCTCCAAAACGTTAACATTCGAGATAGGGGCATAAAGCGGGACAGAATGAGGACCATTTCCTCTGGGAGGTGACAGGTAAAGGAAATCTCCGAGCAGCTGTAAAACTTCATGAGCATTCCTGGAAGCCTTTCCGTGCCATGGCGGCCGTACAGGCTGAGCTAAGAGGGAAATTTGGATTAACAAAGGGCTCTCCACCGACACCCATGCATCACCGTTACCGCGGGCAAGCTCAGCATCACGGCCACACGGGCCTTGCACGCACTCTTAATGCACAAGGCGGCGATGATGAGCGACTGTATCAGGTCTGTCTCGGTGAATGACGTGCCCTAACGATGCTCCAGCAGGGATCGGAGTTTTCAGGGTCCCGCTCGTTTCAACAGGGTGGTCAGACACGTACCCCTAAACGGAAGAGCAGCCAGGCAACGAAGAACACCCGCAGAGACGCACAGGCGAACAAAGAGCCACACCGGACGTGGAGACAGGAGCTCCCTGAGCATCGCACGGGGGTCTCTTGGCAGAGCCGCTCACGTGAACAAGCCAGACGGGGTCCCGACGGCTCCACGGTGATTGCACAGAGAGAGTGTGGCCATCTCCCTTGGGATTTCCAGGGAGGAGGTTTCCGATGGCCTTCAGGGACCCTTCTCCCGGGACCAGACGTCATGGTATCAACCCACGGTCACGGACAGGAAGTCACAATCATGGGTTTATCAATGAAACACCACGGCCCTCCTTGCTCCTCAAGACTCTACAGTGATGTTTGTTCGCTCACCTAGATGCATGGTTGGTGTACAGACTAGAACACAGTGCTGGCCGGGGAGCTCCGTTGGCTAGAGCATTGTTCTGACACACCGAGGCCGTGGGTTCAATGCCCGGTCAGGGCACATGCAAGAATCAACCGACAGATGCATGCATCAGTGAGTGGGACAATGGATCACTGTTTCTCTCCTCTCTGTGTCATCAGTAAGTTTAAAAGATCTTTACAAACAGAGTAGAATACAAAGTATCCTCCTCTTGCCGGAGGGTGCTTTACCGACCATGGACACCGAGGGGGCAGCCTCACTCCCGCCTCTGCCCTCCGTCCATTGGTGCTGGTTTTTTTACCCGTGAGCCTCTGCTCTGCCGTACGTGTCCAGGGGCCCGATGCCCTTCTTCTCGTTTGCAGTCTGCAGCAGACGCGCCCTGAGGGAGCCCCTCGGAGTCACGCCCTGCTCCGGTCCCCTCCTTGTGTGTTGGGGGCGGGGGCCGTGCTTCAACCGAGGGGATAGGCTTTCCTGTGTCTGTGTGAACAGCCACGGAAGCCACAGAAGGCCCAAGCATTGCTTCCCTTTGCATGTGCACGCACACACACACACACACACACGCGCGCGCGCGCGCGCGCGCACACGCACGCGCAGGAAATGCGGAGACACCAGAAGCGCTCCAGGCCCACTGCACCCCAGCTGCACCAGCAGCTGCGCGCAGGGATACAGGGTGCCCGGCACTTCTTACCTCGCAGAAGCTCTGGCACGGCTCCTTCCGCAGGTCCCAGGACTCCTTGCAGGGCTCCAGGCACTGCAGGAAGACAGCACAGGTGAGTAAGACAACGGGCACAAGAGACCTGCCCAGAGGCAGGAGCCCGGGTGCCCTTGGTTCAGCGTGCCTCCTCCTCCCCGGCACGGGCGGGGCGCGGCTCAGCTCTGCGCCGCGGGGTGCGGGGCGGCCGCTTCGCTCGCTGCAGGGCAGGTGCAGAAATGTGCATTTCCACGCAGCTGCAGAGTCGCACCGTGGGGAGGGGACCCAGAGCACAAGGGGTGGCGCCCCCCCTCGGGCACAACAGGTTGCATCAGAAATACTTCTCCGAGGTGGTCATCACACATGACTTGGCTTTTCTGATAAACTCTGATACTAATGTGGTTTGCTCTTGGCGACACAGCGATGCTGTTTTGTATGCCGGCCTGCAAGGAACTGAGTGAAGGCGCATTGTATAAAGACATACGTATACACAATATGTATCTCCACGCACACACTGTGGTCAACTTATGTCTTCAGCTCAGTAAATCAAACAGCATTAACATTCACCCAGTTTAATCACTCTCCTAAAATAGCTTGAATACCCTTGGCTGGCATAGCTCAGTGTATTGAGCGCGGGCTGCGAACCAAAGTGTTGCAGGTTCGATTCCCAGTCAGGGTACATGCCTGGGTTGCAGGCCACGGCCCCCAGCAACCGCACATTGATGTTTCCCTCTCTCTCTCTCTCTCTCTCTCTCTCTCTCTCTTTCTCCCTCCCTTCCCTCTCTAAAAATAAATAAATAAAATCTTAAGAAAAAAAATAGAGAATAAATCTAGTGTGACTTGCCTAGGAAAGTTTTGGCATATGCATTACTCTTGATATATGCATTTTGATAAGAGATAATACATAAGATCCACTGTTCAATAACAATGATAATAACAAATAGTGTTGTTGAAACAATAAGGTATATGTAAGTGCATGTATAATATATAGTTTATTCCCATCTGTCGCACATTATGTAAATAGAACAAGATAAAAACAGATAGCAATACATAGGAGACAGCAGGTAGACCTCAGACTTGACAGGTACATGTTGCATTCATATGAGTGGAGATTTGATTTTCAAAATTGTCTTTTAACGCAAGTTCGAGCTGGTGAAATTAACAGTCGTGTCTAGTTCAATGTCAGTCATGAAATATTGGCCCAGCCTGGCACCCGTGAGTTCATTACTATCCAGTCCGCATGCTTTGCATTCCCCTCTTGGTGCATTTCTCCATGAGGACCCCAGGACCGGTGAAATCCCACACAGGTACACTGTAGAATTCAGGATCTACCCTGATATGGCTTTGTCAGCCACTTTCAAATAACCTCTCTGTTTTAAAATAAAGATGTAGTTTGCCTGGCTGGCGTGGCTCAGTGGACTGAGTGAGGGCCGTGAACCAAAGCATTGCAGGTTCAATTCCCAGTCAGGGCACATGCCTGGGTTGCAGGCCACGGCCCCCAGCAACCGCACATGGATGTTTCTGTCTCTCTCTCTTTCTCCCTCCCTTCCCTCTCTAAAAATAAATAAACAAATAAATAAATAAAATATTTTAAAAATAAAATAAAATAAAGATGTAGTTTAACGATAAACTGGAAAATCTAGGGTAACATTTAATCTTCAAATACCTCTTGCCATGTTTAGTTAAAATGAATACCTGAACACAAGCCACCACACCTGTCTCAGGGCCCATCCATCACGGCCGTGCTCCTGCAGGGGTGATGGATGGCCAGTAACAGGGGCATCCCCCTGGAGGTCACGAGAAAGGCCCATGGGTTGCCTGCCTCTGGCCGTACAGAGTCACTGTACAGAGTCAGGACCCCTGAGATCGGGGTCCAGAAATCTTCTTCTGTTAAAGATCTTATTTATTTATTTATCTTTAGAGAGAGGGGAAGGGAGGGAGAAACAGAAGGAGAGAAACATCCAAGTGTGGTTGTGTCTCTTGCGCCCCCTACTGGGGGTCATGGCCTGCAACCCAGACATGTGCCCTGACTGAGAATCGAACCAGGGACCCTTTGGTTTGCAGGCCAGCGCTCAACCCACTGAGCCACGCCAGCCAGGGCACTAAGCTTACATTTTCAGAATGATGTGTTGGCAATACATCACCGCACACTAAGCTTACATTTTCAAAGGCCCAGGAATAAGAGCTGGTCCTACGGTATCCCACGAGGAGGTCGGCCGCAAGAAAGAGCACTGAGTCCCTGGGGCTTTCCCCGCCACATGTGCACCCCCAGCGGCACCCCGTGGACTGCACTGACAGACACGCCGACAGCAGCTGGTGACAGGGACCTGGGGTGGGCACACTCAGACGCAGCCAGGGACCCAGCCAACACGGCCAGGCGTGAAGGGCGGGGCCGCGTCAAGAAACAGGAAGGACGGCAGACCCGAGCTGCCCCGGCGGCCAGGACACCGGGCCTCTGGTCGTCGCCGGAACTGCCCGGCGGCTGCAAACCCTACACCGTGGCCAGGGACACGGACGTCATGCAAACCTCTCTGTTTTTAAGTGTGTCACACGGCCTGTGTGGGTGTCTGTTTATTGTGCTTTCTGGACAGTGTAACATGGCAGGTAAATTATCTGAACTGCGTGGTGGCTCTGAGTGGACAGATGCACTCCGTGGACACCAGGCAAGGCGTGGGGACGCTCTGACGTGTGATAACAGAGGAGAGAGGTGCCGGCTGCCCATAGGCAGGGGTCGGGGATGCTGCTCAAACATCCCTGGTTGCCCAGGGTTCCGCTGCCTCCTGCCCCCGGTGCCAGACGGTCTGGCTGCCAGAGCTCGTGGTGCTGAGGTTGAGAACTGGTGGGTAAAGCACAACAGACACGCAGTGCATCCTTCCCAGTAACCGAGTCAGGCCTGAGAACACCACGCCCTCCAGGGAGACCGGGAGAGGCTCCTCAGCTGGGGCCTCTGATCACGGAGCGATTTTGTCTATTTTTCTAAGATTTATTTATTTATTTTTAGAGAGGGGAGGGAGGGAGAAGGAGAGAGAGAGAGAAACATCCATGTGCGGTTGCTGGGGGCTGTGGCCTGCAACCCAGGCTTGTGTCCTGACTGGGAATCGAACCTGTGACGCTTTGGTTCGCAGCCCGCGCTCCATCCACTGAGCTACACCAGCCAGGGCATGATTTTGTCTATTTTGGCTGCTTTCACCCTCCTCGGGCACGGGTTGGGTGGTGTGAGTTCCCTGGTCAAGTTAGCCAACAACGATCACCTCAGGCCCAAAGCAGATGGGTTTCCGTGGACAACATCTGGGCCACGAGCGAGTCCAGCCTAACCAGCTTCCTCCGCCTCACCCGGACTGCCTCCTTGAAGCGGGTCCCGTCTCTGTTCCCCAAAGCGACCCCCTCGTGCCGCTGGCCCATGGGGCATGTGGGAAGGGGAGAGCAGACCCTGAGGACCCCCGAGTGGCACGGCCGGGGGGGGGGGGCCAGTTCACAGCACAGGAACGGAAAGGCTTGGATTCTCGCCCTAGCTGCCATGTGTCTAGTCTGTGCAACAGGGAACATCACTCAGCCCGTCAGTGGATTTGCACAGGAGCGCGCCATCGTCCGTGTTAACTTGGTAAGACACCACGGAACGGGAGGGGCAGAGAGCTGGGAGCAGGACAGATGCGCAGGGAACCTTTAGAGTGACGCGCACACGGACCCTCAGCACAAACCCGCGGGGCTGTGTCGAGCTAGGCACTGTGGCTCCTCCTTGTTGGGAACAGCGCGCGGCCACTCAGTGGGACACCAAGGGCTGGGGACACCAAGCCAGCGGCTCCAGGCAGCCTGCAGGAGTCAGACTGGGCCATGGTGTGGCCCCGCCGAGGGACTTATTTCCATGACAAAGCCGTGCCCCATTTCTGCCACCAGCCTGCAAGGGCTTAGGGAGGTGGTGCACAGGAAGGGGGATTTGGAAACCAAAAAGGGCTTCGAAAATCCACGAGATTACTAAACATTAGGCTCCCAGAGAGGGCTCAGCCCCAGAATGCCCAGGTGCTGCGGACTCCGGGTATTTGGGTCATCGCAACCGATGCGACTGATACGCTGCATCCAAGCGGTGCCATTCTAGGAGGGAAAGGAAGAACGCAGGAGGAAATTATTGCTCATGGCTTAGCTGAGCCACCATCAAGACACACTTCCTCACGTTCATAAAAGAACAGCACCAAGGTCACGTTCCTTAAGCAGCCATCCGAATAAATTCTGCAGCCAAAACACTTCCTTCAAAATCCAAATGTTGACCTATGTCCCATATGCAAGGGGCCGGAAGCAAAGTGACATTTTGGGAAGGAACCAAAAACCACGCTACACTGAAGAAACCAGCATTCCCCATATTTCAGCCTGTCAAAATGAACCCCTGCTCCGTTGACAAGTACGCATTAGCGTTTCGGACGAGCAAAGCCCTGACTTAGTCACCAATGTGGGAGGGGGGCGGGGGGGGGGGCGAGGGATGCATTCTGCCAAGGTAGTTGATCATGTCCATGGGACAGATGTATCTCCATAAGGGAGTCTCCGGCAATGGAGCATACAGTAAGGGGGGGAAGAGAATGCCCCGTGAGAAACAAGGGTGTGATGTGTGTTTCCGCCCGGGGTCGCAGGCGAGAACATCAGAGAACCAAGGATTCACGACTTAGCTCAGAAGGGCGGTTAGAACTCGGGCAGGCGTTGCACCTACACCTGGGGCCTGGGCGATACTGTAGTTGCCCGGGGTCCAGGGCAGTGCGCCGGGAGAGCAAAGGGGAAGGGAGATTGAACACAGTAAGTCACCAGGTGAGGAGACGGCCCTTGGACTTCGATGAGGAGCCACTGACCGTGTCACAGCAAGAGATGCAGGGCCCCAGCTTCTGTTTAAGAGGACACTCGCGCATTGCAGTGGCCCAGAGATGGGAGATATTGCTGCCAACGAAACCAGAGCGAAAGGTTTGACAGGGTCTTCGAAATCTTTGTTAGAAATAAACAAAAAAACCCAATTACAATGGAAAACAATGAATATGGGAGTTTTTATAGAAAAACATTGATGTGCAAGAGAAACATCAACTGGCTGCCTCCTCTCTGCGCCCCAACCGGGGGTGGAACCAGCAACCAAGGTTATGTGCCCTGACCAGGAATCAAACCCCCAACCTTCTGGTATACAGGGCAGGGCTCTCACGGACTGAGCCACCTGGCCGTGGCAAAAAAATCATACTGGAGGCATAATTCGTCCTCTCTCAACACACACCGCTGTGCACGCCATGAGCTCTCTAGAAATAGGCATGCAATGCTGTTTCATGGAAGACCTGAGCAACCAGGTGTCTGTCACCTGTGGCACTGGAGCATAGCACTGAAGTTTCGAACAGGGCTGCAGGGTGGCTCCTCAGGTTAAAAAGATGCTAACCAGCCCTGGCTGGCGTAGCTCAGTGGATTGAGTGCGGGCTGTGAACCACAGCATTGCAGGTTCGATTCCCAGTCAGGGCACATGCCTGGGTTGCAGGCCACGGCCCCCAGCAACCGCACATGGATGTTTCTCTCTCTCTCTCTCTCTCTCTTTCTGCCTCCCTTCCCTCTCTAAAAATAAAGAAATAAAATCTTTTAAAAAAATAAGTAAAATAAACAGTCATGAGTGTATAACAATGATACACTATATCATAACAATTATGGATGAGCACATATAATTGTTACTAGAGTTGTTATTGTTTACATTGTTATATGTAGTTGCATATATATGCTTACCTACAATTGTCATGATAGTTATATTGTTAATATGTTATTGTTTTATATCTATCTACTATATTGTTATATTATATTAATATGTAACTAAATATGTCCATTTCATGTAAGTGCACCAGAAAGAGAGACACAGAGCAGGTCAGGGTCGGCAAGCGAAAATGGAAAGAGCCAGTCAGAGGCACCGTCTGCTCCAGCAAATGAAGATGACAGGGACCCAGGGCGAGCCCTGGCGACAGCCGGGAGTCATCGCTCCCTCATCCGGGACAGGAGGCCGGCTCTACCCCAACCGAGTCACAAGCCGTCTGTGAGCTGTATGCCCTTTCCCCGGAAGGTTTCCATTTAACCAAGTTAGAAAGTAAGCGCACACCAAGCGACCTGAACATCACCTCAAAGCACAGATGCCTGCCAAGCGACCGTGAGGACGTACCAACAGGCAGAAAGTGATAAAACGCTGGAGAGCAGCTGCCGACGGGCTGGCGAGGAGGTGTGGGGGCTCGGGGACATGTGCAGCCGACGTGCCCCCGTGCGCAGCAGGGACAGTGGGGCCATCCACAGAGCAGGGACCCGAGACTCCGCCGGGCCTCGTGAGGCTGCGTCTCATAGGGGTGCTGAGCAGGCGGCGGGGCCCAGCTCAGGAGTGCCGTGGTCCGGGCCAGCACCCGGATGTCCCCGGCGAATCCCCCGTGGCTGTGTCACCACCCCAAACCCCCTGCCTCCCTGTGCTGGCCGCTCACGGTGGAGCAGAGGACACGCCACCGCCCCCAGGCCTGGGGCCCGCATCCCCTCCCTCCTTTGCACCCAGTAAGCCCTTCGGACACCA
Source organism: Phyllostomus discolor (assembly GCF_004126475.2). NCBI lineage: Eukaryota > Metazoa > Chordata > Mammalia > Chiroptera > Phyllostomidae > Phyllostomus > Phyllostomus discolor. The sequence goes on from NC_050199.1 coordinate 2,973,942, forward strand.
TCGAAGCAGCAACAGAGCTCTCAGGAACCTGTCCTGAACGGTGACTGGGCCCCAGCCCCACCCGCACGCCCCGCCGGAGCCCAGGCGTGCAGCGAGAACAGAGCGCGAGCCTGCCCGTCTGGTTCACGGGCGTCTGCCTTCGCTCCGTGAGGGCGCCTTTGCTCACGAGGAGAAGCTGCCCTCCTACCACGAACGCTTAAGAACCGATCGCAACACCGCCCTTCCTCGGGGAAAATAAACACCGTGTCTGCCATCGGAGCGCTCCAGAAAAACACCCGTGGCTGGAGACACGTTCTCTCCCTGTGCCATCTGAAACCCAGAACGTGTCACACACACACACACGCACACACACACACACACCACACTGTACTATCATTTGGCTACAGGCATGTGCGCTTTGGCAGGCTGTCAAACCGACCCCTGGGGGAGCCCCAGGGAACGGCAACAGCCCCACAAAGCTGCCACAGCCGCGGGTCAGGTTTTAGCAGACAACCATTGTGCGTCCTCAGAACCCCGCGCCCTCCCGGGAGCGCAGTTTGCATAGCTCAGCGGGGGAACCACGGGCCGCCCGCAGCCAGGCCCTGTCCCCGGGGGAAAGCCGGCGCGTCCTGGCACAGCGGGTCCCCGCCACCGCCGAGCCCCCAGGTTAAAGAACACCTAGCCGCACGGCACGCTGAATGGAGATTAGGAGTTCCCTCATTTCACGCCCCGCTGGAAAGTTTGTGCAGGCCTTGCGCTGACCCTTGTCTCCGAATGTACTTTTTTTTACACCGACACGTTTTCTCAGCAATGCACACTTCCTGAGAGATCCTGTCACCGGCAGAGCCGGGGGCGGGGGGCGGCCACGCGGGCCGTCTTGGCCAGCTGGGTGGCCTGCTGCTCTTTCTCCTGCCGCCCACCTCGGCCTGGCTGCCTCTGCGGAACACGGAGGCACGTCCCAGGAGGCCTTGCAGCTTGCAATCAGCCCCCGTCTGAAATCTCAGACCTCCTTCCCAGCCTGTCGTTTGGGTAATAAGATGGTTTCTGTCGGCAGCGTGCAAGAACGCCACAGGTAGACGCACGCTGTTCACGGATCATTCCCAGAAATTAGAGCTACGTGTCTGATGGCCGGCCAGGAGTGGGGCCCCACCCTGCGAGAGCGAGCCTGTGTGCTCCGCCTCCTTCCTGCCGGCTGCGCGCGCACGAGGAACGCGTTCCCGCGATTTCTCCGGCGCACGCACAAGGCGCACGTCTCTGGGCGTGTGCACCCACGGGACCCCCTTCCAACAGGGAAGGGCCGCCTGGCCTGCAAAGACCGGACTGATGGCAAAGAGAAGGCAGCAGAGAGCACATCGCACAGGCTTCCGCTGGCTCCCGAGAGAGGCGGCGAACTGTTTTCAGATTCCAGAGTGGCCAAGCCAGGCCGGGGCCCCTCCCCAGGGAGGGGCTTCTGCCTTTCCCATTGTGTGCAGATCAGTAGTCATTGCTGTGTGCCAGGGAGCCGACTCGGTGACCCTTGCAGGCACGAAGGACGGCCCAGCACCCCTCTCCTGCGCGCCCCACCCAGAAGACAGCGGAGTGCAGGGGCGCCCCAGGTCGAGGACCCCTGGGAGTTGGATACACCCCCTCCCCATCAGAGCAGTGCAGAGGGGCGCTGTGTGCTTGCGGCTGCTGCTGCTTCGTCTCTCCCCGGGGGCCCCACTGCCCGCCCGCATGGCTCAGCAGCCAGAGGCAGGGCCTGCTCCCTGCGAATGAATTTCACGGTGCAACGCAATGCAGCCGCCATTTCCCTGGGGAGCTCAAAGCCCTCCTTTGTCAGCCCCGGGGAGGGTCAGGGTAAGGCTGGCATTTTAGCAGCTGAGTCTGTTTGTCTTCACGCAGAGGTCTGCTGACGGGAGGGGCGCGGAGGAAGGGGACCCCCAAAGGAGCCAGACTCAGCAAGCGGTCTTTTCCGCTCTGTACAGGGCCAGACGCCCTCCTGCCACGGTGCAGCCGAGTAAATGGGCTGTGCACGGCCCCATGGCCCCGCCGAACCCCTTGCAAGAAACCCCAGAGACCCAGCCTTCTCCTCCTTGGAGGCTGGGGTCTCACTTGTTGCTCTAACAAACAAACAAACAAACAAAAATAAAAAGCAAAGTCTTTTGCTCAGACTTTTTAATCAGAAAGAAGAGAAAAACAAAAAAAAAAAGCTCTGCAAACCAATGGTATTGGAAATATATTAAGGACATATTTCTTGGGTTATTTTTATTTGGGGGGGTTAGAAATAAAACCTTAGAGTTCAGAAATTAGCCCTTCTCAGTGCAGGTGATGTGTTGCGTTTTTAGAAGACATTTGCCATTTGAGACTCCTCCGAGCTCACTCTAGCTGGAGACAGCTTCTTTGAAGGAGCACTTTGCAGGAGAAGATTTGTATCGATGGCTCCTGGGAGCCTGGCTAGAATTCCTACTCCAGAGAGAAAGTGGCGGGGACGGATGGCCCCTAAACACTGAAGTCATGGAATAGGATGCCAATCAATTGGTCAAAACCAGAGTGGGCCTTGGCTGGTGTGGCTCAGTGGATTGAGTGCGGGCTGCGAACCAAAGGGTCGCAGGTTCGATTCCCAGTCAGGGCCCATGCCTGGGTCGCAGGCCAGGTCCCCAGTAGGGGGCGCATGAGAGGCAACCACACATGGATGTTTCTCTCTCTCTTTCTCCCTCCCTTCTTCTCTCTCTAAAAGTAAATAGATAAAAGCTTCTTTTAAAAAAAGCAGAGTGGGTTTTGCAGTGGAATTACAGTCGGCACAGTGACGCTTTCTCATCATGGTGAGGTGACACCTCCTTCTCTCGTGGGAGTCTCGAAGATTAGGGGTTTGCCTCCGTCGCTCAGCCTCAAGGTCGAAGAAGAAGCCTGTTGCACATACAGGGCCCGGCACAAAGAACGCCCCTGGTTTATTACAAAGTCTTCTATCACAGAACGATAAGCGTGTCATTCTATAGCATGACAGCATCACACTCCAGCACAGCCTGTGACCTTCCGGGGGAAAAGCTCACACGCACACTGTAAACCATTACCGTGCCAGCCACACTCGGGGCGGCGTCCTGTCCACCAGACCCTGCATGCGGGGGGGGGGGGGGGAGGGGGGGGGGACTCGGGAGGGGAAGGCCCCCAGGCTCAGGAAGTCTCCAAGGCAGCAGGCGATCGACAAGGAAACATTTTCCGGATCTGAAGCGCCCTTGTAGACATAGCAGATTCACAAGCACACCTGCCCACATCCGGGGCATGAGTCCGTGTGCTACCTGCCCAGAGACGGTCCCCGTACCGAAAGACAGGTGAGCTTGTAGCTTGTCACCCTGGGCCCTGTTCGAGCCGGTCAACCGAGCAAAGCGCCCCCTGGTCTCAGGACACGGGTGACCGAAACTCTAGGTGGACTCGTACCGGGCAGGCACGAGCTGGGCCCCCGATTCTGTCTGAGATTCAGCAGGAAGGGAGCAGAGGTGGGAAGACCAGTCTGCCCCACACCGGTGTGTGAACCCAGCGGGAGCCCAGTCCGGGCGAGACAGAGGGCGGCCGGGGCCCGGGAGTCCTCTCACAGGGCCCGAGCACCTACCTCGAAGCCCCAGAGAGCAACAGCAGGTGGAAAGGCACCGGGGAAGGAGCTGCAAGTCCGGCATCAGGGTAAGAGCCAGGGCAGGGAGTTTCCTCCCAGACGGAAGCGTGGGCAGAGACCATGGCCCCTTTGCTGAGCCCTCCCCCGACACGCACCGTGGACAGACGGCGAATCTGGGTCTCCATCTGCCCGGGTGGCATGGCTCACCCTGCCCTGGTGGCCCCCTGAGACCCCGCCCCACCTAGCTTTTCCCCAGGCTTGGACCAGTCTCGGCGCTATTTCTCCCAAGCTGCCAGCCTCAGCCCACACTGCATGCGCACCCCCACTGAATATGTCCAAGGTCCACAGTCCCCCAACAAGCAGCAGCTGGCCTCCCTGGGCCGGGCGCCCTGGCCTCAGCAGCCCCGGCCCTAAGCAGCAGGCAGGCTCAGTTCAGAGCCCCGCCCCTCCCAGCTGCCCCCGAGCCCCGGACAAGCAGCCAGCAACCACAGATGGCAGTGTGCATGCCAGCAGGTGGCCCCAGGCTGGGCACACGCAGAGGCCGACCTGGCCCTGCACCAGAGCCCCTCCCACAGGGCCCCAGAAGCCACAGACCTGCAGTTCATGCCATCTCACAGCCACCAGGGACACACCCCAACTGGGGACTTGGCAGGCACCGGGGACATCAAATCCTGTGCTGAGGGATGGCCCCTACACCGCGTCTCCCACACCAGAGGCATGGCCAGTCCTCACAGCTGACCGGCCTGGAGGTCCCACCTGCCCCCTGACATGCCAACGGCAGCCAGACTCCGCGTCAACGGGAGGGCGCGCAGCCCACGCAGGGGTACAGCCCTGGGTGGGGCACCCGGCTCAGGTGACCAGGGAGGCTGTGCCACTGGGCCCCTCAGGACACCTGCTACCTGAGGCCACCCTGCCAGGAGCTGGAGATGCAGCAGCTCTGCGAACACATGGGAATGAGCCCAGGGAGGCGGCCAAAATGAGGAGACCAAGAAACGTGTCCCAGTGAAAGAACAGAAGAAAAGCTCCGGAAGAAGAGCTGAAGGAAGTGGGGGCGGCGGATCAGGCAGAGAACGGCCCCCACGGCACACCTGTGTCCCGCTCGCGCCACGGTAGCCGCCCCCTGGGGCGGGCCGTGGTACCGCCGGGGACAGATTCTTGCTTTGCTGCAGGGGCACCCCAAGGGCACTCCGTGCACGAGTAGGGCTACTCCACCGACGACCACGGGGATGCAAGGCCGCCTGCCTGCACTGCAGCGAGCTCTGCCCTCTCAAACTGCACCCCCAACCCTGGCAGGAGGGGGCGCCCCAAGGTATGCAGGCGCCGGAACGTGTTCCAGGGAGCGCCCGCCGCCTCTGAGCTCCTCCTGCCCCCGGCGGCCAGAGGCCGGGTCCTGCGTCCTTCAGGGGCGATGGCCCACGTCCCGGGAACTGGGCAAGCGCCTTCAAGGCGCCTCCCTCCAGGCCCTGGGAGAGGCCCTTGCAGTGGGTTCACGCGTAAAACCTGCAACGTCAGCTGTTTGCATGCGCCTTTCTGACGTCCATCGGCTTCATTCCCACACCCCTCATGGTGTGGTGGTGGCGGGGGTGGGGGGGGTAGTGGGGTTCTTGTTTTCTGTTTTTTGGGGGGGGTAGCAAAGGCTGGCCAGGGTGACTTCTGCCTGCTGCCATGACAGCTGCAGGGGACCAGCCGGGCTCCACGGGGGCCAGCCCTCCTGTGGCCAAGGCTGGCACCTTTCTCCAGAAGCCCCAGGGCCGCACGCAGCTCATGCTGGTGTTGCTCCGCCAGCAGATCAGCACCACGGCGCCACTCCTGGACCGGCCCGCTGACGCCCCTCCCACTGACACCCTGCCCGCTGATACCCCGCCCACTGATGGCCAACCAACTGATGCCCCGCCCACTGATACTCCACCCACTGATGCCTACCCACTGATGCCCCGCCCCACTGATGCCCTGCCAGCTGACGCCCAGCCCACCCCGTGGGCTGCGTCCCAGCACCCCCTCTGAGCAGCAGCAGGAGGAGGCTGGGACCACCGACAGGCGAACCGTGTTCTATTTCTCCACGAGACAACAGTGTGATGAGAGCTTTTGTCTGACATCCTCACGTGAGGCTGTGTGTGTGTGTGTGTGTGTGTTTATTTGTTACTGATTCTAGAGAGAAAGGGAGATAGAAAGAGAAACTTCCCTGTGAGACAGGAACGTCGACCCGTTGCCTCCTGTACGTGCGCCCCAACCAGAGATCAAACCCGCCACCGGGGTGCGTGCCCTGACCGGGAATCGAACCCACAACCTTCTGGTGCACAGGACAACGCGCCGACCCACTGAGCCACGGTCCAGGGCAGCTCAGTGAGGCCTTGGGCGGGGCTGGAGGCCGGGCGAACAGGGGGCACGTGCTGCAGTAGAAGTGGACAGAGCAGGGCAGAGAGGAGCAGGCGTGCTGCCGTGAGCAGAGCTGGCACTGGCCCGGCGACCCCAGGGAGGTGCCCTTCAGCCACCCTGCCCAGTCAAAGGGAGGGCGGAGGCGTGGGGCGGGACCCCATCTGTGCCCACCCGCCGAGGGCATCCTGGGAACAGGCAACCCGAGAAAGAGGGAGCCCCCGCTGGACAGAACCGGTTTACCCATGAGAGAGACGTTTGAAAGCCTTCAGGAGCCACGCTCACGGCCATTGCTAATTAACGGTTGCACGGATTCTCATGCAAATGCGCCCGGGGCGGTGATGGGCTGACACCCGAAAGAAAGCCGGCAGTGTCTGCAGACGGCAGCGAGACGGGAAGACGTGGCCCCAAGGAGACACAGGGAACCAGGCCCGGCACCCTGGGAACTGCGGGGTGGGGCGGCCCAGGGCGGACAGCAGCGCCGGCTGCAGCCCACCCGAGGGACCCCAGCAGGCCCAGTCCCCGTGTGCAAAGCCCCCCCAGGCAGGGGACATGCAGGTCAGGCAGCGGCTACAGCAATGGGGTTGTCCTCAGCCAGGATTCCCAATGTCACCCACATTCATGAAACAGACAAACCCTGGCTGGCGTAGCTCAGTGGATGGAGCGCAGGCTGCGAACCAAAGCATTGCAGGTTCGATTCCCAGTCAGGGTACATGCCTGGGTTGCAGGCCACGGCCCCCAGCAACCACACATGGATGTTTCTCTCTCTATCTCCCTCCCTTCCTTCTCTAAAAATAAATAAGTAAAATCTTAAAAAAAAAAAAAAAACAGACAAACAGCCCGCATCGAAAGGTAAAGGGCAGACATGCAAGGGAGTGGGGACGTGTGGCAACCAGTGAGATATGAACAGGCACTCCCCGGGGGCCTCAGCGGGCCTTGACCGCCAGTCCCAGCTGCCGGCCGCAGCTCCTGCTAGCCGCCAGGAGGAGAGCTGGGTCAGCCCACCCAAGCCCGGTGTGTGGGGGGGGGGAAGCAAGCGGGAGGCCGGGGGAACAATTATTCCCGGTGCGTACGCCACAAGGTGTTTTCTTCTGAGGCCCAGAAATACCCCGTCCTACTAATGGGACACTAAGGGGACGAGTTCATATCTATGAAGACAGACCTTCCTCCCAGCCTGACCCTGACCCTGATCCTGACCCTGACCGCACGCCTGCCTACAGCGTCCCTGCAAAAGGGTCCCGCCTCCCCGCAGCAGCGTGGGCGACCTCACTTCCGTAGGTAGGGCCCGGTGCTCTGTGTCCACAGCCAGGATTCTGTGCAACTGCGTCAACTCCGTCTCCCCGCCATCCGCCGTTCAGAATCCGGGGCGCACTCCACAGCAAACACACCAAGACTCGTCCCATCCGTTCTGGCCTTCACCACGCTCCCACCTCTTCCTCGCACCTGTCTCAGGTCTGCTGGTGTCCAGGCGCAGGGGAGAAGAACAGGGCGTGGCTGACAGCCACCAGGGGCGGGGCCACGGCACGCCCTGTCGTTCTGTGGGGCGCTGTGACACGGGACGTGAGAGAAAGTGGGCCATAGAGGGTGACCCAAGCTCTCATCCTCAGGCGGGCCCTGTCACCTCCCACGTTCCAACGCTTCCCCACAGCCCTGCATCCCCTCCCTCAGGGAGCCAGCTCTCACCTGCAGGTGCGCCAGCCCTGCGGGGTCCCCTTGGGCAGAACGAACCCTCCCCCCACCCATGCCCCCTCCCCTGCCCACGGCTTCGTGTCTCCGCCTTGCTCCCCTCGCCAGCGGCCACATTGAAATTGGCTTCCTGTGCTCCCCGGGCACCGCCTGTGTGAGGAGGGAGCTCCATGAGGGCGTGCAACTGTGTCTGCCTTTCCCGTCGGGCGTCTCAGTCTGGGGCGCACAGTAGGCACTCAACAAACGTTCAGACCGTGAGTGAGGAAGGGGCAGCCTGATGAGACACGTGGGTACAGAGAGGCCGCTGCTGACTGTGCTGTCCAGATTGGCTATGTGGAATGCCGGGCGTGGCAGCAGGGGCTGGAGAATCTAAGTCGACCAAAATAGGGCTGCGGCCCTCGGGGGATTAGCCAGCTGAATCCCTGGGCCCCGGCCACGGCAGGAGCGCCCCTCACAGCTGTGAGCTTCAGGCTCGGCCTCAGGCCCTGCTGCAGGCCCTGTCTTCCAAGTCCAAGGCTCCCAGCCCCCGGCCGCGGCTTTGCCCAGCCCACACACCCCCAGTCCTTGAACTTGACCCTGTCTCCCGCCAGCCGGCAGCAGGAGGTCACGCTCTCTTGGCAGAGGATTAGCAAAGCGTGTTTATATCCAAACAGCTCTGAGTAACGTTAGCTACCAGCCCCCCACTCCCCCCCCCCGCCTCTGCCCCCGGGCTGATAAATCTGTGGTCTGCTCCAGGGGAACAGGACACCGTAAAACACAAACCGGCGGCAGCGTGCCGGAGAGCCCCCGCATGACCCAGTCACACAGGGAGAGATGGCTCGCAGCAGCAGCGGCACAAAAAGCACTTCTGGCCTTTTGCTAAACACTCACCCTGATGGGGACCCAAAAACGTCCCTTTTCCAGCAAGCAAAGAGGATGGGGCATCCCTGCACTCTTGCCTTTACCCCCAGCTGACCCACCTGGTGCGGGAAGAGGAGCAGGTGTTTGAGAATCACGCGTGAAAAGCTTTCAGCACATGCGTGACCTCGAAGTGACATGGAGCCTGCTCTGGCGGGGGGGCCTCCTGTGGTGGCAGCTGTCACGACCCACGTGCCACCGTGACTCACTCTGCTGTTCTCCCTGTAGAACAGCCGAGGAGCTGTCGGAAGGATCTAGAAGAAATGCAACATTGGCGCAGCAAGTGACAACCTTATTTATGAGCGTGAAATGGCGATGTCCAGAAACAAGGTTTTATTGGCACACAGAGCTGTTTCTGGACATGCGGACCACGCAGCGCTGAGGTGATGGGCAGGCACAGCTGGATGGAGATTGGCACAATGTACAATAGCTGAGTGCTGGAAGCAACCTAGGTGCCCATCAGTAAGTGAATGGATCAAAAAACTGTGGTCCATTTACAGGATGGAATTCTATGCAGCAGAAAAAAAGGGAGCTCCTCCCCTTTGCAACAGCTTGGATGGAACTGGAAAGCATTATGCTAAGCAAATCAAGCCAGGCAGTGAAAGACAAATACCATAGGATCTCACTTTAACCTAAACAACAAAACAAACAACCAAGCAAAATATAGCCAAAGACACTGAAATAGAGGACAGACTGACAGTGACCAGAGGAGAGAGGGGAGGGAATTTCAGGGCAGAATGGGAAGGGTTTGCAGGAACAAATATAAAGGACACATGGATAAAAACTGGGGGGGTGGAAATGGGAGGGAGGTGGGGAGGGCTGGGTGGGTGGGCTGGGATGGGAGTAAAGGACAGAAAACTGTATTTGAACAATGATTAAAATAAAATTTTTTAAAAAAAGAGAGATTGAGACAGGATGTCCCACTAAGCCCCGAGTCCTCGTTAGCTGGCCCTTTGGAGAAAAATAACTGCCAACCCGTGCCCTGCTCCCTCAACCCCTCCCCCAAACACAGCAGGGGCCAGGAACCGTGCCGTGGGCGCTCACCCCGGGTTCAGGAAAAGGAACGGAAGTTGTCCACCAGATTCCGACCTTTATGCTAAGGTTGCAAGGAGCCCGGGTGCTGGGAATGGTTCTCTCTGATCTCCTAAAGCAGTTGGGGGGAGGGGGGGCGGGGTGAGAAAGCAAGTTTATCTCAATAGGAAGGTTGCAGCTGAGACGGAGCAGAGAGGGGGGTGTTATCAGAAGGGGGGCCTTCCGTCTGACCCCCCCCGTAGGGTTGGGAGTGAGCGGAGCTGTGAATGAGGCCCTTTGAGGCCCAGAAGGCGGGATTCGATAGCACGTTATCTGTGACACCGGCCCAGCCCGGGGGGCTCGCCAGCAGTAGGACTTGGGGATCCCGTGGAGGTAACAGGAGTAGCAGTGAGGAGGCTGGGGGCAGCCTGCAGGGTTTGCGCCTGCACCCCATGCCCCAGCCCGCTGGCAACACGGCCGGTGGCACCCCCGCCGACGCCGCACACTGGGAGGAAATCCTGCCTGGGGTGAGGGGACCCCGCCCCCTCTGCACCAGGGACCCCTGCTGCCCGGTAACACTGTCCTGTTGACAAACGCCACGTGACCTTGGCAGGTTGTCAGCTCCTCTGTTCTCCCCGATTCTGTGACAGTCGGACTCTGGCTTGCTCTCGCCACACGGGGAAGGCACACGGAAACACTTAACCCAGCTCTTCCTGCAGAAAAACTCGAAGAAGAAGTGAACGTCGCTGGAAGGGAGGACCGGTGGTCCCCCGCCGGACCGGCCGCTCCCGGGGCTGTGTTTGGAGGCGGGCTACTCCCAGTATCCCCCAGGCCTCGGGCCCCCGAGACAGATCCCAGCGCCCCAGACCCTGCTGCTGCCAGAGGAACACGCGGGAAGGAGACGCCCCCAGGGAGAACATCGGGGTGCGTGGCGGCACAACTGTGGGGTGAAGCAGAGACGGTCCTGTTTCCTTCCCCGAGGACCTGGGGTGGGTGTGTGCGGGCTTCCCCAGAAGCAGGACGGTTGGTCCCCTGCGCTCGTCCGGACACCCACAGCTGAGGTCTGAAGGACCAAAGTATCTCCTCCCTGGGGCCGCTCCGTCACTGGTCGCCACGGCTCCAAGGCATTCAGGGATGCATGAAAGGCTGCCCGGCTCTGGGCTCCAGGGACCCCCCCACCCCACCCCGAGACGGAACGCTCGACATGCTCCCAAGTCCAGGGAGCAAACTGGACCCTCGGGGTTGGCGCTGGGTGAAGCGGTGGCCCCTGTCCAGAAGTCGGACATGCACACCGCCCGAGATAAGGGGCCCGAGTGCCTGTGTTTCCTGCCCGTCTCCAGACTGCCTGATAGCCGGGAAAGTCAGCTCTCGGCCGGCCCGCTTCCCCTGGCGTGCCCTGGGGTGGGTGCCGGCGGCGCCCGGGAGCTGACGGCATCAGCCACGCCGGCTACCGGCCCTCCCGCCTCCCGCCCCAAACTGGCACACGAGCCGGGGCCTTGGGATGGATGCCCAGGGAGAAGCTCTACACTTTAGAAGTTACAAACTCTGCCTGTAGTCTTTCTCCCAGCCCTACCCCGTGGGGTGCTCGGAGTGGCCAAAACATCCCCTTAAAATTCTAGCACGCACCAGGGGTGCCGGGCCAGGTGGGGGCGTAGGGGAATGCTGTGCTCACCTCCCTCCAAGGATCACTTGGGGGGACACGGAGTGAGTGAGTGAGCAGTATTGCTTTCCATTCCGCCTGAGAATCAGGGACGGGGCGGGTTTGGGGAAGGGCAGGCAGTGACAGGCAACGCAGCCCAGCTCACAGGGCCCAGGGCTCCCGGCCTCGGCCCTGAACCCAAAGAACCACTTCGGTCCCCGGCATTGCTCAGCCCCTCTCACGCCGACGGCAGGGGAAACGCGTTTAAATCAGGGCCCCGTGACGGAGAGTTTTCAGGGGCCCGTCCAGCGGAAATGACCAGCCAGCCGGGGGCTGATTCGGAGCTTGGGGTGCAGCTGGCTGGGGCGTGCACCTGCTCTGATGGAAGAACGCCAGAAGGGAAGGAGAGGAAGGACAGACATCCCAGAAGCACAGCCCGCGGGCCGTGGTCCGCCTGCCCGATCGCAGAGGGCCAAGGCTGGCATCTTACTCCTGTGAGCGTCTGGCGACAGAGCCAGAGGCTGCCAGCGTGTACTCTCCGTGTGGGGAGGTTTCATTCCTGCTGCTGGCAATGCACCACGGATACAATGTTGCACGGCCAAGGCCAAGGCCCGATGAGCAAGTTCGCCTTGAGACAAGCCACGCCCTCTCAGCCATTTCAGATTCCCCCGGCGTTCACGCCTTTTTCTAATATTCTCCATGACCAGTGGGAACAGGCAAGTGCGGAGGCCGCTCATTGTGTCTTTGTCTCCACACGAGACACACACACTCGCACACACACACACACACAATACGACGAGGAGACAGGCACAGGGGCGCGGAGGACAAAAGGGGAGGGTGGGGAGCAGAGCCCAGCCCGGCGCACTCCTGGGCACGAAGATGCAGCACCCAACGTCTTGGAGATCCCACCTGCATCTAGCAAGGCCGGCGACAGGTTTGCCAGGAACCAGAACGCGTCCGCACCCACCCCGGTTCACAGGACGCTTGCGAGACGGCCCAGATTTACAGCCGATCGGGCCACACAGTCCAGGGCCTTTGTCAGCCACGACCCGGCGCTCGGAAGGGATTACCCCGGCGCCCGGAGGGCCCCGGCGAGCAGGCACGGCCGCCGTGTGAATGCCGGGCCTCCGCACACTGTGCTCAGTGAGGCAGATAAAACCAGGTTAAAGGCTCATTTAGTGCCTCAGAATGCAGCCCGAGGAGGCCTCGTCCTGGGGCGGGAGGGGGGGGAGAAAGGCGGGGGGAGGGTTATCCCCAGTGCAGGCATTCTTTGCTGGCACAAAAAGGGGAAACGGGCGGACAGTGGGGCGTCAAAGCCCACGCTCGCCTGCCCCCGGGACACCCCCCACCACCCCCACCCTCGCCGGAGGAGAGCTCCCTGACCACGCCCTCCCCGGCGGGCGCCAAGGCAGGAATCTTCCCGGGGTCCTCACCCCCACCCCCACCCCCAGCCTTTGTGGGGCTGCTCTTGGGAAACGGGCATTCATTCATCGGCAGCCACCCAAGTTCAGTGTCTCGGCTGTGAGAACGGAGGGGGCCGCACGCCGGCGCCGCCGGCCAAAGCCCGCCCTGTGTCAGCCAGCCTTTGCGGAGGCCCGGCAGCACCCCCGTTTCCTGCCAGCAAGGCCCCCACCCTGGCAGGGCAGAGGAGCCCGCAGGGGCGGGGGCGCCCGGGAAAGGGTGTTTGCTGGCGGGGCACGAGGCCGCTGCCAGCCCCGCGGCGTCCACGCTTCGGGTACACGGCCCCCCTGCGCGGAGGCTGACCCGGACTCGGTCCCCTGCCGTTCTGCACAGCTCGGGGTTTCACAAGGGGGTGTGGTGGCGGGGGGAGGCCGCTCTCCCACCCACCGGCGAGCTGCCTCCCTCCCCGCCCATGTTTGACTTGCCCCCCCCCCCACCCCTGCTGTCTGCAACGGTCAAGTCGCTCGTCAGCGTGAACGGAGCCCTCGTGTCTAATGACAAGGTCACCGCAGCTCCCTCGCTGTCGCTGGAGGGGGGGGGGGTGCGGTGACCAGGATGCCACCCGGGCTCACACACCTCTCTTTCTCCAGGCTTACATTTTCCGTGCGGACCCCCAAGGCAGATGGATGGAGAAGGCCCTGCCTGGAAACGACATGAGCATTTCCTGCTGACCGTCATCATAACGAGACAGACACAGAGAGAGAGACAGAGAGACAGAGAGAGACAGAGAGAGAGAGACACACACAGAGAGGGAGAGAGAGAGAGAGAGAGAGAGAGAAGTCTGTACAAAGTGTCCCCTTTACTCATTCCTTCCCCGCCGCACAAGGAAAATGAACTCACCCGCACGGGCTCTGAAAAGGCCCCGATGAGGGAATTCCTTTCTTCATTGTCCGCTTTTAAAGACTGTTCTCTGACCCCCGCTATTTATGGCTTCGGAGCTGTGAAGCCCGGGCCAAACCCCTTTGGCTGCGAATGCTGAGCACGAACAAAAGCTATTCACCTCCATCCCACTTACCTCCTTCCCCGCGTGCACCAGCGTGCCCCGCTCCCTGCCTGCTCTCGCCGCGGCTGGCCAGCACAAGCCTCGGCCTCTTGTGGGTCCACCTGGCACCTCCCTGTGTGGACGGCGGCTCCTGGCCGGTGTGCGGGGACCGGCCGCGGCCCTCACTCTGCAGCCGGACGAGGGCCGGTGTGCGTCCAGAGGTCCCGGGGCCGCCTCTCGGCCGACCATGAAATCGTGCATGAAATGCTCGGGGAAGCCCAACAGCCCCTCGGGGCTGATGTATGGCCCTGTCTCCCTCGTCAAGCGGGGGTCAGGGCCTTTCACAAAGATTCGTAGCGCGCGGCCACAAAGCGGCGCTCCCGTGGGCGAGAGGAATGAGAGAAAGGGGAATCCAAATTTAAAATAATGGGACAAGGCCCCAATATAGGGAGTCAGGGGGGCAAAGTGAGTTCCCCTGGTCGAGGGGAGGCTGTTTTAGCTTTGACCTTTGTGACAGCCCATTCTAAGGGGGAGACGCTCTCTTTGGGGGTGCCATTCACGGGATCCGTGGCCAGGAAATGTGACCAGTGTCTAGAAGATCCAAAGTATCAACTGTGCGCCCAGAATGAGCCTCTCTCCGCACTTCCTCTGAAATATGGCACAGCATGGCATGATGGAGGGATGCCCCAGCACATGCCCGAGTGTCTGGGTGCGGGTGACACTCGCTGAGAATGTCACCCACGTCACCGCAACACGTGACTCCATCGCGGGGGCCCAGCGCACTTGGTAACAGTCTACAGTTGAGTCTCGGGACCCAGGTGTGGATTCCAGGGCGTCTGGAAACGATGTGTCCATCACGCACGTATCAATATTGTTTCTCTCGGGGGCCTGTTGGTGCCACAGGGATCCGAGGAGCTCGATGCTGGGGTCCGAGGGAAGTACGTGTCACCGTGCCACGGCTGTGTGGCCAGGTCGTCATCGCCACACAGCTGGCAGGGCGGCCGTCGGCAGCTCTGACGCCCGCCGTGAAAACAAAAGATCCTAAAGACAACGTGGGTCTGAAGAAAGGGCCGTGGGACCTCCACGCAGGGTCCACCTTAGAAACAGTCATGGTCTCTTCCAACCAGATGACGACAGAAGATACAGCCTCCGTGGTAGAGCCCACCCACACAGTGGCCATCATTCAGGGAGGAAAAATCATGTGCAACCAATGCTCCATTTAGACATCACACACACACACACACACACACACACACACACTTCACCTCGCCCTAAGAGCATCATGCTCCAGGCATCAGATCTTTCAAGCTGGTTCTCTGGCCCACACTAGTTCCAAAAACACCAGGGTAGGTTGCATGTGATTATGGATAGGGCGAAAGAGTTTCTTCCGATTAAAATGAGTAAAAGCTTTCAGAATCTGGAGGAAAGGAAATTATCTGAGTTCGGCATGATGACCTGTCTCCTTTTCGTCAGGAAAGTTACATAGCCAGACTGTGTCTCACTCGCCCAGGGAAAGTAGAGTTGGGATGGAGACCTAGGTGTGTTTCTCCTGGGAGGATTGTTCTAGCAACACAGAGAAACAGTGTTTCCCAGGTGCTCCCCTAACAACAGAGGGAAGCATTGTCTCCGAGGCAAGTCTGGGACACCCCAATTAGGCTGCTCAGAGGAACTCCTGTGCTGGATGGGGTGCAACTGGGCCTCGCCCCCAGGGCAACCAAGGCTGGCCTGCAGGATAGAGGCGAAATGATGAAACCGGAAGAGTGAGGGGGGGCCCCCTAAGTTCTGGGAAGCGTCTTCACCCCAGGGGAGAATCTTTTGACAGGGACCTTCCTTGGGTACGGCCGGGCCACACGGTACACCCTCATGGTCAATGTCTCCGAAATCTGCCGCACCCCCAAAGCTGCGGACACCCCGATCTGTCCCCTGCAGAGCACACAGGCCTCGGTCTCTGGTGGACCTCGGCGTCCCGGGCCGGCTGCCACACCCAGCACACGGTGCTCTGACGGACACGTGACAACGTCCAGACATCTGTCAGACCGTCCTCAGCATGTCATGCGCCCTGACCGACATGCTTTTCACATGTGGAAACTATGTTCCGGGTCGAAAGCCAAACGTGAGGAGGCCTTCTCCGACCGAGAACCTCAGAAGCGTCTTCGCTTGCCTGCTCCCTCCTCTGGCACAAAGACGGCGGACGGCAAGAGATCAGGGAAGGGCGGGGACAGAGACCCACATAGGGTGGCGGGGGGGGGCCCTCCCGCCACAAGCCCGTGCTCTGGAGTGGGCAGCCGGTGGACGGCTGTCACGCCCATGGAAATGAAGGTGGAAAACTGGAAACACATTGCACTTTTCGTATGTCACAGGTTGGACTAAAACCTCAGTAAGAATCTGTGCTTTCCCTTCAATAGCGCTGGTGTGGGAGGCCCGGCCTGGCTCGTTTCTGGCCGGAATGTTGCAGCCGCCGCACGCTGGCCATCACCCCAAAATCCGGGATATCTCTGGTAACAGTTCTCAGCGTGTGGGCAGAGGGCAGCTACCCTGAGACAACAGCAGACCTGCGAGGGTGTTCAGGCTGCCCCCACGCCCCCGGCGGGGATTAGAACCCGGAGCCTGCTGCCTGCCAGGGCCCCCGACAGATGGAGGGAGCTGGGGGGCGGCAAACCCCTAATCACTCCAATCGCTCACTCATCCATGCACCTGCTGTCCTGCCCAACGGGGCCCTGCTGGGGGCCCTCAGCGCTCACACCTCCCTGCCTCCCTCCCCACTTAACAAACGGGGCTTCCACACGGGGCTTTATTCCATGATCTCCGTTACACACTCCCGTTGTGCCGTCCATTTCAAACTCCTCCCTCTGCCTCTCCCCGCCCATTTACACCACAGGCGCTGCACCCCCGAACACTCCTGCCCAGTGACAAGGGGCCGAGTCCTTCCCAAGCCTGCTGCACCCCTATGTCCTCACTCGAGCCTGCGGGTCATTGGACTTTCAGCCACGTAGAGACAGTCGAGTTCAAGGGCTCGGGCCCCCCGCAGAGAGACATCTGGGTAAGCACCAAGGACTCAAGTCGTCCGGGCACTTAGAATGGTGGCACTTACAGCCATGGTGTCACGGGGTCGTCGGGGGGAGCTGCATTTTATTAAGCACACCAACACAAGTTTGCACGCCCAGTTAGTTTCTCAGGGGCACGCTGGCCGGACCGGCACAACCCTGGCAAGTTCTGCTCAGGTGCGGTGCACACAGCTGTCCGCCCCGGCGCTGGTCTGAGACATTCCTCTTCCCGCACTGTCACAGGCTGCTGGCTGCCCCCTAAGGAATTACGCTAAGGAATTAAGGAATAAATAAATAATCTTTATTTATGGAAATCAGGGTGTCGGTGTCCAAACCAAAGGGACTCATCGGTCCGTTTGAGGTGTTTCCTCCAGCAGCCTCCCCCTTGCAGCCGCACAAGCCTGCACGTCCCTGGAAAATCATTGCCCAGGGCGGTTCTGCCGATGGACGTACTGGCCATTTCCCCAGCACATCTGCACGGTGGACATTAAACACGCTCAGTCGGCATCAGCTTTGTCCTCGAATTGGACGGCGTCACGTCAGGGGACATTGTGGCAGTATCAGCAAGTTTTACAATAGCCTTTCAATGTCTTAAAATACAGAAAACGCCTGGCTGGCGTAGCTCAGTGGATGGAGCGCAGGCTGCAAACCAAAGCATCGCAGGTTTGATTCCCAGTCAGGGCACATGCCTGGGTTGCAGGCCATGGCCCCCAGCAACCGCACATGGATGTTTCTCTCTCTCTCTCTCTCTTTCTCCCTCCCTTCCCTCTCTAAAAATAAAGAAATAAAATCTTTAAAAAAATACAGGAAGCATCTGTTGTTGCTTGGAATCGGAGAGAAATGCGGGGCGTCCCACACAGCCCATTCCCACGAGATTCCGTTTCCCTCCCAGAGACAGGTTTTCTTGGGCACCGGTCTGTGGATTTGCGGCTGCCACCGCATAAACCAGGAAGCGTGTAACCCGACACGAAAGCCGTGGTGAGCAGTCACGTTCGGCCTCTGTGGCAGCGCTCCCGCCCTGACCCCGTAACCCTCGCAGCTGTGCGGCGACTCCGGCCAGAGGTGCGTGCGGGCGCCGCCCCGGCCCTCCTTGCCTCCCCAGCTGGCTCCGCAGGAACCTGGGAAAGGACCGGGAACGGGGAGCTGGAGCCCTCGCAGGCACCAGACTGCCTCCGAGATCAAAGCCCCTGGCCCGGGCACCCAGACCGAGTGGCGGCTCTGCGACACGCACCCTCCGAACCAAACGGGAGGCCCGCCAGGTGAGGCAGTGGCCACCCCCAAAAGGAGCAGAAGAGGAGGGTGCATGCAGTCCCCAGACACAGGGGGGCTGCCGCCAGGGGGCCACCATGAGGTGCGAGGTTCAGAGGTCACGGAGCACATCACAGGAGGGGGCTTCTATAAAGTAAATGCGTGACTTTCCTGCAAACACGCAAGGGTGTGGGTCACAGACCCGATGTAACTCGGAGACCACTGCAGGCACCAGGCAGGCGTTGCCTGTGGGGCCAAGGAGACAGCCAGGGGGTATAAACAGAGGCCGGCCCCTTCCGAGGCTGGAACGGACGGACAAACAGCTGGGGAAGGGCCTGTTTATTCCCTGGACAAGTGTCTTGGCCTGCCTTCCCAGGGACCAGAGCCGTCCCATCACCGCTGCTCTGCACGCAGCGGGGCAGGAAAACAGCTCCAAGAGCTGCCTCAGGGATTGGGGCCGGGGAGAGGGGAGGGCAGGTGCTCGGGGGAGGGGCAGTGGGGGGGCGGAAATGAGCTCACGTTCCGGAGGGAGGTTGCCGGTGACCGGGCTTCCCAGCCAGGAGCCAGAAACGGGCAGAAAATGGGCAGTTTGTGTAAAATACTACATAAACCTGACTTTTTAACATGCATGCAGAAAGCTCTCTCAGCGATGTCATTTCTGGGTGTTTTTATTCTGGTTCTTTTGGGGTTTTTTAATCTCCCGTCGCCATACCACCCACTGCGTGTGCGTGCCTACATGTCCTCACCCAGGAAATGAACCGCGCACCCCTGTATCCTGAAGACCCAGGGGAAAAGCCCACCCGTGCTCCTTGAAGCTCAGAAGACACACACATCATCATCCTTCTGTGCAAAGGTCTGTAGCGACGATAGCATCCAAAGCAGCCACACTGTGATTCACACGTACGAGTCCTTCCCAGGATTCGGACTAAATACGGCCCTTTGTAACCTGTGCCAAGGCTTCCATTGCAGTTAGCCATGGCTTGTGGGTTCACACGGTAGCTTTCAGGCCAAAGGAGTGGGTTTCTGTTCTGCAAACCTCGGTCTCAGGGGTGAGCCCTGATCAGCCCGTGACACATGTGGTTTAGCAGCCCGCAGTGCCCAGAGCTGCGGTGTGTTTCGCTGGGGTGTTTCGGATGCAGCGCATCAGGGAGCTGCAGGGACCAGGGGAGAGAGCTAGAGACCCAGGCACGGAAGAGAACTGGACAAACAAAGTGAACCTAGTTCCAGTGAACCTCTTTCACTCAAGTGGCAAGTGGATAAAAAAGGATCAGTCCACTTTCTGATGGGATGAGGAGAAAGGGGGTGCTTGAATGGGAAATGATAGTGAAACGAACAATTGTTGTCTCCATAACACCCAACGAAGACAAAATTGAAACACACTACTTAGGAAATTTAGTCAGCTTCATGGAGATTGTGTGTGTGTGTGTGTGTGTGTGTGTATAAAATAAATTAACCGCAGTAAGAGGTTAGCAACAGTGGATTGAGCTCGGGCTGTGAACCAAAGTGTCACAGGTTCGATTCCCAGCCAGATTACATGCCTGGGTTGCAGGCCACAGCCCCCAGCAACCACACATTGATGTTTCTCTCTCTCTCTTTCTGCCTCCCTTCCATCCCTAAAAAGTAAATAAATAAAGTCTTTGAAAAAAACCTACCTCTTGAGTGGAGCCAAAGAGCCTCATATTGTGAGGTTTCGGGAGCGAGGCACAAAGTGTATGCCATGAACAATGTACATGAGTGTCACGACACGTGCAGAGCTCACGTGAGCAGCATGAAGTGCTCCCCATGGAAAAGAGACTGTGCACTGGAAGAATCAAAGTGTTTCACCAGCAATTCTTCCACCCAGAGAAACCATACACCAAATAACTTAGGTCTACGTAAAATGTACTACATCTTCTGGTCTAATCAGAAGGTGCTACCTCCTTAAATTTTTTTTGTTCAAAACCTCACAGAATAGAGAGAAAAATGAGGGGGGGAGGTGCAGATGACGATCCAGGCACCCCCTGACGCTAACGAGCACACACCCTACATGTGTGACCCCCCCCCACAGAGGTGCAGATACATTGTAGCAACGTTGGCGCCCAGCTTTCAATTTCGTTCCACAAAAAGCATACAGTGTAGCCATGGCTGTGGACCGGGAGAGCAGTACCCTGCATTTCTCTGTGCTTCGATTTCCCAACTTCCAGGGACTCTATAATTATTCCACAATGAAACATTTAAAAAAAAAAAAATATGAACACAGTCATGAAGAACCTACCTTAGAACATTGCTTGTGATTCTGGCACCAAACCAGGGAACTGTTGTTCTGTGAAAAGAAAAAGAAAATATCAACACGTTACAAACTTTTCCGAGGAAAAACTACCAAGACATTTAGGGGTGTGAATGGACTTTTTTAATATTTGCCTGAACTGGAGACCAGGGTTGCAGCCCTGAGAGCGGTGTTTAGAAAATGTGTTTCTGACAGAAGTCCGGTTGTGCCCTTGACTTGACGATAGAAACAAAGACGATGTATAAATGAATCCGGCTTCCAAGCCATGCCCAAGGGAGGAAGAGTGAGCAGGAAAATGCACACTCAGACCTGCCCGTCAGAGCAGCTTTGGTGAGGTGTCACCCGGGGGGGACACCCAGCAGGCTCTGAGCTGCCTGTCCGGAGCAGCCTCCTCCTTCCTGTTTACTGGGCGAGTGACATGGACCAGGAATGAACCACCCCCGTGGGCCAGTGTATCCACCTGTAAGGCAAAGGGAAAATCTCACATGGGAGGTCGCTGGGATGAGCCAACAAAATAATGCACGTGCATCGGCATCCCCTCATTAGACAACAAATCGTCAGACCCATCCCCAACATGCAAATGTCTGCCTAGAAGCTTCTCGTCCCACACGTTGAAGACTTTGGTCACCGCTTTGCCTTTGGTGGTGATGTTTTCCGCCCAATGACGCTGGGCCGGGGCACTTGGGAGAGACAGAAGCCACCGTCTCCCAGTGATGAAGACGTCCCGTCGTGACCTCCCGGTCTTGGAAGTTCAAGTTCGGGAAGGGGCTGAGATAGCTCGAGTCCTGTTTGAACGTCTACATGGCTCATTTTTTTTCATAAGTTTTAACTCTTTTTTTTTAAAGATTTTATTTTTTCTTTATCTTTAGAGAGGGAAGGGAGGGAGATAGAGAGAGAGAAACATCCATGTGCAGTTGCTGGGGGCCGTGGCCTGCAACCCAGGCATGTGCCCTGACTGGGAATCGAACCTGTGACTCTTTGGTTCAAAGCCCGTGCTCCATCCACTGAGCTACACCAGTCAGGGCTCATTTTTAAGAGCATCAGAGTGGACGTTGGTTTGCAGTTATATTTTTTAAAAAACCTGAAATAATAACATCTTCCAAAAATACTTGTCATAACTTTATTGAGATAAAAGTCACATGCCTGCAAACCCCTTATTTAAAGGGTACGATTTGGTGGCTTTTAAGTACAGTCACCAGGCCATGCGACGCTCTGCCGATCCTTTTTAACCTTTCCATCAACCCAGAAAGAAAGAAGCCCCCGCCCCCTGCTCGCCCCCCTCCCCCCGGCCGCGGGCGGCCACAGGCCTGCTGCCCGACTCCCACTCTGTAGCCTGCCCTCCCCTGGGCGTCTCCCGTGAAAGCAACGACCCCACACGTGGCCTTCTGTGCCTGGCTGCGTGCACTCGCCTGCTAACCTACTACCTCGTGCTAAGTGCCGGGGTTTTTTGCTTCATCTCAATCGCCGACTGGATCGGCAGCTCGTTCCCGTGTGTTGTCCGATTCCATGGCGTGGCGAGGCCCGGTATGGGTCCTTCCCCTGCCGGTACTGTGTCTCACTGAGTCCCGTTTCTAATAACATGTCTGCATAGCGCGGGGGTCCCCCAAACCCCTGGATGGATCTCAGGTGGGCGGGCTGAGCCCTTCTCCTTCTGCAGGGGGAAGAGGGCGGGGCTAAGATCTGTCAGGCCCGCGGGAAAGCTGAGGGGCGAAACCTCTCCACCCTGCGGCCCCCCGTGCTCCGTGGTGGTCCCTGCGCGGGCTGGCTCCTGCCGGGGCGTCCCAGGAGCGGGGCTGTCAGAGCGTCCTGCCCCCACGGGCGTGTTCCGTGCCGAGCACCCCCAAGGCCCTTGTCAAGAGACCGGGTGCACGCGGCTTCCAGAAGATGCTTATTGATCAGGGCCACAGTCTGAGCGCGTTTGGCCTGCTGCAGGCCCTCCAGGTCGGAGGGTCCTGCGGCTTGCTCCGAGAACGAGCCGTGGGGCCGGCTTCCCGGCCCTTTCCCCTGTCGGCCTTTCTTCCCCCGGACGGACGACCGGAGCCTCTGCACGGGACCAGGGGCCCCTCTCTGCCCCTGCGTGTCCTGCACGGCTGTCCGGGGATGTGTCCCAGCC
Organism: Phyllostomus discolor; assembly: GCF_004126475.2. Taxonomy (NCBI): domain Eukaryota; kingdom Metazoa; phylum Chordata; class Mammalia; order Chiroptera; family Phyllostomidae; genus Phyllostomus; species Phyllostomus discolor. The sequence goes on from NC_050199.1 coordinate 2,996,227, forward strand.
TCCTCTGCCGGGGGTCCGTGCTGGCTTGGACCTGAACCTGAGCTCCCCAACCGCAGGGCAGCCAGGGAGGCAGGTGGTGCTGTTTCCGCTCAGCCCCAAACGATGCACCGGCCCCTGCGGGCGCCAGACACAGATGTCCATCAAAGCAACACCCTGGGACCCGGCTGCACAAGTGGGCGTGGCCGGGTACGTGGGCGTGGCCAAACAAGTGGGCGTGGCCACCGCTGCCAGCCGAGGGCTTGCTGGCGGTAATACTGCTGAGAGGTCGCCTGAGTATGACATGGTGGTTACCAAGATGCGTGGCCGCTTTCCTGCAGCGGGCCCTGGCGCTGCCGTCTGGCATACGCATCAGCATCGTCCACCCGACCCAGGAGGCGGTGCCCTGCTCCCCAGTGAACAGACAGGGCCTCGGCCAGCCGACTGAGGCGTGCACAGTCGCAAAGCCAGTGGCTGCAGCCAGCCACAGGGGCACAGGGTGTGTCTCCGGCTGGGGGTGCGATCCCAGGGGCCTGGGCCAGCCCCAGCCTCTAACCTCGCAGGGACAGGGGAGAGGTGGGCCCACAGCCCCGCATCTCGGGGACATCCGGGTGGGTGCACACAGACAATACAGCAGGAGAGTGGATGTTGGTGTATCGCTGGAAATAAAACTCTTTCAGTTCATGTCAGAGGGGTGAAAAAAAATAAACCAGAAAGAGCTGTCCGGAGTTGTCTTCCGAGTTCATGTGGATAACACCCTTCTGCCCTGGCTGGCGTAGCTCAGTGGATTGAGCACGGGCTACGAATCAGGCATTAGAGGTTCGATTCCCAGTCAGGGCACATGCCTAGGTTGCAGGCCATGGACCCCAGCAACCACACATTGATGTTTCTCTCCCTCTGTCTCTCTCTCTCTCCCTTCCCTCTCTAAAAATAAATAAATAAAATCTTAAAAAAAAAAAAGATAACACCCTCCTGCTGCCCCAGACAGTGGGCGAAAGGGCTGACCCCCGACAACAACCATGGAGAGAAGGCAGCAGCAGGGAAGACTGCCAGCAGGGACCCCGAGGACAACCGGGGTGCCCGCACCCGTGGGCTCAGCCGCCTTCTGAGCCCACAAAGAAACCCACATGCGCAGGGCCTGCCAAGCTGCTCCCGAGTCCCTGAGAGTTACCATCAGTGCCGGTCCCCACCCCACGCAGGTTCATCTCCGGCCGGATTTCCCACTGACCGTGGGCCAGAGAAAGCCCCACCGTTAGAAGGAAACTTTCAGGGCGACAGCAGGCCACCCCAGAAGACTGTGTACTATGACGGTACCGACTTTTAGGACCAAAGACAGCTTGTTAAAGGGTGCCCGGGGAGATGAGAAACATCCTCCGGGCAAAGTGCTTAGCAGGATACCCAGGGCGTGTCATCGGGGGAGGGAGAAGCGCCTTGCTTTCCGGTTAGGGCTGCATTTACCAGTTGGGGGTGGGGGGCTCAATCCCAAGTTGGGAATCTCCCAGTCTGACGGGCCACACGCATCCATGCTCACTGAGGTGGCGGCGAGGCCGAGAAGGGGGCCCACCACGCTCTCCTCCCCGGCGGGTGCCAGCCCCTCCTCCCTGTTTGCCAAGGTGAGCAGCGGGCAGTGCCGGCACTTCAGCCTCCATTTCCCGGGCCTGGCCACTGTCGCTCTTGGACGGGGAACGGTCTGTCTCAGGGACTATAAACACTTTCCAGAGCATTCTTTGTCTTTGGGACATATGCACGGAGTTTTTCCACACACACACACACACACACACACACGCACCTTCTTCGAAATGCGTCCATCTCTTCTTCGCATTTCGTTTTCCTTCCTGGCTTCTGTTTTCCTTCAAACAACCCCTCCCCCTGGTTAAGCTTTTGCAGCAACTAACACTCTGGCCTTCATCTGTCATCCTTCTCCACACTCTTCCTCTCCACAAAGAGCTTCTAAGAAGCCGGGCTCCTGCTGGCACGGGTGTCTGTAAACCCCCCCTACCCCGCCGCCGTGTTCCCGCCAGGTGTGCGCCCTCCGCCGAGGGCGCTTACCTGCCGTGCGCTCTTCCGAGCAGGTGAGCAGCAGCAGAAAAACACCAGCCCCGCTGCAGCCTGCCGCCCCGGGGGAAGTTCTGGCACGCAGCTTACAATAGCTCTCCCCAGGTAAGCCACCTGACAAGGAAAATAAGACACGGTCTTTGCCCTGCCGCCCCGATCTGGCGTGAAGCCAACGAAACACAGAGGCGGAGAGAGCACGAGGCTGTCGTTGCCTGTAGACCCAGGGCCAGGGCCGGGCCGGGGCCGCCAGGCAGGATCAGACGGCGGGGCTTTTGAAGGGGCCGCAGGGATGACATCCCGTGTCTTATTGGCTTTACCAGATCAAACGCCAACGCCCGCCCGTCCCCCTTTCAAAGGGTGTGTGCGGGGAGTCCCGTCACCTGCCTCCCACGTTGTTTCCGTGACACGCTCGGGGTTTTTGCACAAAGCCTTTTGAGTTTTCTTTTTTCTCTCCTTCAGGCAAAACGGAGGCTTCAAAAGCTTCGAAGGAAGAAGACACCCCATTCCCTCAGACGCAACCCCCGAGGAGGGGAGAGAGAGGTGAAGGAAAACCGGTTATCGAGACACTGCCGTCTGAAAACAGGAGAGGGTGTTGTAATTATCACAGGTCGCACTCTCCTTTCAACCCGACCAGGTGTGGCGGGGGGGGGGGGGGGGCTGTCTCGGCAGGGGGCATCCGCTGGCAGTTTTGGAAAAACACCGAAGTCTTGTCCAGCGCAGGACAGAAGGTAGGACCCTGAGACCATGCTAGAAAACCCACAGCAGATGGCACCGTGACCTGTCATCCACCCTGTAACCCTGCAAAGCATCAGCTGTTTCTCCCGATTTCGTTCTTATTTGGTTTTCACGTCACATGTGAGTGTAAAAAATAAAAGCAGGGCTGTGAACCAAAGTGTTGCAGGTTCGATTCCCAGTCAGGGCACATGCCTGGGTTGCAGGCCACGGCCCCCAGCAACCGCACATGGATGTTTCTCTCCCTCTCTCTCTCTCTCTCTCTCTCTCCCCCCCCCTCCCTTCCCTCTCTATAAATAAATAAATGAATAAAATCTTTTTAAAAAATAAATAAAAATAAAAGCTGGCATTAAAATTTAAATGAATCCACTTCCATCGAGGATATTTTCCTAAGTCTCTTGGGACCATGGAATAATCTATTTGATTTCATTTCTTATTACCAGGATGTTCTTTTCTCTCATTCATACACACGGGAGTTTCTCGTGTATTCAACAGCGGCTAAAAGAGGATGCCACAGCGCTCAACTTGAGACTAACCCTTTCCACAGCTCAAAAGACTTTTTTAAAAAAAATCTTTGCACCCTGGCTGGCGTAGCTCAGTGGACTGAGCGCGGGCTGCGAATCAAAGCATCTCAGGTTCGATTCCCAGTCAGGGCACATGCCTGGGTTGCAGGCCACGGCCCCCAGCAACCGCATATGGATGTTTCTCTCTCTCTTTCTCCCTCACTTCCCTCTCTAGAAATAAAGAAAATCTTTAAAAAAAAAAGACAGTTCTTAAAAAAAAAAAAAGAAGGACCCTAATGTGACCTGTGGACTCTGGTGATCCGGACGAGCCCCGGGAAGGTCCATCACGGTGACAAATGTCCCTTTGCGGGGGTGGGGGAGATGCTCATAGGGGGACCTGAGGTCCCACAGGGGTGTATGGGAACTCCTTGGATTTCTGCTCCATGCTGGTGTAAACCTAAAACTTCTCCAACACAGAGGCTCCCAAAAAGGGGGGAAAAGGAGGTGTTGTGTATTTTTGGTTCCTGAGTAAGATTTCTTTCCAAGTTATGACTCATTCCCAGTGAAAAGCCTGGACTTTTCATCCCCCATTCCTGAAGGGGAAATTCCCTCTGCTTCCTACAGACACATCCCACCGGGTGCTCCCGGAACACGGTGGTGACCACACCCATAGGCCTCCCCCCTCCCCACAAGCCTGCACTGGAATGCGGCCCCGCACACACCTGGCGGCTGGCGTGGGAATGAGAACCTCAGCCAGTGCTGTCCCTGCACCCGGCCCTTCTGCCTCTACCGGCTCAGCTCTGATGCACTGCAAATGCCCCTTCCTCCAGGAAGCCCTCCCTGACCACCACAGGTCTCCGGGTGGCACACCCGGTGGTAACTCCCCACACTTCCCTTCCACAGCATTCTATCACAGCTGATGAGAAACAGTGTCTTTTTGCTGTCATTACTCTGTGATCATTTGTCTCCCAGCCTGTCACCGCCTTGAACACTCAGTCTGCTTGAGTCTCTCTTGCTCACCACAGGGTCGCCCTTGAACTTAACAGACACGATGGAATGAAAAATCAATACATGCCATAGGGAGTCACACACAGGCATTTTAACTTCAATCACGAGGCCTCGAGGGGCTGGAAAGAATGAAACATGTAAACGAATGAAACAAGGAGAGGGGGGCATGAGCCGTAGGGGCCTGCTAGGCACGGCACCACGGCGGCCTTGCTCCCGGGGAAGCTGGGACCTGGACAAATGTCCATGGAGACTGAGGGAACACGGGCCAACGCAGGCTCAGAGCTCGCCACTCCGGCGTGGCTCCTTCACTTGGAAATCGGGCGTGCGTCCCCTTCACAGCAGGAGCCTGGCCCCGGTCGGTCGCCACATGCACCTGCCTGGGAGGTGAGGCGGGCTGAGGAAGGAGAGGGAGGGAGGGTCGGGCAGAGCACAGGTGTTGCTGGAACGGCCACGGTAGCTGCGAATGACCATGTGCACCCCAGTGAGCGGCTTGTGTCCCTGTGGGTCCTCATGGGCCACACCCACAATCCAGGCGAGTGGATGTGAGGCGTATTTCTCGGAAAAGCTGAGCGCGTTGAAGAAAGTCACCGAGCAGTGGCAGGGAGGGACCGCTGTGGGGAAGAGTCGCCCTGGCAGGTGGGGAAGATGAAGGCGAGGTCTCTGCACACAGTTGGGGAGTGGGCGCCCATATCGGCCCCAGAACACGGCAGCTCCTCGATCCAAGTCCCCACAAGCTCTTCCTCCTCCACCAAGATGGTTTAGAACTGGAGACGATCTCACTGCAACTCGATACATTGTCCCTAAAAATAACCACTGTTTCTCTTGAGGATGCCCACCGAAAAAACCAGCTGTTCTTTCGATGTGTTTCAACTGCTTCTCTGCTATTTTTTTTTCATCTGTGCTTTTGCAAGCAACTTCAGTGCGAGGCTAGGTACCAAACAAGTGAAATATTTTGTAAAAAAAAAAAAAAAACAAAACCATGCGGGGCCACTCCAAAGTTCCCATAACGAATCAAAACCATTATCAAAGCAGGAAAAAATGCGAGAGTGATGCAGAAAAACAAGTTAAACACAGAACTTGACACGAGCCTTAATGACAGCCTGCACTAGAATCACGCTGTGCTGCAAACATACAAGTCGTTACAATGTAATGCTTCATGTGGGCGGGCGGTATTTAGGAGCCTCCTTAGGTCTTTTCTTTGCTTAACAGTTGTTGTGGCTGCTTTGTTTTCATTGGACGGTTGTTGTGGCTACTTTGTTTTCATTGGACGGTTGTTGTGGCTACTTTGTTTTCATTGGCCAGTTGTTGTGGCTACTTTGTTTTCATTGGACGGTTGGTGCGGCTACTTTGTTTTCATTGGACGGTTGTTGTGGCTGCTTTATTTTCATTGGCCAGTTGTTGTGGCTACTTTGTTTTCATTGGCCGGTTGTTGTGGCTGCTTTGTTTTCATTGGACGGTTGTTGTGGCTACTTTGTTTTCATTGGACGGTTGTTGTGGCTGCTTTGTTTTCATTGGACCATAGTTTGTGCACAAACTAGAATGATAATCAGGAGAAATTTTAGCAAACGCTAAAGGTGGACAGCCGGCCACTGAAAGGATGACTTCACGACATTCACGATGATTTCTTAGCTAAGTCAGGGTTTAATCGGCCCTACCTGGGCAGGGTAATGCACTAAAGATGTTCACAGAGCCATTGACAACCACTTTCTTTATTATTATCTCAAAACGTAGTGAGAGCTCTTAGAATTGTGACTTCTGCACAGTGACTCATGGCAGACACAGAGGCCCCAAACCCTTCTGCGACCTTCTTCTAAACCCCCCACGGTCACCTTCTGAGCCAACAGTCTGCACCGGACGGGCACGCCATCAGCCCCTGTGTGTGAAAGTACGGCATTCCTTCCCATCAAGGCCAGGCCTGTTCTCCCGAACCAGGACAGGGGAGGGGAAGCACCGTGTGATTCCAAACACCCACGCAGACTGTCTGTAAACTGGAGGGTTCTGACGCGGGTGACACCATGTAATTACCCATCGGAAAAGACCCCGGAGGGTCATTCAATCCGTCTTCTTGCTGAGAGCAAGACAAATGGGACTGGATAATGACATGTCATTGTCTCATGACACAAGGAACTTTCCGAGGGAGAGCGGTCCCAGGGCCCCAGCGCGTGTGATGCTGTCTCCCTGGCTTTCCCTTCCCAGAGTGGCCGTCCAAACCTCCCCAAAACCCAGTGAAAAACAAAGGGGGGGAGCGTTGCTGACTTTCAGACTTTCTGCCTGCTAACCCTTTAGGTTCTCAGGAACGAAAGTCTCCGAGAAGTCTCTGCAAAACAGTTGCAATGCCTAAGAACAAGGTCAACGCCAACTGAGAAACTCGACACGCAGCCTGTCCTGCGTATGACTATGAGGAAGGAAGGTGCAATGTTATTCGGTTCCACGATATGCAAAGGTGGGCCCACTGTCACGATGCAAACAAGCCAGCTCCCTGCATGTGAACTGGAACTGGGAAACTCTTTGGAAAATGCTGAGCAGTGGCAGAGGCGGGGCGGGGGGTGGGGAGGAAAGGGGAGAATGGATGGGGAGGGAGGGTGTACAAATCCAGGGAGACCAGGAAACCTTGGAATGACCCAGCCCGGGGCCGTCTGCCCACACCGGGTCCCTCCATGTGGTGGATTTGAAGAACACGTGCCAGCCACAGCCCCTACTAGCCACAGGAGATTCTAAGGGAAATTCTAGAGCATGGGCATCGCGAGAGCCCCTCACGGTCCAAGTGCAGCATTCCGCCTTTGCAGACAAGGATGCCGTCGGAGCCCGGGACCTCTACAGACAGGCAGCACGTGGCTGGCTGCAACCAGAAGGCTAGTGGGAGGGCAAGCACGTGTAGCTCGGGGCCCAAAGACCCTTTCTCACATTGCACGTTGCATATCCACCCTCAGGTGTGAGCCCCGGTACAGTTCCTGTCTCCCTGCATCCGATGAGAAGAAGAGTTTCCTAGCTCGTCACAGCCTTGTTTGCAGCCGAGGCTGGACAGCTGCAGACGGTGCATGTCGGTGGGTAAGGATGCTCTGCACCCAGGCATGCCTGTGGGGGATTCAGGAGAAGGCCTCTGAGACATCAGGATGGCTGTGTGGCTGCCGGGACTCACTGTGCAGGGCATCCTCTGAGCCCTCCGTCCACCGTGATAGAATAATACAGGAAACAACCTTCCACTGCTGGCGAATATAAGACCACTCTGATGACTTTCTGTGTGGCTGGGTCACTTGCAGTCTCTCGAAAAGCACCATAATACCCACGAAGGTGTCACTGCGGCTCCTTCAAGCCCAGCTGGGGCGCACGGAGTTCACAGCCCATAAAGCCTGGTTGGGGGACAGGAAAGCCCAGGAATGACGCCCCGGCTCAGCACCCTCCCCCGGAGGGGGTGGTGGCAGGGAGAAGGGGACTGCCGGGGGTTAAGCAGAAGGTCGCAGAGGGACTTGGATATGAAGGGTTAGGAGAAAACCCCAGGCCCCCAAACGGCCTTGCTTAAGCTAAAGCCCCTGACGCCCCAGCTGGCTGGAATGCCTGACGTCACCGCCGTCCCAACCCCTCCCAGAAACCCGATCCCCGTCAACCACTCTGGAACGTTCTGGCCCACGCCAGTGAGGCCCTGCGTGCCCCGGGCCCTCGCCAGCCCCCTCAGCGAAGGAACCTCGCCAGCGTCTTCCCCGCAGAAGGCGTCGGGTCCAGAAGGAGTCCTCTCTGCGGTCCTTCATCACAGCTCCCCTCACCCCACCCGGCTTCCTGTAACCCTTCCGTGTCTCGGAGCCATGCCTGGCAGCTGCTGGAGGGCACGCTGCCGGGGTCACGGGCTGCTTCACAAAGCCCACTGGAGCTTCCTGTTTACTCAGTGGAAGGCTGCTGGGTAGTGGCACCGACACAGGGCTTTGGAGAGTGGGGGACCCCCTGCGCCCTGACCATGACGGTGACTGGACCGAACCGAAGCCACGGGGGACAGGCCGAGCTGTCTCCGCCACACAGCCACCTGCTCCCCGGGGGATGACGTCTGCCCTCGTGTTTTCATCTCCTGTCCCACTGGCTTCCAGACGGCTCTCGGCGTTTCCTCCCTGATGGTGGGCTGCCTGCCGCCTGCCGCCTCCCGGGGCCCGTCAGAGCACGGCGTCTGCGCGACCACACAAAACGCTCTCCGTCTTCCTGCCGATGCATGGCCCTCGTCCGGGTCCTCATCAACTACTTCCATCTTTGAGCGTGTTAGCCTCGGAGGGAGACCGCTGCTAACCGTAACGCAGACTCCTTGCGCTCAACTAACTTTCAGTTTAAAAAAAATAGCCCCTCCAGGACGCATGGGAGAGGCAGACGGTGAGGATGAGGTGGTCCGGCCCAGCTCAGCACCCCCACACCCCGGGGTCAGCCATCCCTCCTCACTGCAGTGTTCTTTCCAGCCAGCGTCCACACCCCCAGCTGCACGCTCCTGGCCTTCCTCTCCTGGCTGCCCATGAGCCCTCGGGTGTCATCCAAGACCCGGATGCCCTGCCTGCCCAGGGCCACAGGAAGCAGTGGCAGGTAGGGGACCTTTCCCTTATTGACCAGCTACACGACCAAAACCTGTGTTTGCAAAGACCTGGTGGCCGGCAGGGACACCGGCCCTGTCCTCTGACCCATGGGGATGCTGACACCGGTGTGTGCTCAGCGCCCTGCGGCCAAGGAGGCCCCCGCTGACCGCATGTGAGGAGCTGAGCCTCGGTAAGCATGAGCTGCAGGAGCTGGGGCGGAGGGAGGCTGGGCAGAGGGGGAGAGCTGAGGCCCGGATGCAGAGCGCAGGATACAGCATGGCTACAGCCGGCACATCTTATCAAGCAGAGGAGGGCACCACGGAGAAGCCTAAAGTGTCCCTAACAGTCCAGCAGCACCCTCAGCGTGGGCCGTGCAGCCAGAGCGTCCCAGGAACCTTGGGAGACATGCCAGAGCTCGGGGGGCACCCCGGACGCCCACATCTGGGTCCCCTCCCGCCTCCCGGGCATCTCACAGAGCTCCAGTTACAGAAAAAGACGATCCTCATGGTCAAGTGATAAGATAATCTTTGCGGGGGGTGTGTGTGCATGTCATTTTCAACCACGTCCAGTCCCTGTCTGCTCCAGCCCTGCCAAGTCCACGCTTGGGAGCAGACAGAGTTCAAGGTCACAGCATCCAGCGCAGTCCAGGCCCTGCCCCCTCCTCCCCGAGGTCTCCAAGTTGCCCTGGCCTCACCCCAGTCTACATGGGTCTTCATGAAAAAAAACTGCTGAAGGAAGGTGCCATGTGTTGTTCTGGGAGGCAGCGAGTGGAAAAGGCGAAGTGGACTTTTCCCGGCGCTCCCAAAGGCCCCCGTGAGCTCTCACACTGGATTCCAGACAGCTGCAAGCCTTGAGAGGTGGGACCTGTCACTCGCGGTCAGCTGCTCCCACAAGACTCGCCTCGGCCCGGATCCTGGCACGCCCGCCGGCCAGCGGAGGTCAGAGATTAATGCAACATCACCAAGCTAATTACTCATGGGCACGAACAGGAGCTGGGCAGCATCGGATTCCACATTCCAGAAACCGAGCCCTTTGTAACAAGCGATGATGACTACCAACCACGTACAAACCTTCTCCTTGAGCAGTGCACCATGCCCCACCAACGAGAACGTTTCTTTTCCATTGCACTTCTGCAGAATGTGTTAGCAACACACTTAGGAATGCCCTCGTTAAAGCCCGTGTTCATGTCAGAGCAAAAGCTCCCACCTGCACTGAGGCTGGAAGATTCAAGATTTATTAGTGCTTCACGTGTATTGGGGGGGGGGGAATCCAAGCGGGTAAAAGAATTACTAGAAATACATGGGGTGTTTTTTCTTTCCATTTTAATCAGCCTTACTAGGTGCTGGATTTTCGTCACCTTGTTTCATGGCGACACATGCCTTTTCACTGAGCTGATGGATGCCGTCTTCATTAGAGAGGGCAGAAGAATTAATCACACTAAAACAGAGCGCCTCAGAGTCTATTAAAGCCTGCCTTATTTGGTATGCCACCTCGTTCATCATGCTTCTGAGGGGGTTTTCACGTGAACTTCAAAACGGAGCCTGGCTCTTAATGAGAGACCGCTGGAGAAAACATGATGGATTCAAGGTGATAGCAGAGAAAGAGCAATGGCCCCAGAAAAAAAAATTTGCTCTGCAAAAAAAAAAAAAAAAAAAAAAGTCAATTCCCAGGAAAACGTGTTACCTGCAGAATTCTAAGCACCCAGCACGTGGGAAGTCAGAGGTGTTTTCAGACCCGAGCAGGTGACCTAGAATGTGACGGTCTTTCGTCGCCGCACGGCCTCTGCTTAGGATTCCACATTTCAGTTAAAAATTCTACCTCGTCTCTGTGCGCGCATCAGAGGGGAACAGGCATCTCTGATGGGAGAAAGCGTAGGCAAGGTGTGGGTTTAACTGTCTACCCACAAAACGAACCACTTGTAAAAAAAAAAACTTTTAAAGGGTAAGTTTTTTTAATTGAAAACTTTACTTTTTTAAAAATTTTCGGTTTTAGACAAAAGATGGAGAGCCATTTTAGTGAAATTGAGAGGAAGGTTCAGAGGGTCCCCTTATCGGCCCCCAAACCCCACGGCACAGCTGGCCCAGCACCAACATTCCCCCAGACGGTGCACTGGTTACAGTGATGAACTTGGGTGATACACTGTTACCACCCACAGTCCATTCCCCCAGACGGTGCACTGGTTACAATGACAAATCCGGGTGATACACTGTTACCACCCACAGTCCAGAGTTGCGTTAGGGAGGGGCTGCTCTCCCAGTTGCGGACTCCACAGGTCCGGACAAAGGTATAATGACACATGCCCATCCTTACAGTATCATACGGAACAGTTTCCTGCCCAGACTCCCTCTGTGTTCTCCCCCCTGATGCCTCCCCAGCCCACCGCCCCAAGCACTGACATTTCGGCTGTCTCCTGGCCTTGCATCATACAGAATGTCACAGGGTTGGAACCGTGTAGCACGGAGCCTTTTCAGATCGGCTTCTTTCGCTCAGTAAGAACACTCCCTTGAGGTTCCTCCACGTCTTTCTGGGACTTGCTGGCTCGTCTGTGCCTGTCTGTGCTGAACCACGTCCCATCATCCAGATACACCACAGCTGTGTTCTTTCTAACCTGTCCACCTACTGACGGGACCTTCCAACGTTTGGCCATAGAGCTGTGTGAGCCCTCAAGGGCACATTTTCTGTGGACACAGGATTTCACCTCATTTAGAGAGACGCCACAGAGCCCAGTTGCTGCATCGTGGGGTGAGAGCGTGCTCGCTGTTGCAAGGCACCGCCTCACTGTCCCCCAAAGTGGCTGCGGCGTCTGTGTCCGCAGTAGCAGTGAGTGACCATTCACTCCAGCTGCTCCGCGTCCTCACGAGCATTTGGTGCTGTCTGTGTGCCACATTCTGGCCGTTCTCACGGGTGTGCGGCGGTAGCTGCCTGTGGGTTTAATCGGCATTCCCCGATGGCACAGAATGCAGAGTGTATTGGCCTGCTCCTCTGCCCTCTGTGCGTATTCTGGGTGAAGGGTCAGTGGAGGACTTTGACCCACCGGTAAACTGGCTGCTTTCCATGGCCTCTTCTTGGCTCCCACACCGGACTGGGAAGCATGGGGGAATCAAGGGGTGCACGCTATTCATTTCTGCACCCCACGATCTACAGCACCGGGCACTCGCTGTTCGCCGAACTTGAGTTCCTAACCACAGCTGCACAGCAACTGCGTGTGCAGTTTGGCTCCAGGTGCACGGCATGGCCTCGTAGCACACGGCGTGCACCAAGAATCCCTCTGCCCCCGCTCCACAGGTGAGGGAACCGAGACAAAGGGAACCTCAGGAGTCCAAAAGGAAGCTCAGACACAATGCTTTTTTAAGGGGCGGGGGGGGGGGAAGCACTGTGCTTGCAAAGAAGTGGCAAGGGGAGCAGACTTTAGGGCTGGCTCACCAAATTTTTTTAAAAAACAAAACTGAATGCCCTGGCTGGTGTAGCTCAGTGGATTGAGCGTGGGCTGCGAACCAAAGTATCGCAGGTTTGATTCCCAGTCAGGGCACAGGCCTGGTTTGCAGGCCACAGCCCCCCAGCAACTGAACATTGATGTTTCTCTCTCTCTCTCTTCTCCGTCCCTTCCCTCTCTGAAAATAAATGGATAAAAATCTTTTAAAAAAACTGAAAATATTTAAGGAAAAGATGCAATATGGCCAGTTTTTCATTCATCTGCTCATGGCTGAAAACCCAATGTTCTTATAAGCTTTTCACACCCCCTAGATGCCCTGCCCTGGCTGCAGAACCAGCATTGCTAAAGGCAGAGACGCAGGTGTTATTCGGAAGAATGTGTGCTGCTGAAGGAAGCAGAGCATCATCCTTTCGTGCCTGTCACAGACATTCCCATGTTCCGCCCTGGCTGGCATAGCTCAGTGGATTGAGCACGGGCTGTGAACCAAAGCATCACAGGTTCGATTCCCAGTCAGGGCACATGCCTGGGTTGCAGGCCCCAGCAACCGCAAACTGATATTCCCCCCCCCCTCTCTCTTTCTCCCTCCCTTCCCTCTCTAAAAATAAATAAATAGAATCTTTTTAAAAATCCACCGGTGGTAATAAATTCTGTTAAAAAAAAAAAAAAGAAATTCCCACGTTCCCAAATGCAAGCTCAAAGGAGCATCTTCCCGAACTCCCACATTATAAATGAAAGAAAAGATTCGTCATGCAATCAATTGATTGGTTGGTATATTGGAGTTGATTCTTTCATGAAGGATACCTAAGTATGTCATAAGAGAGCCATCTATACATATATGACACTTAGATACAGATACGCACACCTAACCACGAGCACTGACCTAGAGACGCCTGGGTGCAGACAGCTGTCAAGTACAGACAGACAGGACTAGACCTAGTGGTTTCTGACAGGGGCAATGTGGGCCCATAGGACATGCAGCCACGTTTGGAGAAATTTGTTCCTGGGCGTGGGAGAGACACACCTGGCACCCAGTGGGCGGTGACCAGGGACTCAGCTCAGCACCCTGCAAGGCACAGGGCGGACCCCAGCAGAGAATCCAGGCTAGGAAACCCCCCAGCAGCCTCATCTGGCTCAGTACGCACATGGACACGTGCACGGAAATAAAACTGTAGCCCTGGTGTCACGTGGTTGCTCAGAAACCAGACGGCCCCCTCTCTTCCCAAAACCGTGCAGCCATCAGTGGTCCTGAAGCGTGGAAATCCTGCCCTACGAAAAATACCTCGACTATATTCCACCAGCCCAGGCCTCCCGAGCGGCAGAAAGACGGAAACTCAGACAGACGCCAGCTCTAGTGTAGTAGCCTCAGCCCTAACGATGCTCTTCCGTGCTGCGGTCAACGAGAGGCTTGGCCAGTGAACGCATTCTGTACAGACTCCTTTCTCCTCTGCTTGCAGCTGTACCGACGTCATCTCCGGGATACGAGCGTGCGGAAACAACCTCAGTGATGCTCCCCACTTGCTCTTAGATTCTGGCCCCGTGGGAAGCCTCGCTCCCAGATGCGGGCCGTTCCTGGGACAACCGGAAAGTGAGCTTGGCTGTGCTGCTCCCGCAGCCAGACAGCCAGATGTCAGGTGACAAGGGAGGGAGGGCGAGAGGGAGGGCGAGGAGGCAGGGGTGAGACAAAGGGGCGGGGTGCCCTTCCGTTCCAGGACATGCTGTAAAGAGCCTGCCGACGTCCGCTCCGGGTCCGCTCAGGCTAAAGAAGCGGGGAAAGAACGTTGAGTCAGCATGTCAGATTTCCAAGGCAGCCTTCTCGTAGCAAAGGGCTGTACCAGCCCAACACGCAGAAGAGAAAACGGGGGGCAGAGTGTCCCCCTTCAAACAGGGACACCCTCCACGGGGGGTGGGGGGGAGTCTGCCCTTCCTTGCCGCTGCAGAGATGGGAAAGAATCTCTGGGAGCGGAAGTGTTGTCATGGCAACCGGCCTCCTACTTTCTCCTCCTCCTGCTTTCAGAAGGTAGCCGGCACCTTCTGCCTCAGCTTGGCCTTCTCACCCTGCCTGTGTCTTTCAGGTCTGGAAGGCGAGCCCCCCAGTCCACACTCTGACACAGTCTGAACTTGGCCTCTGTTTGAGTCACCCACAGGGTAGCCCTCTTGGGCAGGCGTGGGTTGACCAGATGTCCAGACAGCACCTACTGTCCCTAGGGCTGGGTGGTCTTCTGGTCCTCATTTCATAGCCGGTTCCTCATCCGTGATGCACAGAACCCTGGTCATCAGGGGACACGGCCCTGCAGTGATGGGGGGACATTGGTGAGCAGGACAGAGATAAGCAGCCTGCTGTGGAGGGGGGCACAGGGAGCTGAGGGTCTCCACAGGAATTGTCTGCACGGAGATTTCTCAGGAGACATTCCCCATCTGCAAAGGTGGAGATGAGCAGGAGGAGAAAGGGGAGGGTGATGATGACGATGATTTTATTATTATCATTCTGCTCATCCATTGGAAAGCACGCTGGTGGCCCTGAGCCATAAGGCTCCTTTGCGTCTTGGATGACTTTAACGGGACCCGGGAATGTGTCCAGGAGACAGGGGGACATGTCAACAGAAGATGTGTATCCTCTTCAAAAATCTCTCTCCACACTTGAGGTTTGCAAGTCTTGGCCCATTTTCCCTGCAGGCCACGAGTATGACCAACAGCGTAAAAAGGTTGCTATTACTTTCTGGGGAATAGGCATTAACACACGGGAGGGAGCTGCCCTGGCTGGTGGCCCACTTGGTGGGAGTGTCATCTCATACACCAAAAGGTTGCAGGTTCGATCCCCAGTCAGGGCTCGTGCCTAGGTTGTGGGTTCCATCCACAATCAGAGAACACATGGGAAGCAATCAACCATTGTTTCTCTCTCACATGAGGCCTCTCTCTCTCTCTCTCTCTCGCTCTCTCTCTCTCTCTCTCCGTAAAATCAATAAACATATCCTCAACTGAGGATTTTTTTTAAAAAGCAGGAGGGAGTAGAGAGATGTATTTAAATCTAGCAAGGGCTGTCTCTCCCAAATATGTGTTATTGCTGCATGCAACAACAGTTGATAAACTTGCATCAGAAGGACCGTTCCTGTCAACCCAACAGGGACGTGTGAATAGGCGAAATCACCGTGAACCTGCATGCTTTATTTCAGTTGGCATTTAGGCTTTTGCAACTGGTCCAGCCCTTCCTCCAGAGAAGGTGGCAGTCGCCTCCTGGCTAAGAAGGCAGCCCATGGGGGTTGTCTTTGGAGCTGTCTAAGCGTGGCGTTCGCACTGGAGAGAGGAAGTCACCACAGAGAGTGGGAAGGGTGTCAGACGTAACTTATTAATGCATTGGAATACCAGAGTGGATTTGGGGGGAGGGGGTGCAGGTGGAAACTGGACCCAAGACACGGAGAAAACTTCTCTAAATGGCACACAGAAATGAATTCCCGTCCTTGCTCGGGCCCCGAGCAGCACAATGACAATTGGCAGCTTTGGAAGCTGATGAATGACTGGGCAAAATGAACATGTCTTCTTTCACTCAACGCGCTCTCTGGGTTACGTTGTCGCTTCTGGACTTATGAAGCTGTCCCTCGTTTGCAACTGAGCTGTGGGGTTTAAACTAGTATCAGTGATCATGGGGGATTATAGGGAGGAGAAACGTGAATTTTTAAAAAAGTTTTCAAGCCCTGGCTGGCGTAGCTCAGTGGATGGAGCGCAGGCTGTGAACCAAAGCATCGCAGGTTCGATTCCCAGTCAGGGTACATGCCTGGGTTGCAGGCCATGACCCCCAGCAACCGCACATTGATGTTTCTCTCTCTCTCTCTCTTTCTCCCTCTCTTCCCTCTCTAAAAATAAGTACATACATACATAAATAAAATCTCTTAAAAAATTCTAAAAAAAATTTTTTTTAAAAGAATAAAATTGTATGTATACTTGTAGGTCCCTGTGGCAGAACATTATCTTTCCAAGCTGGCAGGGCATTTAAAAACTTGGAAGTTGGAGAGCAAAAAAACATATGAAGTGACAAAAGCTATAATTTAAAACAAAAGGATAAAGAGAACTTGAATGAAGAGTTTATGTTCGATTTCCCTCGCCCCTCTAGCTGGGCTACTGTCTCTCAGATCCCCCTGAGGATAGGTTTCAGGGCTTTAGGGATTAAAAAACCCCAGTCCATCACCAAATTCTTCTCAAGTGCACCCTTGAGAGCTCTCCTTTGCTCAGAATCCCTCGCTGCCCAACTTTGATATCATTCGTGAGGACGCCGGGGAGAACCACGGAGTGTCAGCACGCACACACACGCTTGCAAGCCCAAACCACAGGACAGTGCGCAGGGAAGGCCCCGGAAGTCTCGGAAGGCGCGGTCCCGTGCACGCACGGTGCAGCGAGCCACAGCAGAAGCCAAGAACGAAGGTCAAGACCAAACAACGGCTATTTGCACAGGACATGCTCGTCCTCTGTCACGTCCAGGAGGCCCCTGTTCCCAGGGCATTTCTGCGGGGGCCCCGAAAAAACACCCCGTGGGCCAGCCCAAGCTCCAGCAGCCCAGCTTTCCAGGATCAGCTCCCAGGTCACGTCCCTAGGACGCTGGCCCTGCGGGGACACGCCCCCTGCTTGGGGGAGGTCACACAGATGTCTCTGCCCGCCCCCCCACCCCACCCCCACGGTGCCCCTGCTGGGCTGGAAATCCCTAAGGAGCAGGTTTCACGGCCTCGGCTTAGAAACTGCAGCCATCCATCCACATGAGCTGCAGCAAATGGAAGTGATTAACGCGGTGCCTTTGAAAAAAAAAAAAATACACGAGATCCACAGTTTGTGATTTACAAGAAAGTGAGTGGTAACACTGCAGCGATACCCGGGCCTCTGCTCACTGGCTCCACATCTTCCCCTCCCTCAGGGAGACATCTCCACTCCCCAGTGGGTTGAAGAGCACGGGCGGGGTGAGCCCTTTGAGGACACAGAGGGGGTGCCAGGTGGGGGGGGGGACACAGGGCTCCCCGACCACCTGCTTGGGAGGTACGAAGGCGGCGGACACCTGAACTCGTCCGACTGTTCCCGGCTGTTGCCAACCTGCTCCGAGAGGACGCGCTCTGCCGGGTGCCCTGAACTCTGGACCGTGGGGGGCCATGGTGGGCCTCCATCCTGGGGGCCCGCACATCGGGAGTCTTGGTGCTGAATGTGTCAGGACAGAGAAACCAATGTCAGGTCCCAGGAAACATTCTGAGTCCGTGCTGGCTCCCTCGGCGCATGTCAGAAACTGGGCGCGCTCTCAGGTTCTTTTCAAAGGGACCACAGCGGGAGAGGTGTGGACTCAGGGGGCAACGGTGTTTCTCCTTTTCCTCCCAGCTCTGCCCTGCGCTGGACGGCGGCCTCGCCCACAGAGCATCAGGCTGTCTGGTCTGAAATGCGTACCAGTGTCCGGTGAGACCCGGGGTCTCTGAGACGGCTTCCTAGTGGCAGAGGCGGAAGGGGCAGCGGTGCGTGTGACCTCGCAGGCCAAGGTCTCCGCATGAGGCAGGGAGGCCGGTGGGAGGACCCGAGGGGGCGTGGCCTCAGCCGGAGGCCCGGATAAGCCTGGTGCCCGGACCGTGTGCAGCCTGGGCGGGGAGGGGAGGTGGCTGGCCCCCTCTGTCCCCTCAGCGGGGAGCCCAGGTGCACAACCTGCCCTCCTCAAGCCAGAGGACACCCAGCCTGGCTGGCAAGGGGACACAGCAGGCAGAGGTGAGTCTCTAAGGGGGACCAGCGGCAAGCGATTACCAGCTGGCACAGCAGCGGGCTGGGGTGAGCGGGGGGCCGCCGGAGCCAGGGACAAGAGGCCACCGAAAGCATCCGCTGAGGAGGAAACAGTGTCTTGGACCTCCTTTCCACATTTCCGAGAATCCAAAAGGCGTCCCACTTTTCCCTGAGATGACGGCGCAAAGCCAGCTAAAACGCCCAGCACATCGACTAGTTTTATGGGTCCACTCTGATGACGAGGGGACCGCGGGCAGGTCTGCGCTTGAAAGATGTACGAGTCCCTCCAATGGACAGACCAGGGAAACCAGGTCCTGCTTACTAACCAGTGTCATGCGTGGATAAACGGCACGTTTTCAGCACTCGGACTCCAGGGGGCGTTGTGAGGGGGCCCCTTCCAAGATTCCAAAGGGCTGCGAGCTGAGGCGGGGCACCCACGGGACGCTGGGCACCCATGGGCCCCAGGCGGGGACGGTGGCGCACTTGCCCCTTCCCTGACCCCACTTCCGGCGATCAGAACTACTTTTTGGGTCGCACGGACCTGCTTCCCGGGTGGTTTCTGGGGGTCCCCACCCACCCTCGCAGTTATATGCCTACGATTTGGGGGAAGCCAGGCCCAGTTCCGTGCGGTTACACCCCGTTACTGAGGTAACGCCCCCTGTGCCCCCCGCCACGGCCCTACAGGTCTCTGCCCAGCCCTGAGGTCCAGGCTCACGCACCCACGGGCACAGGAAGGGGAGGGAGGGTGCCCTCAGAAATGGGGCGGCTCCATGTACAAGAACTACGAACGGCCTCCTCATGGAGGATGGAGTGTCCTAGGGTGTGAGCGCCGTGCGGAGAACATTCGCTTTTTTTTTTTAAGATTTTATTTATTTATTTTTAGAGAGGGAAGGGAGAAAGAAAGAGAGAGAGGGAAACATCCATGTGCGGTTGCTGGGGGCCGTGGCCTGCAACCCAGGCATGTGCCCTGACTGGGAATCGAACCTGCGATGCTTTGGTTCGCAGCCCACACTCCATCCACTGAGCTACGCCAGCCAGGGCTAACATTCGCTTTTTAATGCAGGCCTGCGGACACACACGAGTCTCCTGAGGACACGCACAAGGACGTCTATGAAAGTTTACAGCCTGCTCAAACGCATAAATCTAAATCCATGGATAGGATTTCTGCTCCAACGACGTGGAGCACACGAGAAACAAGCAATGGCGCACGTGCTTCCGAGTGCATTCTTGAAATGTGCTCCGAGAGTCGCGGCGAGGATGGCCCTTTAAACCGCACTCGAGAGGAAACACTGTCTCACAAACGCGAACATCGGCCGCGAGGAGCCGAACGTTTACTTTGGGTCAGGGCCAGAAATTCTTAGAAACGCAGCCAGAGATCCCGGGGACCCCCGGGGCGGGGGGGGGCGGGCAGGAATCTGAAGGCCAGACCTGGGGGTGGGCGGCCTTTGCTCCCTGCCCCCCCCACCCTCGGAACACCTGGCCTTCCCGGGGCCCATAACCTGAAACTCAGGGGCACACCCAGCCGGGGAACCCTCCGCGCTAAAGCACTCCTGCACACGCCCCCCACGGCGTGGCTGGCCGGGGGTTTTGACGTCTTCATTGTTTGTGTGCTGTTTCTCCGAGGACAGCCCGGTGCTCTCCGGAGAAGCAGCTAATCACCAGCTTAGGCCTCCGCTTTGCCAAAACAAACAGCTCGCCGTGGCTGCCAAGGGAAAGCGTCTGATCTCCCACCAGCTCCCTCCGCGAGCCTACCCGCGCCGGCCTTACAGGGTGGATTCCGTCCCGTTAAAGCGAGCGTCTCTTAACACTGGGAAAAAGTCTGCAAGCGCAGGGGCCAGCCCAGGCTGCCGGCAACCTGCTAGGTATCCTCCAAGGCAAGATCCCGCTGTTTTCTCCTGATGCAGCCCCAACCGCTGGCACCCCCGCCCCGCGCACCCGTCTGCGCCTCCTCGCCGGAAAACACCAGCGGAAGGGTCAGGCGTGCTCAGCCGCGGCGCCCAGCCCCGGGATCCAGCTCCTTGTTGCCACCACGAGCGGTCTCCCCTGTGAATGTCCCAACGGAGCCCAAGACAGGACGTCACCCGCAAGAGAAACCAGCGTCGCCGAAAAGGACGCAGGGCCTTTTCTCCAGCCACCGTCTCCCTGTTCTCCCCGCTCTCCAATCTTCTTCTAGTGCGTTCGTTACCCAAGTAACTCGCATGAATTCCTTAGCGCTGCTGCGCGCGCGGGAGCTGAGTTCAGTCGGGCAGGCTGGCACCAGAGGGGCGGCGCTGCCTGGGACCCCGTGTCCAGCGCATCCAACCTCTCCCACCACGTCTGCACTCTTGATGCGCACAGACACCCCGCGGCCCACACGCACAAGGACACCTGCACCTGGGAGTTAGCGCTCCAGGCCCTGACCACCATACGGAAATTGGTAACGTTGGTCCCTGGGAATTGGCGCTTTCTACGGGAAGTCTGATGGAGTACGGGAGCCTGTCTGGAGATCGGCAGCCGCACGTCCCGCGTGACGCTGCCTGCCCCGCCCCCTCCCTCCCCAGGAAAGCGTCTTGGCTCCCCACCCCCTGGCACCCTGGCGCCCCACGGCTCACGCAGCTCCTCCCTGTGCAGGCCCAGCCCCAAATCCCTGTCACCTTCTGCCCCCCGCAGGGACCTGGGCGTGGGTGCCCGGGAAGGGGGGTGGGGATTGAGAATGCATGCCCCAAATGTCCCACAATTCAGTGGGGCTGTCCCCACGCTATGCTGCTGGGTGGCCAGCCAGAGCCCACAGGTGCACAGGGACAACCCTGTCAGCCACCCTTCGATGCAGGTACCCAGAGGCATCCGGTGAGGACGCCGCAGGGCACCGGGCTTGCCTGGGTGCTAGGGACCGAGCAGCGGGAAGGGCCGCACTGCCCCAGGCTCTTCTAGGACGAAGCGCAACGCCATCGGTGCGGCCACGGGCAGAGCAGCCACCAGGCGCGAGTCCTGCCTGAGCAAGAGGATGTGCTCGCCAGGCCCCGGGTCCCCACAGAGAGGTGCCTCCACGCGTCCTGCCTGCAAGACCCCCTTCTGGGGCACCCACTGGACTCACCCCACATTGGGTGCTTTGGGGGAGGGTCCTCTCTTCCTCCTTCCCACCCTGCTGAGCCTGGCGTCTGCTGGTCCTTCCAGTCATGGCAGGGACCCCCCCCCCCAGTCCCCCCAGGGAAGAGCCAGGAAGTGCATGCCATGCAGAGCAGGTGCTGCAGCTGCGTGCAGGTGAGGGTGCCGATGGGGGCGGGCAACCCGGGCACGGCACAGTTGCAGGGGACCGGTAAGATCCCACGAACGACACAGGCAGGCAGGCCTGCGGGCCATTAGCCCACTGACCCATGAAACCCTAAACAGCAGCACCAACCCCCAGCCGGCAGCTGCCCCCCGTGGGAACCTGGCTACTCCATGCCCTGGGTGACCAGCCCGCCTCCTCAGCACCTGCTTCCCTTGTCAGCGACCCCAGGACACAAACGGACCTGCCTCCTCCTCCATTTGTGGGGGGGCACTGAGACACCTTGAGTGACCCCCAGAGCAGCAGCTCATCCTGACGCACCTTCCCGCTGGTGTCAGCCCTGTGTCACCCCCACTCCCGGGTCCCCAAGATGTTCAGGATCTCTGGGCTCACACTGGACCCAGGAGGGGCTGGCTGGTCAGGAAGGCGACCTGCCTGCCCAGGCCACCCCTCTGCAAGGGGCAGAGACTGACGCAGAGGGCCTGCCCAGCTCCCCACCACCACCCCCCGTCCCTGCCGCACACCCCCAGCGCAGACCACGGCCTCATGCAGCATGTCCTCCCCGCCCCGTCCGCTGCCGCATTGCAACCACACGCGTGCGTGCTGTGTGCGAACCTCCCACGGCCGCCTGCCCCAGGCCTGGGCTCAGCATCCCGGCGCGGGGCGCTGACGGCCTGCGAGGTGCCCCCGTGTCCTCTTTCTGTTTGCCCGGGGCGGGAGCCGGGGTGTCCAGAAGCCGTGTCCCTCCTGGTGTGAAATTCCAAGCACCCTCGGGCCCAGGGGCTGTGCGCAATAGTCCAGGGATCCGCCGCCACTGTTCCCAGCAGCACGCATGGGTCTGAGTCCCCTGTGCTTTCCGGCGTAGCTGACAGCCCCCCCTGCTTGACGCGGGAAGCCAGCCCAGCTCTGTGGACAGGAAGGCACCAGGTGCGCCCCGTCTGCCTACAGGCCTGTAGCTGCTGCGGGACTGGCGGTGGGCCCCGCAGGCTCAGCAACCCCCTGTGCTGCCCGAGTCTCTCCGCGGCACGCATGCGCAGGCCGCGGCCTCACCAGCCTCGGCCCTGGCAGCTGCCCCGCAGGGGTGCGCACCCTCGGCTGGCCCCGCGGGTGGAGGCCGGTCAGCTCCCATCCTTAAGACGCCGGAGGAGTTGGAGACAGGCAGCTGCTCCAGAAACAGCCTGGGCTTGGGCTGCGCCGCCCTAGAGAGCGTGGTGGGGTGACCCCGCCTTCTAGCGGGGTCTCCCCAAAGCCCGTCCTGCAGCCCACTGATACACACCACCGAGATGCCCCCCACCCCTCCGCCGGGCCTCCCAATGACTTAAAAAGGGGGGCGAGGGAAAGGAAAGCTCGCTGACGAGCCTGTGTGCCGCTGTCGTTTCAAATCTCGAGGAGGCCTCCAACCCTGCCATTGGGATGCACGGGAGAGGCCTTGCAAGGCAGGCCTACACCCCGGAGAGCGGCCCTGCCGCCACTGATGGCGAGAGCGGCAGTGATTGAGTCCCAGCCGAGTAATTTGCAGCCTCCCTCGCCCCAGCTAATTAAAATGTAATCAGGATTGTCTGCAGCGCGCACTCTGTCAGCAGTTTTTCTTGCGCGGGGAAGTCGTGCCAACGGAGCACAAGAGAAGCCTTTCACGGGAGCTGGCTGCGTGCGAGCTGCGGCTTCGGCCGCCGAAACTGTAACACAAATACATCACCGCCACTGACACTGCAGTGAAAAGACGACCGGGAGAGAGAGAAAGAGATACTCTTTCTCCCCAGGAATGGGCCGCACAGTCGGCTGTGTTCTCTGGGGTTGAAACAGTGTAGCATCTTCTCAGGATGGGGCCCCCGCGGGGCGGGGGGCAGGGCGAGCGGCGCGGAGGCCAGGTGGCTGGGCGGGCGCCCCCTCCAGGCCGCCCGCGGAATGTCACCGCGGGAGAGGAGCCCTGCGTTTCTCCCTCCGCCAAGGCGCAGGAGGACCCGAGCGCTGCCAAATTCGACACCGCTGCACACTGCTTCTTTGAGAGCAAACAGAACGCGCACTCAGGCAAGCTTCTGCGGCTGCTTCAAGCGCCTGAAATCCCAGGGTGACACGCCCACCCCCCCCGCCCCGCCCCTACCCCCGCCCCGGAGATTTGTCCCAGGCTCCACAGTCAGGACACTCGCGTCCTCTCTCGCAGCTGCGTTCCCAGGCCCCTTGGGAGGCGCCCTCTCCCCAGTCCAGCGTATGTAAGGGCAGAGGACTCCTGTCGGAACCCCCCAAAGCAGGGCGCCCCCACCCCGTCTCTTTCTGGCCTCTGCAGTGTCCCCTGCGGCGACAGGTGGGGGTCTCACAACAGGTGAGCTGCGAAGGGCGTTGGCGAGGTCAGGGAGGGAAGCAAGGCAGAGGAGAGAAGTTAGGTGCCGGCGAGGAGGATTTCAGAGTGCGTGCGCTTGGCTCCGCTGCTCAGCCCGAGAGCGGCTCCCTGCCCCGCCCAGGGTCCCTACTCAGGTCCAGGGGGGGTCTCCGCCACTACGGACCCCTCCACAGGCGCCAAGCATGCTTTCCCCTAAACCTCCTACACACGCCCTCGCCCACACACGCGCGCGGACTCGGGCTCAGGCTATGAGGGGTGGGCTGATGCTGGCCCCAGGACTGTTCTCGGAGCATCCAAACACGACCCCTCGGGTCCCGTACCCGCTGCATCTCTTCCTTCACCCTCCACGCTGTTCGCTGGCAAGACCTTGACGCTGGGGAGCTGGGAGCTGGGGCGCGCACAGCCACCACCGCGCCCTGCCCCGACACACACTCCGGAAAACAGGACTCGGCCCAACCAAGCGCCCTGCCCGGGGCTCGGAGGGTGGGCCGCGAGCTCCGGGCCCGCCTAGTGGAAAAGCTTCGCTCCACAGAGACAGAAGGATCGGCCCGCGGGCACCTGCGGGGCTGGGCACGTCGCTCGAGTCCCCCCCCGGGGCGCAGTGGAACGCGCCTCCCCACCTCGCTCGCTGTGCCCTGCGGCGCCCGGAGCGCCGGGGAGTTCCCGGGAGTTCCCGGGACTCGCCAGCTGCCCTAGTCCCGCGCGCCGCAGTCCCGGGAAACTGCCGAATGCACACACCCACCCTCGGAATCCACAAGGCTGCGCTCCCTCCCTTAGTTCGCCGCCGCCGCCGCCGCCGGGGAGAAGGGAGTTGGGCAACCAGGCTGCTGCCTTCTTTTTCCTTTCGGGAGCAGGGGGAAGGCTGGGAGGGAGGGCTCGAGCACCCCGATTGTAAAGTCCACGCGGAAGAACGGCGGACCTGCCGGTCGCGCTGGGCGAGAAGTTTGGGCGCCGAGGCCGGAGGCGCGCGCCCCAGTGCGCCCGCTCCGCGTGGCCCGCAGCTCCCGGAGCCCCCGAGGCGCGGCGGTTCGCCCACCTGGAAGTGCTGGAAGAAGGCGGAGATGCGCGTGATCTGCAGGCTGAGGCACCTGGCGGCGCAGCGGGCCCTCTGGACGCTCCCGGCCGACAGCGACTCGTCCAGCCGCCGCGCTGCTGCCGCGCCGGGGCCGGCCGCCAGGCAGCCCCCGGCGGCGGCCGCCAGCCAGAGGCAGAGGGTCAGGGCCGCGCCGGGTGCCCCGGGAACCATGGTTGCGGGTCGGGGGCGCGGGCGCCGGGCGCTGGCCGAGGCTCCCAGCTCCGCGCCGGGGCCGCACTGCCGGGGACCTCGCGGGCGGTCGCTGCAACTCGGCTGGAAAGTTCAATCATTCAACTCCAGCCCCCGCGCTCCCTGCCGACCTCCCTCCCCGCGCGGCCTCGAGGGGTGGGGTGAGGGTGACAGGCGGCCGCGCCATTGGCTAGAAGGAACGTGAGTGACAGGGGGGCCGGGCCGAGAGCCGTGGGCAGGTCTTAGAGGCGGCTAGCCAGGGCGCTCCCAGGGAGGGCGACGGCGACCGGGTCGCCACCGCGCGCGCCTCTCCGGTGGCGCGTCTCCCGCGCAGGCTCCCCCACCGCCCGCACCCGCTCCTTCCGGCCCCAGCATCCAGGAGCAACCCTGGGCCCGGGGTGCCAGGTGCTGCGTCGGGAAGGAGGGTGTGGGACCCCGGGGGCCTCGGCACTAGAGGCCTTCCTTCCCGGATTGTTCCCCAGGTCCAAGCGGCGCGCCCACACTTGGGCGCGTTTGAGTTTCTTTCCCCAGGTAGCGGGGGAAGGGCTCAGTAACCGAACTGAAAACCACGTCAGAGGCTAGTGGCCAGGTGTGAACATTGGACGTTTCTCTCTCTCCTGGCTGCCATTTCGTCTTTCCTCGCTTCTTCCCTCCCTTCTGCTTCCTTCTTTTGCTCTCCTTTCTCCCCTCTGCCCACCCCCCCCCCACCCCGCTTTCCTTCTTCCTCCCTCCTTCCCGTCTCAGGGTGACCTGGGAAACGGCCGGAGGACAACCCCAGCCACCTTTGTTCAAGAGCCCCGCGCCCCTGCGTTACTCCGGCTGTTCCTTTTTCTGGCAGGCGCTGTGCTCCCGGTGTGAGCCGTTAAAAACACAGAAATCTCTCCTGAACCCCCTCTCCCTCTATACCTGCCCCCATACCTGCCCCCAGCCTCTGGGTTCACCTTTTGTTAGCGGTGACACTGCTGACCCATCGTGCGCTGCCATCTTCCCCAAAGCCTGGTCACCACGCGTGCTCTCCCTCCCCAGACAGGGCCGCGCCAGGGAAAGGGGCACGCGCATCTAGAACGCACCCCCCTGTTCCCCAGTCTGTCCTTCCCTGGCTCCAGGGGCAGGCAGGGTGGAGCCCCCCCGCCCCCCGCAAGCTCAGGGGTGGGGCCCCGGAACCTGTGCATGGAGCTCGCGGATGTTTACGTAGCGCGCGGCGTCGGGGAGACCCTTGTGCACCCGTACTCGGATGCGCAAGCACTGATTCGCAGGGCGCGGTCTGGCACAGAGGGGCGCTTACATCCGGAACCCCGTGACCTCCGTGAGCACACGGGTGGCTGGGCACAGCCAGGGCGCACAGCTCTCAGCCTGCTCCGAGATAGGGCACCAAGCCTCACGCCTCTTGGCGTTGCCTGAAGCCGGTTCACAGCTGCCCACCCTTCCCCGCATTCTGCCGCAGGCTCTCCACGGTGCGCTCCGGCGACCGTCCGGCTACATCATAAGGAGAAGGTGTTACTCTACTACCCCATGAGTCTTTTCCACGTACGGCACCGCTGTGTACGTCTGCACACAGACGCATCGGCAAGGCCAACAGAACTCATTGTTGCGTGTGCTCCTTAATGGTTTGGACAGTCAAAGGTGCCTTGTTCACAAGGTTCTCTGGGCAGAGAGAGGGTGCCCTGAAGCATCATGGTCCAGAGCCCCGCCTCACAAGGATCCCCACTGGCCCAGGGTTCTCCCACCACCTTATCCTCCAGGGCTGAGCGAGGCGAGAATCCACCTCAGCCAGAAGCTCAACAAACGCAGGTGGGAGCTCACCTGAGCTCAGCCCTGCGTCTCAAAAGGTGTGCAGGATTGCAAATGGGGAACCTTTGAAAAGCACATGAAGGGTGTTTCACATGGACTAAGAGTATAAAGAAGCTGATCGTGGTGACCCCACGCGGGAAGGTGTGTAAAACCATGTGCCATGCCCTGGCTGGTGTAGCTCAGTGGATGGAGCATGGGCTGTGAACCAAAGTGTCGCAGGTTCGATTCCCAGTCAGGGCACATGCCTGGGTTGCAGGCTATAACCCCCAGCAACTGCACAATGATGTTTCTCTCTCTCTCTTTCTCCCTCCCTTCCCTCTCTGAAAATAAATAAATAAAATCTAAAAAAAAAAAAAAACCCACATGCCAATGAATGGGGCCATGGCACCCAGTGATGGAGACTGGCCTTCATGTCCCCACGTCTGTCTGGTCATTAACAAAGACATTCCCCAAAGCCCCAGGGGACCCTCCCGTGGTGCCTGTCTGAGTTTCCAAGTTCAGCAAACAGCTGTTCTCAGCGAAAGCAAGGGTCTTGCGCATGTCTGCCTTTCCTTTACGGTACCTGCGTGCATGTCCTGTCATGACACTGATATTCCGGAACGTGAAATTGCGTAAGGACAGATACACTGAGCTTTTTCAAAGCAGCTTTTCAGCGTTCAAAGGGCTCCCTGTATTCCTTTGTTTTAAGCCAGGTGTGGGATGCTTATACGGGCTGCACGGCGTATTCCTTTCCATAAAGAGACACATTTTATAATCACACACACACACACACACACACACGAATCCAGTGTGCAGGTTGCACAGAAAGCCTGGGGTGAATTCACCACATAGGGCCGCTTTGTTACCCACGTGTTCCAACAGTACCTGCGCTTGCGTCCCTTTCCTCTTTTGCCATGAGCACAGCCACCCTCTGCGGTTATCCTGGCCCTGTTCACGGGACTTATTTTAATGGCCGTCGAAACGTCGCTACTTTTTTTTTAATCCTGCTCAGCCATGCTCGATCTCTTAGGCGGCTTTCCCTGCGAGGCAGCACACGGGCACGCCGTGACTCCGGCGGGTCTGAGAGGCACGCCCTGAGCTCACGAAGACCGGGCGCAGGAGAGGGGAGCCCGGGCTGTGTGTTGAAGGAGGCGCGGATAAATACGCACGCGGATAAATACGCACGCGGATAAATACGCACGCGATCGTCCGGGCAGGCGCATGAGTAAGGAAGAGCTAGCGCTTTCTTCCCCAAAGCGCCCTTGAACCCCGTGGTCTGAGCTTGTCTGGAGAAGACGTGAACGTGCCCTTGACTTCGGTTTGGCCGAGGCAGACGACACCCGCACGTCAGTCAGTGAGGGGGAGCAGGAGCGCTTGCTGTCTGTGTGCGTGAGCAAACCCAGGCCAGAGCGCATGGCGCGTGCTGCAGACCTTCCAGGAGACACCCACAAAACAACCCTCTCTCTCCGGTCCCTCAGAGTTAGCTGTGCTCTTCCTCGCAATTTACTTAGGTCGTCAGTTTCTGTTTCCTGTTCTCTCTTTTTTTTTTTTTTGGCAGAGAATAAGAACCCCCTGGAAAGTGTGCTGAAGCCATACTGTGGACCCCCACAACCCGAGATCTTGGGTCAATATGCCTGGGGCAGCCCTGGCCAGATGGCTCAGTCGATTGGAGCATTGTCTCACACACCAAAAAGATTGTGGGTTCGACTCCCAGTCATACCCGGGTTGCAGATTTGATTCCCAGTCAGGGTGTATACAAAAGTCAGCCAATAGACTTCTCTCTCTCTCTCTCTCTCTCTCTCTCTCTCTCTCCTCTACCCTAATTCCCCTCTTTTCACTCTCAAACCAATAAACGTACCCTTGGGAGAGGATGAAACAAATATATACATCTGGGGTACAACTGGCATCTGACTTTTTAAATGACACCAAGCAAGTGAACCAGGGACTGGGTTCAAAGACCACTGGGTTGGCAAACACAGACCTCATGGAAAACGGAGCAGCAGGTTTGATTCCGGCAGCAGGTTTGATTCCGGCACCATGCACAACCTCACTCTGTGGAGAGTCCTTTCTTAGGTGTGGGTGTTGGGAAGGGCCGGACGTGCCCACCTACTTCTGAGTGACCACACGGACGTCTGTTTTCCAGTGCATTTCCCTGACACACTCTTAGTCCCATTGGGGGTGGGGGGAGGGCTGGCAGCTTGTCTTTATCCACTTGCCCTGGACACAAGACGAAGAAAGCAAACATGAGCTTCCCTCTGGGGAAAGCAAAGGGAGGACTCCCTGTCACACTGGACGGCCGACACTCTCACTGGGCGGCATTCTCGGGTCTTGAATGGAGTGTGGCACCAGCGCACCGGCCACCGCCGCTCACAGGGCACGAGGAAGTGAGGAGAGGGGGCTGGCGTGTGAGGTCCAGTTTCCGCTCCACGGCCTTCACTGCACGAGGCAACCCCACGCACCTCCCCCCAGAAACTATAGAAAGGGACACGTGAGGAAAGGGGGGGGGGCCGCCCTGCTGGCGCCCTGCCTGGGCTCACCTCCATGTCTGCAGGACTGCTCACTACGGCTCCCAGCTTTCCTCTGGGGGCAGACAGAGCTTTTGTCCTCCTCCCTACTCAATGCCCGCTGCTCAGCTCTGGGTCCCCTGCTTTGGGGACCACGGAGACAGCCGTTAAGAGAGAAAAGGGAAGAAGGACGCAATTAGCTGAACGGATGACTATCAGATCTGCATCTTTCTAAAAAGATTTTATTTGTGTATTTTCAGAGAGAGGGGAAGAGAGGGAGAGAAACATCCATGGGTGGTTGCCTCTCGCGCGCCCCCTACTGGGGACCTGGCCTGCAACCCAGGCATGTGCCCTGACTGGGAATCGAACCGGCCACCCTTTGGTTTGCAGCCTGCACTCAATCCACAGAGCTCCACCAGCCAGGGCAGTTTTGCATCTTTTATAATATGATTTCAGGCGCGAATGGGGCAAACCTCCATGGTGCTATACTGATGTGATCTCTGGGGGGCTCATTTAATCATTGTACAAACAAAAAAATTAGCTTTTTGCATAAGTCCCTGAATATACACTCTGGTTTTCAGAAAAGAACTCCCACGTCCATTTTTAATCATCTGCTTTCTTTTATTACCTTGCAATGTAGATATTCTACTTGGGGATAAGTTGAGCAGAGAACAGATTTTTCTCTTGAGCTAGATCATAAAAACGTAGCTGCACTATATACAGGTGTAGAGGTCTTATTTCTGCTCATCACTTCCATATTTGTTTCCTTGGATGTTACCAAGGAGCATTGCAAAGGTGTTTGCCATTATTTCTGTGCACCAAAGAATATTTTAAAACTTTTTTTTTTTTGCAAAATACACCCTTCCAAACAATTGTCCAAAAAACACATTTTCAGGCTACCACTTTTCAAGAGTGTGCCTCCTGGCCCCTTTCCGTCCCCTCCCCCAAAATCGCCACTAATCGATGGATTAATGGCGACTTTGTTCTGCTAAGAGCCTGTTCTAGATTAAGTCGTCACGAAAGCTTTGTTCCGTCACTGCGATGCGGACTAAAATTAATGACGAAAACATAAAATGTGTCGGAATTTGCATCTACAGCCTGGCAGGTCCAGTTGTATGGGGACGAAGGTCCCGTGTGAAGGCCCTTCCTTGCCCCGCCCCTCACCCCTGGAGTTTTAACGCGGGAGCCCATTGGGGGCCTCTGCTGACGTCACTGTCCCGCTGGGCCTATCGCGGTGGGCCCTGCACGGAGGAGCGCCGGGTTGCCCAAGGCCGTGGCTTCCCAAGGGTGTTCGAAGCCAGTACATACCTGCTCTCGCCCATCAGGCCACTAAATGATTTCACCTGAATTCTCAGGGCAACCCCGAGACCTTCAGCAAAACCATGGGGAGTCCGGCCTCATCTCTGGTTCGACATACACAAGCTGCAGATTTCGAAAAACCCAAGAAATAACCGTAAAAATCCTACCCGGTAGCCACAATGCAGGAAACTATTGAAAATATTCAAAGGAACGTGTGTTTCTGTTCTTGAACACGAGCAAAATATGACCAGTCTGTCTCCAAACACGTTTTGAGAAATGTAAGGAAATTAAATTTAAATTATGTCATTTTCACCCCAGTCCGTTCAATACAAGAGTTTAAAATAGTACTTTTAAATATACATGAATGAAAAGGAAATTTTTTTTGCCTGCGTTGTGGGAAAACTAAGACATCAAGTCAATTAAGTGTACATTTTTGTCTACTTTCATAGAGAAAATAATATATTCTTGCTTCTCAAATATGGAAATTTCATCTTTCCGATTCTCTCTGTATAATTTGACCTCCTTCCCAGAAACGAGTTATATCACATTTCCCTTAATAATCTTTGCATTCCTATTAAAGCCATTGTTATTAAAATAAATAAATAACTTGATACAATTTTAATGAAATCTTACATGATATGACTTTAAAAACTTAGTTTTCACTTCTGAGTGGCCTATGTTTCATGGGACATGAATGAACCTTTCAGTACAATTTATATTTAATATCTTGTAAAATGTAATGTGTAAAAAGCTTTTTTTAAAGATTTTATTTATTTATTTTTAGAGAGGGAAGGGAGGGAGATAGAGAGAGAGAAAGAAACCTCAATGTGAGGTTGCTGGGGGTCATGGCCTGCAACCCAGGCATGTGCCCTGACTGGGAATTGAACCTGCGACACTTTGGTTCACAGGCCGCGCTCAATCCACTGAGCTACGCCAGCTAGGGCCAAAGCCTTTTTTTTTTTAAGGACATTCAAATCAACAGTCCCTCTTGTATTCTGATTTTCATTCCTCAGCAGGAGAAGAAACCCACAGGTGCTGTTCAGAAACACGAAAAGTCGGTCCTATTAAAACACTCAAAGTCGGTTTTTGTTGGATGTTTGCAAGCGCAGCGAGGACCATGTTTACAGGGAGCCCTGTAAATAAATACGGTGGATTTGGGGGAGAAGCTGCTGACAATTTAAAAGGCAGCTTTTAACAGCAAAGAGCGCCACATGCTGGCCGGACAGAGACAATGGGAGGGAAACAGCGGATTCTCCATCTGGGGTGGATAACCTTTCTCTTAGGGCACTAATCAGACTGCGGTCAACACGCAATATCGTCAGTTCCTACCGACCACACTAGCCTTGTGCGACTCAAAACACAGGAAGGAAGGCTTTCCTTGGCAAAGACTCTCACGCGGAACAAAAGGGAAAAATTGAGCATTGCCGTCTTCAAATGCATTTTCCCAGCTTTGTGCACGCCTCTCCAACTAGTCACTACGAAATGAAACCACCAAGGCAGCTGAGTGTGAATCACACTCCAAGAAGCTTCTGTTCAGAGCACCTTCGGTTCAGCTCACGCACGGCCCGCTTGAGTGTTTATAACAGATGAGAATATGTGCATAAAATTCAACACGGCGACACATTACAGCAGAGAAAGGGGGTGGGCTTTACCCACGGAAACTGACTTTCAATCAACACTCTCAGGCCAGTTTCGGCGAGAGGAACCGACAGCCCAGAGAGGACGATGAACACGTTCAAGACCTTCAAGGTTGCCATGTGACACCTAAGACACAAAGCAGACAGACCAAAGAAAGTAAGTGAGGCACAAATGAACACCTTTCTCTTCGGAATCTGTGAGAGCTTTAAAAAAAGCTGTTGGCATAGCTCAGTGGATTGAGCGCAGGCTGTGAACCAAAGCATCGCAGGTTCGATTCCCAGTCAGGGCACATGCCTGGGTTGCAGGCCACGGCCCCCAGCAACCGCACATTGATGTTTCTCTCTCTCTCTCTCTCTTTCTCCCTCCCTTTCCTCTCTAAAAATAAATAAATAAATTTTTTTTAAAAAAGCATTCCCTAGAAGCAGAATAGGACAAAAACAGGCCCCCAAATTGTGCTTGATGTCCCGGGTTTTCTATCGTGAGTAAGTGGAGCCGGCTGGAGGCTATGCCTCTCTCTGACTCAATGTGGGGTGTTTCGGAGAGTCAGAAATCAAAGCTCATTCCCTTGCCTCCCCTTCCCTTCCCTCCCCTTCCCTTCCCTTCTGCATTCAGTTGCTTGTGGACCTCCTGATGCACACCCCTCATTCATATACTCATACTGAATGTCGACTTTGAGTTCCAGAGAGTGAATGCCATGAGGAGGAGCTCACTGGCAAGGTTTTAGAAAGATGGATAGGGGTCTACTGCCATACCGCCCTGAGCGCACCCAATCTCATCTGGAAAGCTTAGTGTATGGGCTTTACTGATACCTTAAGAGTTGCCGAGATGATTGACGCCTGAAACAAATGGAAATGCGCCAGACAGTGCCTTGTCTCTGCTTCCCAGAATGCAGTTTGGCTGCTTTCATGCAGCCACCGTGGTGACATCAGCCCGCAGGGGGGCAGCAAAGAGCTGGGGGGCGGGAGCAGCATGGGCATTTGCCCCAGAGTTGGATAGCTGGACCAGGGTTTGGAAGTCACTGCCTCCTTCCTCCATTTCCCATATTTTCTGGGGGGAGGGGTAGCTGGGGGAGTGGCATCTGGCGCTTGCTGGATGCCTTGCCCTCCCATCCCATGTGGGCTGTTCCGTTGGTCCATCACCTTCCACACCCTCCTCAATTCAGTTTCTTCTGCTTTGGACACTCAGGGTGCTTCCTGTTTTCCTAGTGGGTCTTGCAATACACAATTGCATTTCTTCTGGTTTCCAGCAGAAGTCTTGGGAGGCGGGCCAGAGAAAGGGAAGGCGGGCCATGGCCATGGCCATGGCCATGCTGAGGACTCACCACACAGTTAAACCAAATAACTCGGCAGCACCATAGGACCAGCAGCTAAGCTCTATTTTGAGAGGTTTTCTTCATTACGGTAAGAGAGAAGCACATAAATCACCCATTGGCGGCAAGGGCCTTCACCTGACGTACAGTAGAACCCCCCTCATATATGGCAAAGTCATTCATCAGGAGGTTTTAATTACAGCAAGAGACACACTGTATTTATCTCTGTGCCCTCCTCCTCCAGCCTGGAATGGAAGAGTTGGCTGATGAACGCTCACTGAGTGATGACATGAATGGGCTGAGAGTATTAAAAAGTGCCCGCCCGATGCATCCCACGTGACAGTAGGAGACAGCACAAGAATGCTAAGCTTGGGAATGAAGAAAAACGCCCCTAATTTCCAGCCACAACTAAAAGGAGGGGGATGGATGTGTTGTGTAGACACATGAGACTCACTGGAGGAAGGGCTTTCTGGTGAGCTCTCAGGACATCTGGTCGACCAGCTTGGACCAGGCAAGAGTGATTGACTATTGCCCAGAGGGAGACAGAAGCCCTCCGTGCTCAGATCTGCAGGTGGAAGGTCAGCCCTCTGAGCTTCCAGGCATGTTGAAGGGCACTGGTGTCCAGTGGACAGACGCTGATGCAGAGAGAGGACAGAGCAAGACACAGACAGACACAGAAACACAAAGGAACTCTTTTTTCCAAGATTTTATTTATTTATTAGAGAAAGGAAGGGAGGGAGAGAAATATCAACGTGTGGCTGCGTCTTGCGTGCCCCCTACTGGCGACCTGGCCCACAACCGAGGCACCTGCCCTGACTGGGAATCGAACCGGGGACCTTTTGATTTGCAGGCTGGCCACCACTGAGCCACGCCAGCCAGGGCCCAAACTCTTTTATTCCATTGCCCAGGGTGTTATCTCCAGGCTTGTCTGAGGGGCCAAGAGCAATAACAGAGAATCGGTGAGTCCTTTCCTTCTGTCATCAGGAAAGTCTCCCTTCCACTCTAAAAAGGACACACTGCCACCAGCTTCCCAATGACAAAAGGTAACGCAGTTGTGTGTGTAAGGCATGGTGACCACCTATGAGAATTCCAAGCCTTGGCTTGGAGATGTGTCTTCCCCTCTGACTGGAAATTTCCTAAGTTGCGTGAGAACATGGAGAACTTTAGTTCCTGCTGTCTTCCGTGAGACGTTTGTATTTTGGGTCCAGTGTGCTAGTCTGGCATTTCTTTACGGGCACGTTAAGAGTTATCAGTACACTTGACCGCATTGCTGGAAAGATTCAAGATGTTTTCCACGGGATAACGTATTCCATGTGTCCCCAATAGCCACGCATTTAGAGGGACCAGCAGAGAGGACTCAGAAAGCCTGAGTAGCTCACGTGGAAAGTGAACAGCTGACAGGCAGAGAAAAATGGCAACTCGGTGCTTTCGAGGCAACAGAAACTGTCTGGACAGGGAACGGATCCATTCCACAGGCATTGATTTTCCCTCTCAATCCCTATAACCAATCTTCTCGTTCTGAAAGGCAGCAGCGTTTGCCCCGGAAATGGATATGTTTTTTTGTACAACTAGTGCTATCTTGAGAACCTCTCTTAAGACATCTTTCTCCACCTTGTGTCTTACCTTGATCCTGGGTGGAGGGTGTGAGGACCATGGGACTTGTGGACAAAGGCGCAGTTGGAGGCAAGAGGTGAGGGAAGGAGGCACCAGTGTGAGCGCTGTGTGAGCCCTGGGACAGGCAGGCCGGGTGAACTTGACCCCGTGACACAGGGCGTCAAAGGGACGTGCACTAGCCGAACTGTCTACATTTGTTCCACTGGGCTTTTTTTTTTTAATGATACAGGTCAAAAGAGATTTAACTTGTTCACTAACAAAGGGTTTTCAGTTGGCTTGCAGAAAATGGAAAGTGCATGAATTCCAAGGCAACGTTGAAATGAGGTGGATCAATTCTCCTGTTGGTGCGAACACAGAGAGTGAAGATTACTGTTTATTTGACATTGATTCTTTCAACCGAGCTGTGATACGTTTAGTGAATGTTGATCAAGCAGGTCCTGTGAGCCAGTAGCATGCCAGGGCCCAGGAACGCAACAGTGACGATGACAAAGGCTTTCCTCGCAACAGTGACAGTTCAGCACAAAGCCACCATCTGTGGTGTGACAGGTGTGGGGCCGCCACGGAGAGGAGAGGGAGCAGAGTGTGGCCTGAGAAGCAGGGACTGTGGGTTGTAGAAAAGGTGGCGGACACGGTGACCTTTGACCCAAGTCTTCAAGGAATCGGGAGGCATTGATGAAAAGTGTACACGTGTGCTAAGAACATACCCAGTATGACTGTCTCCCGTGAACTGTGTCCGTCACCACCAACTCTCGCTGTGCACTCCTCAGCAAACCACTCCATTGCCTCTCTCTGCCTGTTTCACGTCTGTAAAGTGGACACACTAATAATACCTCACCTACGGGCTATTGAAAGGGTCAAGTGAGATAACAGACCTCAGATGTGTAGGTCACGGGCATTCAGGACTGACCCTGTGGCACATCCCAGTCAGGGAAGCCCCCCACCGTGAGCGGCGGGCGAACCGGACAGTGTCCCCTCCCTGTCCTCCCCCCCAGAAGCATGCAGGCACCTCCGTGAGCAACACGGAGCACGGGAGAGTTCCATTCCAGTCCCTCGCCCACAGCTACATGTACGAGCTCCCCACGTTGTACGTGCACCCATGTCTCTGATTTTTCTCTTCGAGAATCCCTCATCATTTCAGTACCTTTATTTTATTTTATTGCATTGCATTGCATTGCATTGCATTGTATTTTCTTTCATTGGTAAAGGGTTTCATGAGAAGCTACAGTGTGATCAAATCTCATGCCTCAAAGGTTGATGGAGGCTGTGGTTCAGATGTCTCTGGGAGTATTTTTTAGATTTTTAGGTAGTTGCTCTTTTCTGACATGTTGGCCGTGGGTTTATAGTTTAATGGGGTCATCAGGAAGAAGGGGAGAGCCTCCCATGGGCAGGTGTCTACAATTTTCACTCCCGGCTCCCACATGTGGCTTCGCCCTCGGGCTCCAGTGACCCTGCCGGGCATTTGAGCCATAGAGAGACAGCAAGGGCACGTCCCAGATCATTCACTTCCAGGAACCAGGATGTGCCCACTGACAAGAAGCCGGGCCTTTCTGATCACCAACCAGCAGACGCCTCCAGCAGGAAGACCTCCTTGAATGCCTTATGCATCCTCCAGCTGCCTGGCTCTGACAGGTGGTCTCTACTTACAAATACTCCTTCAGTAAATGGATAAGAAGCTCTCCTTCCCCGCCATGAGCAACTTTATAACATGTTCATAAAAATAGAAACAAAAAGTAAAGGCATTGCAATATTTTTTTAAATACTTTATTTATTTATTTTTAGAGAGGGAAGGGAGGGAGAGAGAGAGAGAGAAACATCAATGTGTGGTTGCTGGGAGTCATGGCCTGCAACCCAGGCACATGCCCTGACTGGGAATCGAACCTGTGACACTTTGGTTCGCAGCCCGCACTCAATCCACTGAGCTACGCCAGCCAGGGCTTGGCATTGCAACCTTTACTGGCTCACCTATTACTGCTGAAGTAGTCCATTGGAATTTAACTTCATCATGTCACACAGCCTAGCATGAAATGTAAACAAAATTTTTAGAAAGCCACAGACATTGAGAGAGATATGAAAGTAGGATCACATTTCAAGTTACAGGGAAGAGGGGGAGTCTGGCCACATAGTTTCACAACAGTGTGCTTGAGAAACCGGGAAGTGGGAGGGAATTTTCCACCGTGCTGTGGCTTCCAGCAACATCTCCTTCTGACCTGTTGTTTTTATCCCGATCCCCACACCCGGAAGGTGACGAGGGTGAGAAATGGGACAGCGAGTCCGGCACGTGTCAGGAGAGAGACGGCCCCGTGCGCTGTGCCCTGGTCTTCACACACACGTGTTACCTTCATCGGTGACGGAGTCCCGGGAGAATGTGTGAGTGTCCCAACGCCCTCTGTACGTCTGTGCCTCAAGCTCCGTGCATCTCTGGAAAATGACTCAGTATTTCAAAACAACGTAAGCAGAGCTCAACCTTTCGTGAAGAAAATCTGTAACTTCGAGCATTCTCAGCTGTGACTGGAGACTCTGACCATCGAATCACGTATCACCCAATTGAGCGATGTTTTGGTCCCATGGCTGTGGAAATAGCGTGGACCCTGGGTCCCAGTTCCCAGGTCCCTTCAAAGTTGTCCTTGGATCCTTTGTTGTAAAACTCTTTGCAGGGCCTCCTGGAGAAACTTCGCCACGTCTCGTTCACCTCCAGGTGGGAATCCACGATGGGGAGTTCTTCCGTTTGTCTTGAGGTGTCATTTGTATACCACACACCTCACCATTTCGACATAGTCAGAAGGCTGGGCAACCTTCGCTTCTGTCGAATCCCAAGATGTTGTCTTCACCCCAAAAGGAAACCCCACACCCTTCAGCAGCTCCCCCCCCACACATAGCTCCCTTCCCCGGGTCCTGGCAACCGAGTCTGCTGTCTGTCTCCGTGGGAGAAACAGCCCATTCTGGATGTTTCTTGCACAGAAATAGAGTCATGCAATACTCGGCCTGTGTGTCTGGCTCCTTTCCTTGGGCGTGATGCTTTGCAGACTCACTCACTTACATGGGGAATCGGTCATTATTCCATCCCCCTGGCTGAGTAACGTTCCACTGGGGGGTGGGGTGGCAGGGAGATAGCAGACCACGTTGTGTGCATCTGTGCATCAGTTGCAGCACACTTAGTGTTTCCATTTGGGGCTGTCACAAACACGCCACACAAGTTCACTCAAGCTCCTTTGCTTTCAACGCTCCTGGGTGTGGATCTGGGAGTGGCGGTGCTGGTAACTTGAGGGTTAACATTTTGAGGGGTGGCCCACGTTGCCCCAAGTGGCCACTCCAGTCCGCATTCCTGCCAGCAGTGTTTGGAGGGTCTGAATTCTTCACCGCCTCACCTACACGGCTTACTGCTCCACTTTGGAATGCAGCACGGCATGGGAATTAGGAAGACACCCTAAAAAGAGGAGTTACTATGGTAAATATCATCTACTGTTTGGATTTT
Source organism: Phyllostomus discolor (assembly GCF_004126475.2). Classification (NCBI taxonomy): domain Eukaryota; kingdom Metazoa; phylum Chordata; class Mammalia; order Chiroptera; family Phyllostomidae; genus Phyllostomus; species Phyllostomus discolor. The sequence goes on from NC_050199.1 coordinate 3,034,666, forward strand.
ACATGATACGGAGGGGGAAAACATCCCAAAAAGGATGGCAATTTACAGTAAATCTCTTTCATTAACCAGAAGTATGATATACACTAATACTTGTTAGCACCAATGGGTTATTATATAACGAACCACCTTTCAATGTATCCTCTAAGACGATGACTAGAAGACCGTGAGACACGTTTTAGCATAACTTAGAAAGGCAGAAAGGAAACACAAATGGCATCATCTACAAGCAGGAGTGATAGCAAAACCTGAATAGAAACACACCTGTTTCAAAAGCATAACGCAAAGCACTCGTGTGCAAAAACACCAGTGTTCGAAACCACTGGCCTGTTGTTAACTCGGTCCACGTTTGCGTGTCTTGGACGGCATAGCGTTTTGCACCGGCTCCGAACCACAACATCGCCAGCAGCAGAATGAGGCAGAGTAAGAGGCACGGAGTGAATGGCTGAGGAGAAAGACGGGTCCCTCAAAGAAGGGGCACGCTGCCAGTGCATGGAGCCTGCCGCTCCCTGAGAGGCTCGGGAGGGGTGGAGCCCAAGGCTGTGTCTGCACGGCCAGACGCAAGGGCCAGGATGGGCGGGTGGAGATGTGGTACTATGGCATTAGAGCGCAATGGCTCTCCCAAGAAAACCCTGCTCATAAGGCCACCCCCTGGCTGGCACCCTGGAGCTTGTTGTTCAGGAAGGCTGCCACTGTCCCCTGATTACGGGGGGTGCACTATGCTCAGGTCTTTGGAAAAACCATGCAGTTCATGACGAACACCTGCCTTGCTATCAGGAGCCTGGAATCTTGCTAGGCAGAAGGTGCACAGGCAAAGACCTCGCAGCCAGAACCCTAAGTGCTGGGTCTCTAATGAGCTTCCCTGGTGGGCATTTCCCATGTGTCACCACAAATAATATGTTCTCCCTCTTTCTCCCTCTCACACACACACACTTTTCCACCCCAACACAACCCAAACACACACACATACAGACCCCCATCCCTTTCGTTTAGAAGGGACTGACGGAGTTGCGTGTTTGGGAGTAATGGACAAGCCCTACTTAATTCTGAACGAATCAGAGACTTAAAAGACTATGTGGTTTATATAGATGGTAAAAATCCAGTGAACTTGATGATGAGAAAGAACTTTTTAAACCACCATAGGGCCTAACAGCCTGAAGCAATCAAATAATACGCATTCCGTAGAGCCCAGAGGTTTCTTTTCACGTAAATTTCATTTCACTCATCAACAATGATTCCACAAACACACCGATCATAAAGTTGCCACCTCAGCAGCCAGCCGATTAAGATTCAGAAACGTTTTTAATCTAGGTTTGCGACTGTAGCATTCGCTGCTTACCTCCACGCTGCAGACCCAGACCTCGGTGTGTTGCTCGGTCGTCACTTCTTGTGCGACCCCGCGTCACGATCTTATTATTCCTCTGACACGGAAATTAATGTCCCCTTGTTTACCCCATTACTCTTCCCAACTGGGGGAATCATTTTCAGGCCATAGCCCTGGATCACCTGCTTCTTGAGAGTTTATTTCATTAGGCAGGAAAATAAATGTTATGCTGTCTCCTGGCCCCGGGGGAAAAGGTGACCTTCTGCAAACCGGGACATGTCAGCTGGTGGCAAGAATGACAGCGTCCTCCGGCACCTCTAGAGATTTCCATCGCCAGCCATCACACCAGCAGGGACAAGCTTGCCTCCATGGGTAAGACTAGGGGGAAAAAAAAAAAAGAACCTTGAAAAACCAATGTGCCCTGGCTGGTGTAGTTTAGTGGATTGAGCATGGGCTGGGAACCAAAGTGTCGCAGGTTCGATTCCCAGTCAAGGTACATGCCTGGGTTGCAGGCCATGACCCCCAGCAACCGCACATGGATGTTTCTCTCTCTCTCTCTCTCTCTCTCCCCCCCTCTCTCTCTTTCTCCCTCCCTTCCCTCTCTAAAAATAAATGAATAAAATCTTTAAAAAAAAAACACAATGTATGCCCCACTCCACCCATTTTCCATACAACCATTACATTGCAATTTTTTGTTTTAGTTTTAAACACTTTCCCATTTCTATAGACAGGAAGGGGGCCCCCAAATGCTATCGACATGAAGAGAGAATGTGGTTTAAATTATACCATTACAAGGTGCCTGTTAAAACAGGCCTTCAGACACCTGAAGACCTACCTCTATAGAGTTGCTGTTTGGTTTCAGGCCTCACAAGACCACGCCACTCTTGATCAAAACGAAACATCCAGGCCAAGGCAACATACGCATGTGCACCAGCACCTGCAAACTCCGTGGACATCCCTAGAAAAGCTACACCCAGGAGCCAGGATAGGACGTCGGGAACCCACTTCGGCCGAACACGGGAGACACACGTGGATAACAACAGCTGAGAAGGCGAGTGAGCCTGAGACGGCCCTTCCCAGCCTTTGAGCAGGTAAGCGTGAGAGTGAGAAGGCAGGCTCACAGCTGGCGTGAGTGTGGTCAGACATCTCCATCTTCTCCACGGGACGCGCCTTTGCCAGTCGTGCTCACAGGGGTATTGACGGCTTTTATTCCTGGCTGAGAAAGAGACACACGGGTCACGGCGGGGGCCCCCCGATAAAGCCTGCTGGCCTGTCTCAGGTTTTTCAGAGAAGGCGCAAGAGACCCATCTGGATAGCAAATTAGGCTGTCCCTCGGGGTCCCAGTGAGAGGTGTTTGGGTGCGGAGATGAGGGTGTAGGAAGCGTGTGGTTTAGGAGACACGTGTGGAAAATGACGACTGTGGTCCGTGCTGGTTCTGACAGTCACACGAGGAAGGTGGCTGTGAATTCCTAGGCGACATTCAGAGCCAGGCAATCCGAGGACGCAGAAAGCAGAGAGCCCTGGTTGCCAGAGCCTGGGCTGTGGGACAGAGCTGATGGTGGCAGGGTGTCCTTTGGGCCTGACGGGAATGTTCTGGAACGGGACAGTGGTGACAGCTGCCAAACGTGACGACCGCCCTAAACGCCACCCCACCGAACAGTGTAGCATGGTTCGATGCCACTGCACATGCTTGCCATGGTGCATTGTACGCATTCTTCCGCACGCCAAGAATGTGGCATATGGAAGGAAAGGGCAAGGAGATGGGCAGAGAGAGAGCTGTGGGGGAAGGAAGACATTCTTGTCCCCAGGAAGGAGGTCGTTGCACGTTTCGGTAGGTATTCCTGAGCAGACGCACAAAGGGGCCAGCAGAGGAGACAGCTGAGGTGGGGGTGGGGGCAGGCACAGGGTGCTGCAGGGAGGGCTCTGAGCGGGGCCAAGAGCTGGTCTGCACGGGCAGGAAAGACGACGAGACAGAAAACGGCAGCACAGCGACGCAGCTCGGTAAGCAGCGATGCTCACGTGGCCACGGTTTCCCTCTAGCGCACAGAGAGCACACATCGGCTAAGAGTTCGGGGAAGCGCACGTGGGAAAGCAGGCTTCCGTGGGAGTGAAATTCTGGCAGAACCGTGTGGGGTAATGTCAGAGGGAGCTGCACGGAGAAAGGGAAATCGCCTCTAAGAGGCCCCGGGGGCCCCAGGGAGCCTGGAAGCTCCAGCTTCACCCCAATAGCACAGTCTTGGGGTGGGGTGGGACGTAGGCTGGGAGGCTGGTTGTCAGGTTGGTTGGTTGGTTGGTTGGTTGGTTGGTTGGTTGGGTATTTGTTCACTTGCTGCCTTGGTAAGTTGGTTGGTTGGCTGGTTGGTTGGTTGGTTGGGTGGGTGTTTGTTCACTTGCTGCCTTGGTAAGTTGGTTGGCTAATTCATTGATAGGTTAGTGGATTGCTGGTTTGATTGTTTAGTTTGTTGGTTGGTAAGTTGGGTAGTTGGTTGGTTGGCTGGTTGGTTGGTTGGCTGGTTGGTTGGTTGGGTGTTTGTTCACTTGCTGCCTTGGTAAGTTGGTTGGCTGGTTGGTTGGTTGGTAAGTTGGGTAGTTGGTTGGTTGGTGGGTGGGTGGGTGGGTTGTCAAGTTGCCTGGCTGGTTGGTTAAGTTGCCTGGTTGGTGGGTGGGTGGGTAGTTTTCTAAGCTGGCAGACTGGTGGGTTGACTCTCTCTTCTTTCCCAGCAGCGCGTGGCTGCCAGAAGCTGGACCCGAAAGAGCAGTTGTTGCTATGACCGAGGGTGAGGCTCGGCAGAGTGGGTGGAACAGGCGGACGATGCAGGATCCTGAGTGTCTGGCAAGGACACTGTGAGGAGGCTGGACCAATCTGGTGGAGCCTGTGGTCAGATTTCAGAGACTTGAAACGCCTATTTTTGATGCCCTTTTCCAGGTTTATGGAGGCTCCTTGGGGGAAGACATTTGCTGAACTTCTCATGCACATCTGGAAATGACCCCCCCGCCACTCCAAGAGGCCTGGGCCCCATAATGCCATTGTATCTGCATACACGTAAACAGTATTCAAAATAGATGTTTGGTGGATCTCCCACTCCAAGAAATGTCAGATGAAACCAAATTAAGTTTTCCCCCTATCTGATTTCAGATAAGCCTTAGTATAATAGTAGGAAGCACAATTCTGGGACAGGGGGTCATGGCACTCAACAGCAGCCAAACGGACTTGACCCAAGAACTCAGGGCTGTGGGGGGGGGTCCCAGGAGAGCGCCCTCTGTTCCTTGGGCCACACCCAGATGTGTGGCCTGGGAGGCAGGTGGCAGGGGTGGGGAATCCTCGTCCTGGCAGGAATGAGTCACGAGGCTCTGGTTTAAATACATCCTGATCCCAAAGAAAGACGCCGCTCCTCATTTCTATAGAGCTCCACACAACGGTTACAAAGAGAGACAGTGCTTTAATCCTTCATTCTTGCGTGAGTTTTATCCTGTGGCTGACATGCTAAAGGCTTCAACGTGTCTCTTGTGGGCCGTGACCTCTGGAACGCAGCCTTTTTATGAAAATAAAAGGGAAAAGAAAAATGTTTGTTTGATTGGTCTGTTTTTGGCTCGACATGTGCATGTGATTTTGTGGCTGGATTTCATTTTCATCCGGGGCCCAGGAATCCGCAGACAACTGTAACTCAGGAAGAGCTGACGGCTGTCACTCAGCCATGGACCATGTAGTGTATGTAGGTCCGTCGTGGGTTTGGCACGCCCTGCCAGGTTTCCCCACACGGACGTTCGAGTGAAGAAGCACCCAGGGTCCCACCAGACAGAATCAGGGGACACTTGCACAGGCCCCGGTAGGGGATGTGGGAGACCCACTGCAGGCTGAGAGGAACTGGGATGCCGTTCAAGGTCAGTGGCCAAGAGAGAGCACGGGGTTCTGCAAGAGCCTCACCATCAGCCGCCCCTCTGTGTCCACAGACCTGCATCGGGCCCTGTGGTGGTGGGGAAAGATGAGAAGGGACTCTTTTCTCTGTAGGTACCCCAGTGTTTCTGAACTTATTCCCCAGTGAGACACCCCAAACCACAGTCCTACTTCCCAGTCCCCATAGTACCCGTGAGCTCTCAGTATCGAGGGTTAATTAGATCAAGAAAATACACCTAGCATGAAAACCAAAACAACACGACTTTCTAATCTTCAACAACCCAACGAGGCCGGTAAAAATCTCTGGAAACTTTTGTGTTACAATGTATCAACTCGGCCATCACAGTGAAACCCACCAGGTACAGAACAGATGGAGAGAGAGTTTCGAGTCTCCTGCTGCCTAACACTGAAACTTTGGGAAAGATAATGAAGTCCCCGGAGTTTCTATGAAGCGGAGGGTGCCCGGGCTGGCCAATTTCGTCCCAAAACTGCCGGGAAGTTGTGATTTCAGGGACTACATTCTTGCAGACCTCATTAGGGAGCTATGCGTTATTTTGCAGGATGAGAGACTTTGCCTTCCTCCACCACATAAAATTTTCACGACGGATCTCATGCATTATGTCTTCTTTCTATTTTTTATTCAAATGAAAGATGCTTAATTCACTCCTGTTTTTAAAGGAGCGCCGCTGGACTCTCTCGGCAGACTAGGTTAGGATGTATCGCCTATGAAATATTTACAGCGTCTGCTAAAGAGCTCTGAATAATAAATGCCTTCTGCCTGAATGATGACGGACTGCTTCACATTTTCGAACTTGGCTTTGGAGGGGCTGTAAAAGTATTTCCGACCTCATTTTAGTTGCGATCTCACTTTAAAATAGCTCTACTCAAATATGCATTGTAACACTATTAGCAAAATGTTAATTTTCATCTGTAGTGTTTGGTTTTGTCCTTTGTGTTCATAGTCACAGGAAAGAATCCATGACGGAAACCATTTTCTGAATTAAAGCTGGAAGCCTCTGGCGTTATTTCCGGAAAACCACAGTTAGCCTACAAGGCCTTACTGACTTGTCCTTAATGACATTTAAAAGTTGGGGGAGCCCTGGCTGGTGTAGCTCAGTGGATTGAGCATGGGCTGTGAACCAAAGCGTCGCAGGTTCGATTCCCAGTCAGGGCACATGCCTGGGTTGCAGGCCATGACCCCCAGCAACCACACATGGATGTTTCTTCCCCCCCCCCTCTCTCCCTTCCCTCTCTAAAAATAAATAAATAAAATCTTTTAAAAAAAAAGCTGGGGGAGGTGAATGCCACAGTAACTGTTTCATTTTCCCATCCGACCCTCCTTCGGTTGACGTAACTTGCCTGCGATGGTGCAGCTGTTTCTGTTCAGGGTGTCAGAGGGAAATTGGACTCATCGGAGGTGCCATGACAAATGGATGTCCCTGGGCGCCCTGCCTTCTGTGACGCGGCCCACTGGAGAGCCAAAGAAACGTCAAGGAATGCCATTAAACTCCCTTCAGCTGCCAAGAGACGAAATGCTTTCTCTTCTCATGTTCTTGCTCCTCCAGGGGAATTCTACAGCAGAACGTCACGTGCAAAAAGGAGTCTAGGACTTGGGATAGCATGCTTATTGTTTTTAATTAAGAAAGTCTCATGCGTGTTCGAACTGCCGTAGTCACGGTCACCTGTAATGACAGCGGGGCAGAGGTACTGTAATGGTGCAGAGGGTGTGTCGACCTGGCGGGAGGTGGGCATCTCTAAGCAGCGACGGGAGTGCACAGGCCGGAGACACCCACCTGCCTAACCCACCTCCGTCCGATGTGGGTCACTCACACGGCTTGTGCCACCCGGCTGCCCGGCACAACAGCTGTGCACCTGCTAGGGTCGGTGCCGCCCACCAGAGGGCGCACTCCACTGACTGTCCTACACGCAAGGATAGGATCTGTACTTGTTTCCAACAAGGACGACTGAGATTTGAGAGGAACTCTACCGTTCCTTCTAGAAAAAACGCCAGTTCGTGCGTGCTCCGATGGGTCCCTGGAATCCCACGGGGGACCAGGGCCTTCCTTCTTGGTGCCTCAGGGCAGGCCTGCGCCAGTGAGGTGGTGCCCTCAGCGCGTGGGTATTTCAGGACCGGGTGGGTCCGCTTACCCCAAAGTGACGGGCTGCTCGCTGAAGGCTCCTTGCAGAGCTCATTAAACACTCACGCACTGGTGTTTTGTGGGGTTTTTTTTTTACTTCTGCTTGGTGCTTGCTTGTTTTAAAATGCAATTCTGCTCACCTTTTTATTTTTGGTTGAAGAAGACGCTGGAATACACAAGGAGCATTGCCTACGTGTATCTTCCACATGCATATCGGTGGGAGCAATACGGTATTTCAGTGTTTTCAGGCATAAAGCAAAACCGGCCTTTGACAGAGGGTGGTGAAAGTCCACACAATTTCCTCCCTGGCCAGTAGGTTGGTTGGTTAGACCATAGTCCTAGTATGGCAAGTTGAGGGTTCAATCCCCAGTCAGGACAGATGCAAGGATCAACCAATGGATGCATCAATTCCTGGAACCACAAATCAGTAACTGTCTGTCTCCCTCCTCCCTTCCCTCTCTCCCTTCCTCTCTCTCTCCCTCTCTCCCTGTGTCTCTCTAAAATAATAATTTTAAAAGTCCATGCAATTTCCAATTAGTATTGGGAAGGTTTTTAAGAAGTCGATTGTATTTGAGAAGAAAAGAAATGGGTGTGTGATTCACCTAAAATAAAAATTCACTGAGAACATAAGTAAGAAACATCAGTGTGAGCAGGCAATTCTATTCGGCTGTTCATTTTCATCAGACTTGGAAAACGTGTCTGTGTGTGACACATTCTGGTGTTTTCAATTTAGCAATATCGTCAGATGTGTGGTTATATGAACATGTGTTCTTATGTGGAGATTGTGTGAATTATTTCCTAGCTTGGGCTCCAACTTTCATTTCACATTGGTGTCCTTTTTCATGTGTTCCTGAGTTGTCTTTTCATCATGAGGCTCCCTGTTTTACAGGCTTGATTTTCCCCTTCTTAGGAAATGACTCACAAATTATTTCCAACTCAATGTCATGTAGACAATCAACATTGTTCCTTTAAGTGGAAGCTACATTGTTAATTTCTCCCCCAGAGCACTGGCATTCTCAGCAGCGGGAGGGGGTTGCAAGCGGATGGAAGAGACAAGATATGAAAGCTCCTTCTGTCTCTGCACCACAGGCAAACCAGGGAGTGCACCCTGCCTGGGCCCAGATGCAAGCCTGTACTGCAGAGTGGTGGAGTAGCTGTAGGGGAGGGGAGTAGCTGTGGGGGGAGTAGCTGTGAGGGAGGGAGTAGCTGCCTCAGAGGCAAAATCTCTCCACTGATATCTTCGCACCTCCATATTCGCAATTCCTCTAATGCACGTCACATCAGCACTTTTTTTTTGTTTCTTTTTAACATCCTAGGCAATCTCAAATTTAAATAGGCATTCTGTACTGCAGTCTAGAGATAGAAGCTTTAGGTCTTGGTTAGTAAATGGACTTGCCTGAGGTCACCCGGAAATGACCCCTGTCCTGCCTATTTTCACAGCTTGCCTGCTCGGATGAGTGCAGAAATCATCGAGGTGAGATGGGCATGAGCACTAGGGAGTACCAAAAGCGACCTAATGAAGGTTCTTTGTATCAAAGCACACCTTGACGCTTCTGAAAAGGTCTCTTGAGTGTTGAAAAAGAAAGTCCCTCCTAATCTCTGAGCGTTATAAGGAAGGGTGTTGGGAAATGCCCACTTGATAAACTATTGTCACGATTACAAAGCCTCCCATAGAAACTCAGCCGCGCTGAGTTCACATTGTATAATTCCGTCAGATCCTGCAGCTAAGCTGGAGAGAGCCTGAGTAAAAAAGTAAATCCAGCCCTGGCTGGTGTAGCTCAGTGAATGGAGCGCGGGCTGTGAACCAAAGCGTCGAAGGTTCGATTCCCAGTCAGGGCACATGCCTGGGTTGCAGGCCACGGTCCCCAGCAACCGCACATGGATGTTTTTCTCTTTCTTTCTCCCTCCCTTCCCTCTCTAAAAATAAATAAATAAAATCTTAAAAAAAAATAAAACCCGACCAGCTGGTTGGGTGAGACCTCCCTCTTGCGGGCTGGAGGCATGGCGGGCTCTGCTCACCCGCGTGGGTGAACGTCACGTTTTCCTCAACCCCAGCCAGGGCTTTGTTATCAGCGTGTTCACCCCCAGGACAGACAGGACGGGGAGCGGACAGGGGCAGCAGACACTTTGACGTGTTTTGGAAGCTGGGAAGGGAATGTAAAATGTTCACTGGTTAGAAATGCGAGTGACGAGGCAGTGGGGGCTCCGTGTGTGCGCGCTGCCCCCTAGCTGAAGGGAGGCGGGGCTGGGACAGGGCTGGGGGGGCGGGGGACCTTCAGGCCCCGCCCCTGGATGGTCAGACAGAGAGCGTCCTGCTGCCGGGGGTGGGCGGTGTGGCCGGGGCAGCTCCTCCGCCGGACCAGCCTCAACCCCACCTTCCCTCGGCTCCCCCAAGACAGCCAGGTGAGGACGCCCCAGGAGCAGCATTTAAAGATGTTTACTGAAGACAGTTATTCGTCCCCTGGGTCACCGTACACACAGTTCTTCCCAGGGACTGTCCGAGCTCAGCCCAATGGTGTCGTGGGGGAAAAAAAAAAAACACTTCTTGGGCAGCCAAATCAGTGCAGGCCTGTAATCCCGATTTTATTAAATGCAATCGGCCGGCGTCTGCTAATCCCGTGTTTACTTAAGCCACACTCCATCCCCCCTTATTTTGTCTCATAAAAGGTTTCAGATTCCACTCTCATTAGTAAGACATGAAACATACAGGCCGCCGAGATGATTCCCTTTCAGTCATGTACTCTTTCTTTTTCAACAGATAAAGCGCCTACGTCAGAGAATGGCGTCTAACAGAATTAATGGAGCTATGATTCCATGTTTATCGCTGGTGCTTAATTCATTATTCCTGAAAGCCTCCCACCAGAACATGTATTTATTGGAAGAATATGAGGCCATTTATCATATCCCTTGCTTAATAAAAACTTGCAATTACTGACAACGTATCACGGCATGTTGCTGCTAGTTCAAGGGTGAGCACCAGGCTGTAGCTTTATTCTGCTTTATATCATCTAAAAGAAAAACACATCCATTATGTTGGCTCTTTACAGGTTTCGGTGAGCAGTTGTACAAACGTGTAGTGTAATTTGTTCCTCGGTACGTCTTACGATGCTCTTTGAGACACAGATTAACTCAGTGATTGGACCTGAACCATTTCGTCCGACCGTTTTGACAAGAAAGGAAATCTGATGTGATTGCTTACTTGGAGGAGAGGGCTGATGGGCTAAGTATGTTATGAGGCGTCACACATGGATCCGGGGGTTTGACAAAGACAGAGGCGAGGCACATTTTTATTTATTTTTAATGAGGTACTCGGAAAGGTTTATTGAGATTCAACAACATTCAGGTTGTCCTCAACTCTGTGTTTATGGGTTAACAGGGCGCTTCTCCAGGAAACATCATCTGTAAAAGTAATCATTGTATCAGTCCTGTGACAACCGTTTGGGGTGTAATTATGGGGATTTGAGAAAATGAGTGAGGAGCGTGATGGGCAATAGATACATCCCTTTGAAAAGTCCATGTTTGCACACATGTCTTCCCACAGAACTGAAGGAGGACCTCATCACCGGGCGGTGGGGCTCCCTGCGGGGACTCTGGCTGTCTCTGGACTGTTTTTGCGAAGTCACAGCTGGGGGTGCGCTGCTGACACCTGCTGGAGGAAGCTGGGGCAGCTCCTAAAGCCCGGAGTGCTAGGTCGGCTCCCTCCCTGACCTCTGACCTCATGAATGACCCAGCCCCAAGGGTCAGCAGTGTCCCTGCTGAGAACCCCTTACGTATGGGTCTGTAAATCCATTTAAAACAGGAGGGAAGGTCCACTTACATCATCGAGAGACTCATCCAAACAAGTCTTACTCAACAGTCCCCAATGTGAATGCTTTAATGAACCGCTCTGGCTATGTGGCTTGAGTTCTGTGTGACAGCAATAGAGGCCGGGATAACACGGACCAGAGGAGATTTTTTTTAAAGATTTTATTTATTCTTAGAGAGGAAAGGGAGGGAGAAAGAGAGAGAGAGAGAGAGAGAGAAACATCTGTGTGTGGCTGCTGGGGGCCGTGGCCTGCAACCCAGGCATGTGCCCTGACTGGGAATCGAACCTGCGATGCTTTGGTTCACAGCCCGTGCTCCATCCACTGAGCTACGCCAGCGAGGGCTGGCCAGAGGAGATTTTTAATTCTCAGCATCAGAGCTTTCCAAGGACCTCTTTGAAAGGCATGTTTACAATGGTGTACGTTTGTTTTAGAGGAGTGTCTTTGCCTGTTCGGGCGGCTGCAACCAAGGACCACAAACTGGGCGGCTTGTAGGCAACAAGGATTCACTCCTCACACCTCTGCCGGCTGCAACACCCACGCTCAAGGCCCCAGGGGAGTAACGTGACCACCCACATCACGGTTCTCAGATGAGGACTTGGTCACTGTGACCTCACAGCCCAGGAGGGACTCGGGGGCCACCCCGTCCTGAGGGCTGCACCTCCCTGCCCTCCCCACGTCCCCAAGGAAGGACCCTCCTCCTAATGCCGTCCCACTGGGGGTTCGGTTTCAACGGATACATTTTGGGGGAACCCCAATATTCAGACCATAGCAGCATGTAAAATAAGTAACCGACGTAAGACGTTCGAGCGCCAAATAGTAGTTGACGATAAAACTCTCTGGAGAAAGTGAAAGGAAAAAGCTAAAACTGTGGAAGAAAAAAAAGTAAGATGAAGCCCTGGCTGGCGTAGCTCAGTGGATTGAGCGCGGGCTGCGAACCAAAGCGTCCCATTTCGGTGTAACACCAGTGCAGCTGCACAGCTCGGCGGGAGCCCCTTCCAGAGCACCCGCGGGCGAATGTGGGAAGACCAGGGTCCTGCCGCCCCCGTCCCATTCCCCAAAATCACCGGGGAGCCCACACAGAAGGACAGCACACATGTCCCCCACCCCAAGGTCTCACGCCTTTTCCACGCCAGAGCCCCAAAGCATGTGGACAGCAGCTTTTCAAATGCAAATACACTGCTCATGCAAGTATACTAGACATTTGAAGCTCTGAAAGTGCACTTCCTAAGTTACAGGGCAACTGATAATAGTTGGATGCAATGAGATCAAGAAAAAAAAAAAAAAACCTGCTGTTCCAGACTGGAAGACTGGGATTCTTCCGTATGAAGACAAATGGTCGTGCAGTTAGATGCCTTTGTGCATTTTTAATCTAAATAGTCATGAACTGGATTGGAAATGCATCCATAGTGCCTGTGCTTTGAGGAGGAAGAAGAAAAGGAAGCATTTATCTGAGGCTGCGGGATTTCCCTGGCTGGGCTGGACGATGGTGTTTCCATTTTCCCCAGGAGTTGAAGGACAGTTCACAAATGCAACACCAGATGGCAGCATTTCCCTCCGCTGTTCCGGCTCGGACTCTGCAGGTCCCGGCTGGTGTTTCTGGGTAACTGACGTGGGAGGAGGGACTTGAACCTCTGCATTTGCAACAGGGGGCAGACGTTTAAGCCTGGACATTTTCTCTATACTTCAGACACGTGACTCACTGTTCCCGTACAGTTCATTTAAAAAGTAGCTCGCACTGCCCTGGCTGGTGTGGCTCAGTGGATTGACCACCGCCTGTGAACCAAAGGGTGGCCAGTTCGATTCCCAGTCAGGGCACATGCCTGGGTTGCCGGCCAGGTCCCCAGTAGGGGGCGCAAGAGAGGCAACCACACATTGCTGTTTCCCTCCCTCTCTTAAAAAAAAAATAGTTCACGATGATTATTTTTCTTATTTACTAAAGCAGCATGACTATATTAATATTGAGATAGTAAATGGGAAAATTTCAGGAAAACACTGAATACAATTGCCAAGCTCACATATCACATCAGCAAATTTTGGCTAATCGGGGGTTTCTTTCCTTTGAGAAACACCAGATAGCATTGTCAGAGCCCAATATTCTTACACACGCGACTGATACGTAGGTGACTATATGCGGTTGTCTGTATATGCCACAAAAACTACACACCCATCTAGGGAAGGACCCTAATGTTGCTTTTATTCGCATTCCATAAATGACTGCAAAATACATTGTGTATGTCCCAGGTTCGATTCCCAGCCAGGGTACATTCCTGGGTTGCAAGCCATAACCCCCAGCAACCGCACATTGATGTTTCTCTCTCTCTCTCCCTCCCTCCCTTCCCTCTCTAAAAATAAATAAATAAAATCTTTAAAAAAAAATACATTGTGTACACTCTGTGTTAGAATTTACATGGAAATTCTCTCTCCCTCTCCCTCTCCCTCCCTCCCTCCCTTCCCTCTCTAAAAATAAATAAATAAAATCTTTAAAAAAAAATACATTGTGTACACTCTGTGTTAGAATTTACATGGAAAAGTTTCTCTCTGTGAAGCCAGCAGACCTCATGGCTTGCTCCTTTCAAGCTGTGTGGACTCTAGATGGTAAAAAAAAAAAAATCTCTCAGGGCCTCATTCAATGGCTTTGTCTCTAAAGACAGGTGTAATTGCACCCACCTGGTTCTCCAGAGTGGGAGAGAGCCAGTGTGACTTCACCTGCTGGGGCATGTGCCACACAGCAGGTGCTCACGGAGCAGTGATGGTGATCATTGGTGAGCTGCTATCGCTTGTTCACGAAAAGCCTCTTTGGACAGGGATGTAGCGTGTGAGTCCTTTGATAGACAGGGGGATCCCAAAGAAATTAGGGACCCTCTAGCTTCCGAACCTCTTCTTTCTATACTTGGCTGCCCCATCACGTGGAATGTGAGTTCTGGCATGGAGCCTCCACATGATGATGATGATGGTGATGATGATGGTGATGATGGTGGTGGTGATGATGATGGTTATAGTGACGATGATGGTGATGGTGAAGGGATTGGGAATGTTGATGGTGGTGATGATGATGGTGATGATGATGATGATGGTTATAATGATGGTGGTGGTGATGGTGATGACGATAATGGCCATGATGATGATGGTTATAATGATGATGGTGATGGTGAAGGGATTGGGGAGGATGATGATGATAGTGGTGGTGATGATAGTGGTGGTGGTGGTGGTGGTGGTGATGATGGTTATAATGATGATGATGATGGTGATGGTAAAGGGATTGGGGATGATCATGATGGTGGTGATGGTGGGGGTGATGATGATGATGGTGATGGTGAAGGGATTGCAGATGATGGTGATGATGATGATGATGATGATGGTGGTGGTGGTGATGATGATGATGGTGGTGGTGGTGATGATGATGATGGTGGTGGTGATGGTGGTTATAATGATGATGATGGTGAAGGGATTGGGGAGGATGATGGTGGTGGTGGTGATGATGATGGTGGTGGTGGTGATGATGATGATGGTGGTGATGATGATGATGATTGTGATGATGGTGGTGGTGGCGGTTACAGGTTAGGCGTTTCCTCCTACAAGCTCTCCCCAGACCTGGGCACAAGCTCCAAGAATCGTGCGTGTGCCAGATTGCCCCGGAGACCCCTGTGTGCATATTTAACCCCCCAAACTGCCCCCTTCAAAGGCAGCGCCCACCCCCCAAGCTTTGTGAGCAAACGGCACTTTCTACTGCAGGCAGCATCCTGACCGCAGAGAGCTCCCGGAAGCCCAAACCCGGCTGCTTTCACCCAAGTGCCCTCGTGGACAAAGGGCCCCATTCTCTCCCTCTCGTTGCAACGCTCAAGGAGTCCGCAGTCGGGAAATTCAAGCAAGGCTGGGATTCTGCTTCCCGTAAGTGACCCGGCATCCCAGCACAGGTGGCGAGACATGACACTCCAATCCTAATATTCATCCTTCACGCGATTCTCTGCAAAAAAAAAAAAAAAATAGCTTTCCACTGTTGGCAGTCTGGTCATGGTGAAGCAAACTCCAGACAGCAACGGGCAGGATAAATGCAGGGCATTTTCTTTGCACTTATTCCTTTGCAGAATAGCTAGTTAGTGCCCTAAAGATCACAAAGGACTCTTTTCGGGGCACGAGGGGAGGGGAGAAGCAGCGTCTGTTGTGTGAGGCATCGTTGTCATTTCTTTGGTTGCCGTACGCATGCAAAGACACACAGGGCACTGTCTCTGACGCTCGGCCATCGCTCCCTACCAGGTGTGCCCACACACGTTTGCAAGGCCCTGTCGCCGCGTGGCAGAGTGCCTGCCTTCTGTGGTCTTCACCAGGAGGCCTCCCCAGGGACACTGAGGGTACGGACCTCGGTGAGGACCAGGCAAAACCATCATGACGGGAAACACCACCTGAATGCTCCTGTGTCTGCATTGCTGTTACACTTCCTGATGCTCGCACACTAACTGGCCAAATGGCCACTTCACGTCCTTTGCCTCCAGCCTTGCAGTCACCCGACCACATTACGTTTCGAGGGTTTGCTTCCCTCTGCATCCCGTCTGCCTTTGCCTTTAAATTTTTCCCAAGTTCTGACCCACGCGGGTCTCGCAAACCAATGTGTCTTGAGATCAGAGCTTCTAATGACTTAGCACGGAGGCGGCGCCTGCTCATCCTCAACCACTTCCAGGTTCCACACTTAGATTCTGGAATTTCATCCTTCAGTCCACAGGAAGGATGGTTTCATTGTACCTTTTCCACAATGCCTTGAATTGTTCAGTCTCAGAAGGAAGGAAGGGAAGGAAGAAGGGGACAGGAAGGAAGGGAGGGAGGGACGGGGGGAGGGGGAGATGAAAGAAAGGAGAAGAGAGAGACGGAGGAGTAAAAGAAGGAGGGAGGGATGGAAGGAAGGGAGGGAGGGAAAGAATAAGGATGAGAGAGAAGGAGGACAAGAAGGAAGGAACGAATGGAGGGAGGGAGGAAGGAATGTAGGGAGGGCGGGAGAAAGACGGAAGGAAGGGGAAAAAGAGAAAAGAAAGAGCACCCTCACCCACTCTTGTTGGGAATGCAGACTGGGGCAGCCACTATGGAAAACAGGGACCGCATTTCCCGCTTCCTCAGAAAAGTTTAAAAATGGATCTGCATGATGACCCAGCAGTTCCACTTCCTGGGGACTACAGCCAGAGAACTCCAAACACTCGTTCAAAGAACATGCGCCCTTGTGTCCGTGGCGGCGTTACTGACAACGCTCACAATACGGAAGCGGCCCCACTGCCCACCAGTGGCCGGGCGGCTAAAGAAGCCGTGACACATTCACGTCATAGAATACTCCCGGCCGTAAAAAAAAGAAGGACATCTTCAGTGGATTGAGCACAGGCTGCGAACCAAAGCGTCGCAGGTTCGATTCCCAGTCAGGGCACATGCCTGGGTTGCAGGCCACGGCCCCCAGCAACCGCGCATGGATGTTTCTCTCTCTCTCTCTTTCTCCCTCCCTTCTCTCTTTCTAAAAAATAAATAAATAAAATCTTTTTTTTAAAAAAAGAAGGACATCTTACCATTTGCGATGGCGTACATGGACCTGGAGGGTGTGATGCTCGATGAGCCAGACAGAGAAAGACAACGACCCCGTGATCTCCTTTCGCCGTGCAACTTAAGGAGCAGAATCCACGAGCGCGCAAAACAGGCACAGAGCCAGCGACACAGGGAGCAGAGGGGAGGTTGGCTGGTGGTGGCCAGAGGGCTGGGGGGCTGGGTGCCAAAGGGGAGGGGGCTGACAGGGACCGAGGACCGCTGCGGGAGAATCGTGAGGGTGTGAAGTCCCCCGCAGAGCACGTGGTCAACAACGCTGTCACGACACGCGTGGGGCTGGGCGGGGACCGGGGACGCCGGGGGCCACACTCGGTAAAGCACACGGTTCTCTCGGCCCTGTGCCGCACGCCGCACGCTGCTGCAACGTAATACGGCGCGTAAACGTCTCGTGGAAACATAACATTGTCTGAAAAGAAGTGGTTAATACAATAAATAAAAGAGACAATAAAAAAGAGGCGCCAGGACATGCCCACCGCAAGAACGCGCAACAGCGAGGGAGGTGAGCGCAGACCGTCCACCAGAGGGCGCTGCGCGGCCCCTCGCCGCCCACAGCAAGCACGGGGAGGGGGGTGGGGGGTGCCGCCCGTGGCGCTCACGCTAGGACAGGCGGCAGAGCGCCCCGTGTGCCCCCCCCGTCCCGTGAGCACCCCACCCCCCCGCACACACTCCCCCAGCCCCAAGACCCTCGCCCGACTGCACACGCCGCGTCCCTGGGTACCAGCGTTCCCGCCCCGGGGCTACAACGGAGCGCACCACGCACCACCGCGCATCCGTGACGGATGAGAAATAATCGGGGGAGCGGGCTGTCAGCGGTTTCGCCACAGCCACGCGTTAAGGCAGCAGAGGTCTGGCCGGCAGGCGCCACCGACGAAGATGGGTTGACGAAGGAAGGGCTTGCTGTCCCCCTCTTGCTACGCGCACGTGAACTCCTGAGGGAAACGTCCATTCCTAAACGGGACTTGCTCTCCGTCCTTTCCCCCGCGACGGTCGGTCGTGGAGAGTGTGCGGGTCTTCTCTCCCGCGGCGGCGCGCGCTGCGGAATGCCAAGCGTGCGGAGTCACCGGCAGTCACGCGGTTCGGCGATTCCTCGGCTCCGGCGACCTCGGATCAGATCCGAACAAGACGGAAAACCTGGAGACGGAGCTAATGCCCTTCTGTTGTCCTCCCTGCTCGTGTTCGCCGTCTGCCCCCTGACCCCATCCCAGCTGCACAGTGTGATCGCTGCCGTGTGAAGTCACCACGGGGTCCTGGACACGTCCACCCTGGAAGGCGGATCCCGGAGACCGCCCAACACGAAGCTTCCAAACCCACCGTCCACGCGCATATCCCTCAGAGACCTACCTGTCTGGTGTCTTCAGCTCACGACGGAGAGCAGAGGCTAGCCAACAGTGGCTTATAGGCCCGCTCTGGCCCACCACTCGTGTTTGTAAATAAAGTTTTATTGGAACATGGCCCCTACGCATCCTTTGACACATCACCTGTGGCTGCCTCCGAGCTCCTGTGGCCGCGTTGAGTGGGCATCACACGGAGCATAGGGGCCACGAAACACATATATTTACCACCAGTCCTCTTTGTAAAAAGCATCCCGGCCCCTGGCCCAGTCTCCCCGACCTTGCTGGCCTCTGCGGGTGGCCGCGGCGCGTGAGACTCATGGGCTGAACAGCAGATTGGGAAGCTGTGCGATCCCACGCACCGACTGCGTGTGCCATCGTCTCCCCGACGTGCTCCCCCTCTGGGTGTGGCCGTGCAGGAGAAAAGCCGCCCTCACACCCTCGATGCCCACCTGCTAGGCAGCGTCTCCCTCGGCCCCCTGTCCTGTGAGCTGCAGCCTTATGGGTCCCTGTGGCCCAGAGTCGGGGTGGGGGGGGAGGGAGGCAGCAGCTCCGGCTGACGGTCTCTCTCGGGGGCGACCCTGGAGGCGCACAGGGTCAGCCACTCACACGCATCACGCTGGAAAGGGACCCCATCGTCCGCGTTTGTTGTGGGACACCATTCCGCACCGGCCAGGACGAGGAGCAGAGGGCGGCAGGGCGTAGGACTCGAACACAGGTCCGCGGTTACCAAAGCGTGGTCCCGCCTGGGGGCGGACCAGCGAAGACAGTCCCCGGGAGAAGCTGGGACCTCTGGGTGCGACGCCCTTCCTCCCACGGCAGCGAGAAGCCGCGCATGAATCTGGAGAGATGCAGCACACTCCGCGATGCAGCGAAACCAGCGCCCGGAGCGCCCTGGATCTTCCCAGGGAAGCATTCGGGGGTCTCGGTTCCCCGAAGCAGAGGCTGAGCCCTCGTATCATCGCAGCCTGCTAGGGAGGCCGCTTTGGCTCCTGGGCCAAAAATCGCACTCGCTATGGAACGACAGTCATTTCTGCTCACGTTTTCTCAAAGACGGCGAAAACGTCCGCCGTTGCGCTTTCCAAGCTGCGCGACATGATTAACGGCGTTTTTGGCCCCGTGAAGTCCTCTCTCACCGACTCTCTGAAGACCGGGACGCCGTGAGGGGCGGGATCGCTCGTACACGGGATCAGTAAAGGGCTCTCAGACGGCAGGTTGTCCCGGGCCATCTGCCAGGCCCAGACCAAACCGCACGAGCCCTAGAAAGCGCGGGACCCCTCCCAGTGGGGCTCAGAGAAGGGCGGCAGGACAGAGTGGGGGAGGCCTGAGAAGCATGTAACCTGCCATCGCTGGCCTTGAAGGGGTAGGGACCAGGGGTGAGGGGGGCCTCCAGGTGCCGAGACACATCCCCCCCCGGGACAGCCACCAGGGAAGGGGGACCTCATGTCTCCCCACGGGGTGGAATTCTGCCAACCCCACGCAGGAGCCCGGGCACACCTTGTTCCACTGAGGAACCCAGCTCCCCAACACACTGGTTTCCGTGAGCCTGGGTGACACAATAAGGAAGGTGCACCGTGTGGAACAGCCAAACTGGGGAACACCCTTGACGGCAGCCATCGGCCACTCACAGAGAGGTGTCAGCATTTCTCACAGTCGTCCTGAGTTCTCAGATGCCATCAACGGGACATCACAGCAGCAACGGGACAGGGACGGTTTCTAGGGTGTAGGCGTCTCACTCCATCGGAGAGCAGTGTCCTGGTTTTGTAAACCAGAAAAACAAGCCAGGTCAGGAAAGGAGAGAAGGGGGAAACACCTCTTCATCTTTGACTTCAGGAAGCACAGGGGTCCTGTGTAGGAGGAGCCAAGGTGACAGGAAGACACCCGCTGCCCTGGTCCCCCGAAAGGCCGGCCCTGGTATCCAACCCCGGGCCGCTCCCCAGAAGCTGCTCCCCCCTCCACGATGCAGACCTCATTCAGAAGGCGACAAATATCGGCTCCCCACTGTGCGCACGGTAGTTAAGCACACAGAGCCCGGTCAGTTTTATGAGCGCTGGGTGGCCTCCACAGCGCACGCCGCCCACACAGGAAGGGCACGCCTGACTGCCAACAGAGTTAGCGCGTTCTAAAGCACTTCTACGTCGTTGAAAGGAGTGGCCTTCTGAGCCCTCGGAACCACCATCTGTGACAGAAGCTTAACACTGGCACACGGACATTTTGTGTTTTTTTGGTGCACACTCTTTGATTGCGTTCTCGGCATAAAATGGAATGTATACTCTATATGATTGTTTTAGCAAGAGTTCACCATTGCTCCCTCAACGGCGACCTGGCGTTTGAAAGAATCGACTGTTCCCATAAGCTGCTTGAGGTTCGTTTTCGTTTGTCTTTCTAAGGGATATGTGTGCTCCACTGAATTCGGTCGCTTCTGCCCACATTGACATGCCATGCAGGTCAAAGTTCACAGAAGATCAGCAGTTCCTGCAAGGTATAGGGCAACAAAAGTCTTCTGGAGATCCATACGCAGTGGTCTTTGCTGGGATGATGAAGCAGGGGTGGCTGAAGGGTTCAACTCCCTGCTCCAAAGTCAACGTCTGATGGCCAAAACTCAATCACAATTGTTGAGCTAGTCATAACATGGACTGTGGCTCAGGAGGGGTGTGTGTGTGTGTGTGGTGTCTGTTTTTGTGTGCTCTTTGGGGGAGATGTTTTTTTTAAAGATTTTATTTTTTATTTATTTATTTTTAGAGAGGGAAGGGAGGGAGAAAGAGAGAAGAGACAGAGAAAGAGAGAAACATCCATGTGCGGTTGCTGGGGGCCGTGGCCTGCAACCCAGGCATGTGCCCTGACTGGGAGTCGAACCTGCGATGCCTGGTTCGCAGCCCGCGCTCAATCCACTGAGCTACGCCAGCCAGGGCTGGGGGAGGTGTTTTGAGAGCACAATTCTCTGGTCGATGCCTTTCCTCAGGGAGGGTGGCTGAGATTACCCTATGGCCTCTGCCTCTGAGAGACACTAGAACAACGTCTCTATTTCCTCTCCCCTTTTGGGGGGACCCTGGCATCCATCTCTGTTATCCTGTCCTTGTCTTATTCCATTGTGCAAAAACATGGCCTATTTACACACTGACTTTTCCCCTGCACCTTCAGAACACCTGCCTGTCTACACAGCGTTCACCTACCAACACTGGCTCCATCATTTTTTTCCGGCTAACGTGTTCAGAACAACCATTCGACACAACTGGTTTTCCCCAGCCACGTTTTCGAACTTCAGAGCGGATATCGTCACCCTTCCTCCTGCCACTCCCGGTGACCCAGATCACGCCCCGAGATGCTAAGGCGCCGTGAAGGCTTCCCATCTCGTTTGCTGCACTGTGCTTGCCGTGGACACTGTATCAGAAGCGAGATTTCCGATGCTGCTCATTTCCACAGAGTTCACGTCTCCTTGCTTTATTCCCCTGCTGAGGGCTTGAGCTCCGAAACCGAAACATAGTATTCGCGGGAGCTCCCGATCCGGCCGCACGGAAAGCACGTGACCAAGGGTGCACCGCGAACGTCAATACTCTTTACGGCGCCAGCCAAGGGAATGCCTCATCCCCCTTGACAGTTTCATGTCGCCACCGGGAAGAACCTGACTTTCAAGGGGAATTAAATGGCATTTACCGCGGTGACTGATGGTCGGCGTACGTGCCGTGCACTTTTCCACGACAGCGGAGGAAATCATTTCATTAGCCCGTGATTGTCCATGCGCTGGTGTCCGTGCATTAGCTCGCGGCCCGCGGCTGGCAGAGGAGAAACGGACGTGACTGTGCAGTGGGTCGGACTTTCTGGGGGCCAGAAAATTAATTATAAATGCTCTCTCTGCGGAAGACTGCCAGGATTTTTTTTTGAATGATTAATGATGTCATTATTAGATGTCAAGTACACAAATAGTGGCGCACTGACATTTCAGTTTATTAATTCCAGCGTGCACCATCGTGTATAACAGATTCATTACATTTAATTGCTCGGTAACGGGGATGGAAACCCTTGTTCTCACGGTTCTCCCTGTGAGTCCCAGGCAGCAGATTTTTGGGAGACACTGAATGCTGAGGCACCCAATTTCGGAGGACAGCCTCATGCTTCACGGGGGGCCCAGACCAAAATAAACAAAACCCGGAGGAATCAAAAGGAGGGGGAGGCTCCCAGGGGGGGGGCTGACTTTCCCAGAAGGGGGGAGGGGGAGTTGGCTGGAACGGGTCTCCCCACCTCTCCTGCCCCTGACGGCGGGTGTGTGGGGCCAGTTCCCAGCGCCCTCCCGCTCGCCCCCGGGGGTCCCAGGACGCCCCCCTCCCCGCCACAGCTGCCCTCCCCCACCCGTCACCGTCCCCAGTCTCTGCGGCATGCACGCCATGGCACGGCTTCAGGAAACCCTGGGGTCCGTCTCCCCCGTGACGGTGGGTGGGAGTCGTGACTGAGGATGGATGTATATTTTTCTCCTTTCGGTGGTGCTTTCCCAGCACTGTGCATCTTGCTCCTGCCGCGAGGGCCGGTCAGTTCGATGGGGGGAGGGGCCAGAAGCCGGGGGAGGGGCCAGGAGCCAGCGGATGCAGGTGCCTGAGCTCTGGAAGTCCAGCTGTCCCCAGAGCAAGAAGAAGGAGCCCGGCTAACACCTGGCTTTCAGTCTGAGACCCACGTCAGACCTCGGACCTCCGGGGCTGTGACGTCACCCATCTGCGTTGTTGCTGTCAGCCGCCAGGTCTGAGGTCCTTTGCCACGGCTGCCGTGGGAGGCAAACGCACTACCGAGTGCGGTTGGAAAGCTGACAGCCGAATGCAGGGCGGAATCACGTGAGGTTCAGGCCTCACCCGTGGCGCTGCGCAGGCAGACGAGGGTCTCATTCTGGGAGCCGTTTCTCAGGCCCTCTGTGAAAGGAGCCCTCAAGTCCAAGGCAGCCAGCTGAGCACAAAGGCGTGGCGTGTTCCAGGGGGCGGGGGGATGGGGGGGGCATGCATGCAGGCCAACGCTGCCTTGAACCCAAGAAGGAAACCGCCAGGGCGGCAGCACAGGATGCTAGGAGCTGCCTTGGAAGGTCCACCTTCCGGGAACTCCCTCCTCAAACCGAACTTGGCCTTGGCTCTTCCTCCACGGAGCCAGGTGCCATCCTTCCTCCGCTTGGTTAGGCAGACACTGTCCAGATGACCTCCTGGATGATGGGAACAGGTTTTGCTGGACATGTTAGAGGAAAGACCATTTCACGGTTGGTTGGCTGGTTTGGTGGTTTGTGTATTTCCCAGATTCTCGGCTTGTACAATCACTAGGCCCATTTCCATCATTACTGTCCCTTGGGAAGGATTATTTTACGGGCTTGAAAGACCGTAAAAAAAGAAAGACCACAGTCTACAGAGAACTCTCCAAAGCCACTTTGAATGACTCTGGAAGGGGTCTGCACACTCACAACAGCTGAGTAAGCTCAACCCAATAAAAACGAACTCTGAAGAGGATAAGAGCAGCCAAAAGAAACCAATAAATATGCAGGACACAGTCTCCTCCAGCATGCCGCTGGTGAATTAGAAATACAGAGTAATCCGATGGGTTGCATGATACGTCACCACTCGAAGTATCCTGAAATAATAAGTATTCTGTGACTACCCACGAGTGCCAATGAGTATTCACGGCTGACGCCGCGCCATCAAATTAAAAGGAAGACATGTGTGTGGGCTCTATTCTACTCCTGCTTCTGTCATCTTAGCAAAAATCCTTCGTTGCTTCATCACTGATTAATGATTGCAGGCAACGTGGAGCTAGAAATGGCAACCTAAATGCCAGATACCGAAATGGCTGCGGGGTGACATTCTGTGGCGTTCTCGGGTTGTCTGTGAAAGTTTGATGACTGGTAAATATTTGATGCTTTTCCTCGGATGTATTTTCAAGTCCCAGCGCGTTGCATGGGGCCCTCTGATTGCTGGTATTCTGATTTCGAAAAAGAGACCCAATGCCACATTGCTTCTTATTTCAATATATGAGATGGATGGGGATATGTTCTAAGACGTTCTAAATGTTCATGTCATGCAACCCCTCGCATCTGACCTAAGACCTTTGACCCTTTGGGAAAGAAAGGAGCATGAATTTCTTCAGAGAGTGTGTGTTTTGTCTGGAAACAAGGAGGCAAAAGTTCCGTATATTTGTACATGACATAGCTCACAAAGGGTTTTCCCATTCTCACCTAACTGTTACAGAAGACCTACGAGGCTGCTATTTTCCATCCCCTTCTTACACAGGAGAAAGCTGAGGCTTGGAACTTTCGTGAGTCGGCTAAAATCTAACAGCTTCCCAATTGCTTCCAGACCCTTGAGTGATGGCCAGGGCCCCTCCATGCCAACCCCCCTCCCCCGCAGGCTGGCGCTGTGACGGAAGAGGCGGGAGGCAGGACCCGACCCCACAAGGACTTTGTTTCTCCCCGAAGGTGAGCAGTAACGACGACACCAGAGTGGATTTACAGAATTGCAAACGTGTTTTTTGTGAGTCCATTGGAAGTCTCACTTGTCCCCGCAGACCTGGGGTGAGGACCGTATCGTCTTTGAACTTGGGGCCTCCATCCTAAATATCTGCCATCGCCCCTCAGGAGCGGGCCCCGTGCCTCGAGTGAAACAGGGTGGGATGGTACACCGGTACCTGAGGGTGCGTGCATTTGAATGCCTGTTTGCAGGAGGTGTGAATCCTCAGTGACGGCCCTCCCTGGAACTCCAGCTGCACAATGCTAAAAAGACAAAAAATCTATTTGATCCATTTAGCCTAACAAGGGGTGAGAGGAAGGAGAGAGCATCACACAGACGGACCATCTTTTTTACTAAGTGACCGACCTCACTACCATTTCATTGAGCAGCCTGTCGGTTCAGCCCACCCCTTTGGCTCCCGGGAAGGACACAGACAGAAGCCCCTTGGAGACAGGGGCTTGTTATCCCAACAGAGCGGCCGCCCTCGTGCTCGGGCAGGTAAAGGGCAGTCTGCCCTCCTTCAGACATTTCAACACGCTAAGAAAAATGTAAACGACGCCTTTGCCCCCCGAAACATAACATCACCCCGGGACGCGGAGAAAGACGGGCAACACCATGTAGGACTGTCGACAAGTCCCAGGCACAGGACCTCCTGGAGGGAGGGAGAAAGTCAATGCGCCCAATCGATGGGATGAATTCAGAGCTCCGATGCCAGCCACTAAGTGGCATAATTGCGGTAATTAGTCAAATGGCGTAATTACAGTCAACGCAGACTGGGTTGCCACGGAAGCCTGTAATTGCGAAGGATCGTGGTGTCATTACAGCATCTGAGGATATGATATGCTGTGGCTGTGTGGTAAGTGCCCGTAACAATATATGAAGACGTTTTTCCCGTATGG
Source organism: Phyllostomus discolor (assembly GCF_004126475.2). Lineage (NCBI taxonomy): Eukaryota > Metazoa > Chordata > Mammalia > Chiroptera > Phyllostomidae > Phyllostomus > Phyllostomus discolor. The sequence continues at coordinate 3,060,097 of NC_050199.1, forward strand.
ATTTTTCCTTCTCCTCGAACTGGCCTTCTTCAAATGGCTGGGTTTGCATCGAAGCCGCACAGGCGATCCAAGCAGTTTCACAATGCTTTGAAAGGCACGAGTGGGTATTACCCGACATCCCTCCTGGGGGAGCCGGGAGACGTTTCGAAAGAGATAAAAGCTTCGAAGCGGGGTGCGAAGTCAGTCGCTAGGGTAGCCCCACATGAAAGGTAACGGCTGTGAATGTAAGAAAACGCTGCATGCATGTGGGTGTTCCCCTGCGGTCCGTCGCTCGGGGACTGCAGTGCTCGCCGGAGGCTGACAGCTGAGTCCCCCGGGACCACCAGAGCCTGCCACTGCCTCTGGCCTCACCGTTCCCCACAGACAGTGCTTCCTAAGGCGCTTGCTCGCCGGTCCAAATGCGTCCAAACTTTGCACCATGTACAACGGGATGGAAAATTAGGAGTGATCGTGAATATTTCTGGATGGAGATTTTGCACATCCATGAACTGAGTTTTTCCCACCAAGGGGCTGTCATCAAGGGTTTTTGGTGCATCTGTGAGGACAAAGGTCCCCCTGGGAGAGGACGTCATCCGTGTCCACGCGGGCTGGAGTCTTCTCAGCAAACAGCCACCAGCTCTGTACTCCACCTGGACGTCAACCTTTGCATTAGGGATGCTCCTAGCAATGTTAAGGGATCACTTCCTCATCCACAGGACGGTCCGGCTCTCAGAAGCCTGTCCTCAAGTGTTGGCCATAATTGTGTCTCGGTGCAAACACTAGCTAGCTAGCTAGCTGCCCTGGCGTCGTCTTCTCCTGTCTAGGGCAAAGCTCTCCAAAGCACTGGAAGACTCCTCGAACAGCCGAGCCTTCCTCCTGCAGAGGAAGGGCCCCTGTGTTTGGACGTCCCTCATGGCTCACTCTGCGGTGCCTCAGCTACACCCCCAGACCCCAGGTGGAGCGGGATACCAGGACCGAAATCAGGGCTCGTCAAACAGGCTCTCCAAAGAGGGAGGGTTTTCGGCTTTGCAAGCCGCCGGGTCTCTCCCACAGCCACCCAACTCGACTGCGGCTGTGCGCAGGCAGACGAACTCAGAGGACATCCGTGAATGAGGACAGCAGAGCCCTAACGTAACCACCTTTTCAAAAATGAGGGTCGGGCTCGAGCAGATGTGGGCACTTTGCTGATGCCTCATGTAAACAGCTCAGACGCAGCCCAGCGCCCTGTGACACTCACTGCCCTCCTCTGCCTCCTCCACGTTCCCCAGTCCAGTTGAACTCGTTTTTAAAAAGCAGGAGGCAGCCCTGGCTGGCATAGCTCAGTGGATGGAACTCGGGCTGCGAACCAAAGCGTCGCAAGTTCGATTCCCAGTCAGGGCACATGCCTGGGTTGCAGGCCATGACCCCCAGCAACCGCACATGGATGTTTCTCTCTCTCTCTCTTTCTCTCTCTCTATATCTCCCTCCCTTCCCTCTCTAAAAATAAATAAATAAAATCTTTTAAAAAAAAGCAGGAGGCACACTCCCGTTTACCATGAGGATGCAGTGAACAGAGTCCCCTTGAGAGGCGTTGTCTCACAGAACTTTCTGTGTTCCTGGAACACCCCTTGTCTGGCCGGTCCAGGACAGCAGCCACCACCAGCCCCACATGGCGGCTGAGCCCCTGGAACATGCCTGGTGCACCCTAAGGATGGCGTTGTTACGTCATTGACTGTAAGTTGATCTGCATGGAAGCTGTGCGGCCCTGAGCGGCTCTCCCATTGGCTCACGCATTGTTTCCCTGCACGGGCTGATCTTCAACACGGCTTGACTCATTTATCACATTTACACACCAAGCAGTTCATTATCCTCTAAGCAAATACCCAGCTTCAGGCATCAGAGGAAGTCAATACATATTAATGATCATCAGCAAATTGAATCATTACAGATAATAAGATAGCATGCCAAAACAGGGGTCCCAGTTGAATCCGTCTTGCCTTTATGGACAAAGATTTTTTTTTCCCAGGGACTCAGAGCCACGATCTCGTAACAATGTGGACTTTGATGATTTTCAATTATTTTAATGGATTTCACACTTTTGATATTTATCTGAAGTTAATTTCAGCTTTTCCTATGTGACATTCCCCTGCTATGAATATTGATGGGTTTTACTCAAGCGTGAATTTCCGAGTGTCTTTTTTTTTTGTACCCTGAAGATTCAGATTTTAGTATGCATTGTTTACTGCTTAATTTTGTTCAAACTGTAGAGACAGAGGAAAGATGGCACCATCCTAATGCTCACGGAGAGAAGGAACCCACCAGAATATTAAACAGGAAGAGAACAGCATCCTGTCTGAAAGGAAAGGAAGACAGGCAGAGGGAACCCACTGAACACCCAGAATGCTCTGTGCTTATTGCTTCCTTCACTTCTCGACTCACCGAAACGTGCTCTTAACGCCGCAGGCACACCCGTGCACTAAACCAGATGTCAGCTCTACCATCGGGGAGCTGACCTCCATGCAGATGATAAACAGGTGTTACGCAAGGAACCCCAAAATAAGGACCCATGGAGCCCCCAGGCACAGCAGATGCATACCAGCGTGAGGGAGCATGTTAGGTGGCATGTGGTGGAGATAGGGACGTAAGGGGAGGCAGGAGATGTGCCCAGGACTTGATGTGCAACTGAACACTAGGGCTCTGGTCCTGACCGCAAGAGCAGGGCGGCGGGTCAGGGACAAGAGTGTGAGGACAGAGCGGGGGTGTGGAGATGGAGCTACAGAACGCTCACGCATTTCTGGTGGAAGTCAGGATGCCTGAGAAAAGGGTCTGGTATCATATAGTACATTTAAACGTGTGAGCGCTCGCACTGGAGCCATTCTGCCCTGAGGTGTCGTAGCCAATGATGTACCAGACGGGAGAGCTGTTACAAAAATGAGTGGCTGCCCCCCGCCTCGGTTACCTTCTGAAAACACAGAACACTATGCTGCATTTGCAACTCAGGTGCAACTGGGTGCCCTTTCCATGCTTTCAGTTATAAGTCGCACTCCTGCCAGGGTGACAGGTACCAGGCGATGCCGGGTTCTCCTAGCCCTCCGTCCAAATGATGGAGTTGGCTACGTTTGCCTGAACGAACGCTCTGTCCCAGGCTCTGCCATGTCCCCATGCAGCACGTCATGCAAGCCCTTCCTTATCTCCCTGCCACGCTCCTCACGGGGGCCAGCCCTACCCAAACAGCAGCACCTCCCAAAGACCAAGCCACTCCCACGGAAACAGAACTCAGGGGTGCATCGCTGCCTTTCATGGCAACCAGAAACACGCCGCATGTGTGGGTTCACATGACGAGCTCCCTAGATAATTGTCCTTTCAAAGAAAACTGCAGGACAGAAAATGTCTCAGCTGGAGAAGGGGGCTAGTCTTGACAACACCATGGAGACAGGTTTCTTGTCCCCCTGGTGTCCCTCAGATATCCTGACCGAGCCAACTGTCCATGAGGGGGCTCCCTGGCGCTCATGAAGCAAAGGCAGACGACGAGGTCCGGGACAGAGAATACAGTGTCCAGGTACCGTGCATATACCCTCTGGGCATTGCATTCCATGGTGCTCGACGTGGGTACACTCTGGAGTGTCTCCTCGGCTCCCCACACTACATGTCTCCATGCAGCTCCGTGAGGAAGAGCCTAAGGAAGCTCTTCGCAGAGAAATGGGAACGGTACAACATCGCGAAGGACGCCTCCCACGGCACCGCCCAGAACGCGGGCCGGCATCCTGCTCACCTGGATGAGGACGCTCCTGGCAAGGAGACAGCTCGCTTCCTCTACACGGCGTACTGCTCGCTGAGCCCGGGGCGATGCGAAGATTTAGCAGCCCCTTGAAGTTTTTTCCTGTCGTTTCCCCATTTGCATACCTGTCAACCCAACACAAAGTGAGAGTTTCAGAAAATGCAAATAGCCGCCTCATGAAATTTAATGGTGTGCGCACATGCTCCATTTTAAAACACTGTAAAAAAAAAAAAAAAAACCCTGCCGTTCCCTGGAGGATTATAAAAAAGTCCTCCCCTCCCCCCAGAAGATAATGTAGCTGGGATAGACTAGGGGCCCGACCCCATGCCCTTTGCTTTTCCTGACCCCTGGTATCACAGACCTTAAAGTCAGAAACGGTTTAACACGCTTCCAACAGGGAGGGCGACTGACCGTCCCGGTTTCCCCAGGCCACTCGGGGGCTTAGAAAGCAGGACAGGTTGGTCACAGGACCAACGGTGGCCACCGCACACATTCACCGATTTGCATGGGTACAAACCCACCGTCCCCCCCTGAGAAGGCCTCTGCACGCACGGGCTCAGAACCCCAAGTCCTCACACTGAAGAACACACCACGAGACGATGTGAGTCAGCCTCCAGAGCACTTTAAATTCCACCCAGATGACAGGTTCGCGCTGCTGGCTGGCACTCGGGAGGAAAAATATTTGCCGGGCCGCCTTCCAGGAGCAGAGCTGCTGGGGCCGTGCCCAAGTCTCAGCCAGAGAGACTGCGGAGACGGGGTGGTTGGAGCGGTCTCCCAAGAGCGCACTGAGAGTCATTCCCAGACGCTTTGCAAAGGTCAGTGTGGCGCCGCGCCGGCAGAAAGAGCGTTCCCATTCTAGGGGACAGGACTGACGTTTTCTGCAAAAGAGTGGGAAGGACCGATGTGATGTGTGGACCTAAGGCAACAATCACACAGTGTATGAGGCGGTTGAGGCAAAAAAAAAAATGGTTGGGATATGGAGCTAGGAACAGGTTAGAGTGTCTGTCTCCGATAAAGCGCAAGTCGGCAAATTGTTCTGTTATTGCAATAGGAGATGATGATGGTGGTGGTGGTGGTCATGGCGATGGTGGTGATGGTGGTGATGATGGTGATGGTGGTGATGGCGATGGTGGTGATGGTGGTGATGATGGTGATGATGGTGGTGGTGGTGATGTTGATGATGGTGATGATGGTGGTGGTGGTGATGGTGGTGATGGTGATGGTGGTGATGGTGGTGGTCATGGCAATGGTGGTGATGGTGGTGATGGTGATGGTGGTGATGATGGTGATGGTGGTGGTCATGGCAATGGTGGTGATGGTGGTGATGGTGATGATGGTGGTGGTGGTGATGGTGGTGATGGTGATGGTGGTGATGGTGGTGGTCATGGCAATGGTGGTGATGGTGGTGATGGTAATGATGGTGGTGGTGGTGATGGTGGTGATGGTGATGGTGGTGATGGTGGTGGTCATGGCAATGGTGGTGATGGTGGTGATGGTGATAATGGTGGTGGTGGTGATGGTGGTGATGGTGATGATGGTGGTGGTGGTGATGGTGGTGATAGTGATGATGGTGGTAGTGATGGTGATGATGGTGGTGATGGTGACAATGGTGATGATAACTATCATGATGATGATGATGATGATGATGGTGGTGGTGATGGTGGTGGTGATGGTGATAATGGTGATGATGGTGGTAATGGTGGTAATGGTGATGGTGGTGATGGTGATGGTAATAATGGTGATGATAACTATCATGATGATTATGATGAGGATGATGATGGTGGTGATGGTGGTGATAGTGATGATGATGATGATGGCGATAACGGTGGTGATAACCCTCATGATGATTACGATAAGGATGATGATAGTGGTAACGGTGATGATGATGATGATGATATAGTGACGTGATGAGTGTGGGGATGATACTTCTAGTCTCCTCCTTTCATCTTCGCAACGGTTCCACAAACAACGTATCCTTACCTCCGTTTCAGAGACAAGGAGCCCTGGCTCACACCCGCTCAGCTTTGCCCTGCTCTGGAAATACCGACCGTGTGCATGAGGGCCCTGGCCGTTCATAGTCAGCACCGCAGCCTGGCCCTCGAGTCTACCTTCTCCTCGCAAAGTCCCGTTTGCTGTGAGAACCCAAACATGGAGGTCAAATCCCTCCTGCGAGAGGATGGACCTTCTCTGGCACCCCATCTGGCCCAGGTAGAGGACCCCCGAGGCAGCTACTGGAAAGGCGGCACTCACCAATAAAAGAGAAGACAAAAGAAGGGGAAAGGAGTAACCCAGTGATCTAGCTTCTGCTACCCAACGACCACCTGCATTCACTACTGCTGTGTCAAGAGGAAAAAAAAAGTCTCTTCCTTAGACAGCGTATAATCTCGGTCGGCACTTTCAAAACTTGAGTGGTGCATCAGAATCACGGGTTAGGCTTGTTAAAATACTGATGGCCAGGCCCCGGCCCCAGCATTTCGCACTCAGCAGGTCTGGGGCAAGGTTAGGAGTCTGCTTTTTCCAAGGAGTTTTCACAGATGGTGGTGGTGCCTGTCTCGTGGGAGAGTTCAGCGAGCGAGAACACAAGGCGGTGAGTGGAAATGATGCATGAGACCGACCACGAGAGAACAAAAGCGTGGAAACCCCTGCTGTGTGCAGTGGGGAGGGGAGGCCCAGGATCATGGCACAGTGGCGTCCTGGTCTCTGAGAAAAGACACAATTCCAGGTGCAAGGAAGGACACAGGTGGATGCGGAGCAAAGCCGGGCCTAATACGGACCAGGAGACGGTCCAAGGGTCCCATCCGTGGGTTGTCAGTTCTGAAGCACAGCAGTGAGCCCTGGACATAAGTTCATACTAATTAGTGGCCTCGAACGCCAGGCCATTTGGGTGTGATGTAGCCCAGCAATTTCTAACGACGGACTATGTGGCAGATGGCCAGCACCACGGGCGAGAGCTAGTCCTGGTGAGCGCTGGAGGCCTCCTGTCGAAAAGAGGGCTCCGTGGGGAGGATTGTTGTTGTTGTTGCTGTTCAGAGAGAAATGAAGACATTTGGGGCAGCAAGGAGAATGGGGCTCAGAGCCCGCGCCGGGGCCCCGCACATGGAGAAGAGAAACCGGTGTGCAGCAGAGGCAAGAGGAGAAAATCACAGAGTTACGTCGGATGGTTCTGCGTGGGTCGGAAGGGCAGTGTGGGAGTAGGTAGAGCAGATGGCCAATGGGGCCAGGCCTGGGTAGGGGTGCCAGCGTGGGGACCGTGGGGATCGCAGGGACGCAGCCCAAGGGAGCTGTAGGCAGAGCTGTGGCAGTGGGTCACCCCCACCGCCCACCCCGGCCCTGACTGCCCATTCCCTTCCCCACAGGCCTGCGTGATGACTGCGTCCAGGGTGCACTGAAATCCCACCCCACGCTGATGCTAGGCTCTCCCAGGGGCAATGACAAAGGGGTACGTCTTTCTCCCTGAGGCCAGCCACCAAGATTCCCAAGATTTCAAGAGGTGGACCCGGGCACACCAGTGTCGGCTGTGCTCCTTATTCCAGCAGGAGAGGCGGTCTCCTTATTTTTTTGGAGGGAGATGGAGTTTTCATTTTGGAAACTCAAATACCTCCGCGGGTCGCTTGGATTGGTAAAGAGAGAGCGTCGCCTCATGCTCAAGGGGAGAAGCTCGGAAGAACAGGGAGGTGAGCAGACACACAGGTGTGGATGCAGGTGAGGAGACGGAGCAGCGGGGCTGGTCCTCCTGGGCTCCAGCAAGCGTGCAAGAAGAGCCCGAGTCAAGAGAAGAAGTGCATGCAAGGCAGGAGTCACAGCCTCCTGTGTCCCGGTCTTGAAGTGATGGCCCATGGCTTTTGCCATGTTGTCTTTGTCAGCACGGCCGGCTGCCCCTGTGCCACACTCCAGGGGAAGAGATTATGGGGGGGGCAAATATGACCCCACACCCCACGTTCCCTTCAGTTCCACTGACCTTAGATTCCCTCCCGACTGCAGGCCCTTGACCTTCCCCCCCCCCCCCCCCCCCCCCCCCCCCCGTTTCTTGGGACACTATGGTTAGGTCACTGTCATGGCAGCTCCTTTCTCTGCCTCCTGGAGATGCGGCCCCTGCCCCAGCCTCCGGCCAGTTCTACAGCCCAGGAAAGTCTCTGTGGAGGACGCAGGAGGTCATCCAGGGAGCGGGACCCTGCCCCCGTCTGCGGGAGGGGCGGGGCCTGGCACCTCCCCATCAGCCTCCCCATCAGCCTGCGCTGGCTCCTGACCCCGCATGCCACTCCCTCCCCAACGGCCCCCAACACTTTCCCCTGACTCCCCGGCATTAAAACTATCTCCCCCATTTTGTTCAGTGGGATTGGTTCCATGTCCCCCCACTATCACAAATAGTCCCGAATAAAATCCTCTCTGCCACGTTAACAAGTGTGCCGTGCATTTGTGCCTGTGAAGACAGAGGGGTCACCAGAGGCTGCTGTGTTACTAGCAGCTGCCCACTGTGTGTGTGTGTGTGTGTGTGTGTGTGCATGTGCGTGCAAGTGTGTATCTCCAGTAACTACAGAGCCAGCCTGCAGCGACACCTAACGAGTCACCTCGGTTCTTCGTACGGATACGCTGTTGGCACAGCTTCCCATGAAAGAAACACGATGGGTACTTTCACGTAGAGCTCGGAGTGGCTGCAGACGCAGCCTGGGACCCCTCCAAAAAGGACGCGTGTTGCTCAGAGACCCAGGTGCGCAGGAGCTGCAGAAGCACCAGAGGAATCCTGCGGTGTGCTGGAGAGCAGGCAGCACCTCTCAGCAGGCACCTCCCCTGAAAGGGAAAAGGATGCCTTCCTCTCTCCCCCAGGGGACCAGCCAGCGGCGCCCCATGAGACCCCCGGCTGCTCCCGGCCCAGATCATCGCCACACGCGCCGCCAAGGGAAAACAAGCACAGTCTAGGAGAAGCGGCCCAGCTTCCCCTGCCCTCCCTGAGCACGCCCTTTCCTGCCCTCAGACTTGACATGAGCGTCTGCATAGCTCCGATGGGATCACGGAGGGGCTCAGCTGCATGCAGGTGGGAGACATGTTCATGAGGGGGCACGTGGGTGATTCATAAAGGGGATGAGACGAAGTGACCTTTGCCCAGCCGCCGCGCAATGAAAGCGATTAAGGAAGACCCAGCTGTGGTGAGCAATGCCACGGAATAGGCCAAAATACACTTAGCTATCATCTTTGTAAAAATAAATAAATAAATAAAACTCAGTGGACTGAGCGCGGGCTGCGAACCAAAGTGTCGCAGGTTCGATTCCCAGTCAGGGCACAGGCCTGGGTTGCGGGCCACGGCCCCCAGCAACCGCACATGGATGTTTCTCTCTCTCTCTCTCTTTCTCCCTCCCTTGCCTCTCTAAAAATAAAGAAGTAAATCTTTAAAATATATATATATATGTATATATATTGCCGTACATGTATATGGCATTCGATGTTTGGCAGAGAACAGAGTGCCTTTTCAAAATTGCTTTTTAAGTAAAACAGGGCTTTTTTCCCTGACTGTCTGGAGACCGCGTCTGCTCAGGGCAACGGCGGCAGCAGCGTGCAAACACAGGCCTGGCACACGCACTCCCTGAGGAGCAGGAGAGCCGCCGGCAGACAGCGGTCTCCCGTGTCCTTGAATAGCCTTTGCTTTTCCGACGAGCTGTTCCCCGCAGCGTGGCGCATGCCGTGCCTCGGAAAACAGTGGCTCCCACGCACCCCCAATCCCTCTGGCTCCCTTGGATGATCCCTCCAAGGGCCTCTGAGGTTCCTCTCAGGAAACGAGGGGAGGAGGAATGAGCCGTCCCTAAAAAGCCACCCGTCCTATCATTTAGCTGCTCAATAGGCAACGCCGTGCAGAACCCTGGGAAGGAAACGGATCCCCACCCAAGGACCGGCAATAAAGTATTCCCGGGTTGGACGGACCGGGGACTCCCGTGCCTTTGTTCCAGCCATAAGAAATGCATTCTGCCCTGGCCGGCGTAGCTCAGTGGATGGAGTGCGGGCTGCGAACCAAAGCGTCACAGGTTCGATTCCCAGTCAGGGCACATGGCTGGGTTGCAGGCCACGGCCCCCAGCAACCACACATGGATGTTTCCCTCTCTCTCTCTCTCTCTCTCTCTCTCTCTCTCTCTCTCTCTCTCTCTCCCCTCCCTCCCTTCCCTCTCTAAAAATAAATAAAATCTAAAAAAAAAAGCATTAAAAAAAGAAATGTAATCTGATCTGCCGTCCTCAGCACACTTCCTGTTCCCCTCTTCTCCTGGGAAAGAATTCACCTCAAACCTGTCAGCGGGAGGTTCCCCCAGGGCAACCCTCGAGCGTAGGGTCCCCTTCATGGCCCCACACACGTCACACACCCAGCATTCAGTAGACGCTCGTGAAATGAGTCCACTCTGGGAGGAATCCCAAGTCCTTGAAGACTCCGGTGCGGATCTCGGAAAACATGGCTGGGGCGTGGTGAGCTCCTCGGTTTGACGGAGCAGGCGCTCAGGGACGGGATAGTGTTGGAACTCCACACCCGGACCTGCCCCGTGGTGCTGCCGTGCGTCTGACTTTGAAATAACGGTGCCAAAGGAACTTGGGATAAAGGTGTCAAAGGAACTTGTGTCAACGGCAGAGCTACAGATCCACAAATCGTTGGTTGCAGAGTCATTTGGACGGCATTGCGCCACGGCATGGAAATCCAGGGGGCGGCGGGAGGCGGGAAGAGAACTCTCTGTAGGTAGCTCCCCAGGCAGCGCCACGAATGGAAATCGGCCATCACGCCAGAAACAGACGTTAAACGCCATGAGTCATCGTCGTCTGCAGAAACCTTCCATCGCACGTCCAAGTCAGTGGCTCCAAGGTCAAGGGCTTGTCCTAGCGGCTTCTCAGAAACTTCCTCTGGGCAAAGCGTCTTTATCCTGAGACTGGAAATGAGTGAACGCTTGGGCAGCGATTCAACGTAGCGGCGAATTCCAATGGAAGCGATTTCCCTGGGAGGGGGTCACGCTGGCCCTCCCTCCTCCCCTCCTTGCGAGGACTGCAGCCGGAGTGAGCAGACATCACCCAGACAGGTGGTGAGAGAAGCAAGAGTCCATCCCACAACGCGCTGAAAACGGCAGCTCTTTTTCTCCCTTATTGACAAAACGATTGTCCGTTTCCTTCCCCAAGAAACGGCCCTGCTGGCATGGTCTTTTCATGGGGCCTGGTATTTATGGTAGACCAGACGTCTCCTGGAGCCGAGTTCGTGCGTCTCGGGGTGGTATATGGTCTCCTGCATGGTGAGCGGCTGACCGGGGACTGTTCTCACCGAGACGCTGACACTCACTGGCGAGTCAGGCAGCAGATGACACGCGTGTCCTCAGGAAACCGCCACCGCGAGAAAACCCAAAGGCACCCCACGTGGACACCGATTCCTTTGTACGTCACGGCTTCTAGCGAGGCCCCGTAGTAACCACAGGGCATACTGATGACCAGTCAAACACCATGATATATATACCACTGTGTCTTCCTCCTGCTGTTTTAGCAACTGGGCTCTCCTGGTGCCGCAGTCCGTCGCAGGGCTGAGAAAAGAAAAGAAAGTGAGCCCTGGCTGGCATAGCTCAGTGGATTGAGCGCGGGCTGGGAACCAAAGGGTCCAAGGTTCGATTCCCAGCCAGGGTACATGCCTGGGTTGCGGGCCATGGCCCCCAGCAACCGCACATTGATGTTTTGCTCTCTCTCTGTCTCCCTCCCTTCCCTCTCTGAAAATAAATAAATAAAATCTTAAAAAAAAATTTTAAAAAAAGAAAAGAAAGTGACTCCCATCCGAGCAGAGCGTGGCCTCACGCTGACACCGTGACGGGGATCTTGAACTTGAGACCCACGACACCTACTGAAAACTCAGACACGGGCGATGATCCACAGACAGGAGTGTCTTTGTGCAAATCTGACCTCTCACAAGCCCTCCCCTTGTGGACACCACGTACAATTTTTGTACGCCAACACACCCAGTCCTCTCCCCAGAAGAGGGCACTGAAGGGCATTCAGACAAGACTGGCAGCCGGCCTTCGGGTTCTGAGACAAACCAACACACCTTGGAATTCACAGATACTTCTCCCTGCTGTTCCCTAAGTTGATTAAAATTATCTTCCAAATTACACAGGAAATTTTGCAGATACTGTTTTCCCTCCGTCACCTGGAGATCTTCCATTTTCAGCCAAAGGAGACGGCCCTAGCAGAAACACCCAGCAGCTCAAACATAGAAAGATCAATGACTAGCTTCTATAGGAAAAAAAAAAAGTCAGCATGCAAAACCACGTTAGAAGGCAGTGATGGGGTCTAATTAAAGTGAATGGTTACCTGAGCAACCACATCCCACCGTGGAGGGTGGAATATTTCTTGCAGGCAAATAATGAGGGGGTCTTGAGGAGCAACGGCTGCTTTTGCCCTTTGGGGAGGGGGGCATTTTCCATGACCTTGGACGACGGGGGTGAGCTGGCGTCGCCCACAATATGAGCGGGCAAGCAAGAATGTGCAGGGACCAGAGAACTCCCACCAGGTGACCTTCTCTTGTCACTGCATGGGGTTGAGGCCTTTTTCCTTCAAGGGCGTGATAGCAAGGAATTCTCTCGTGTACGTAGAGAGCATTGAACTTCCAGAGGGGAAGGGGGAGGTGGGGGGGGGTGTGAGCAGTGGCTGGGACCCACCCCGAGAGGTGGGACACCCTGGTATAGAATCACAAGTGTCTGGTGACAATCGACGGATTGCAGAATTTTCTTGAGTCTGTTTACCATGGCATCCACTTCTCCGGAACTCCCGCCTGCCTGTGACCTTGCGGGCTCCCCATGAGGTCCTCTTCTGCACGTGCTCCTGTGATACCTCCTCCCTGCGGGGACCGCTGGCGCTGCTGCCACTGCCCAGCTCACACCACACCACCCAAGTGCCCTGCCCCGTCCAGGAGTGGTGGGTGTCACGGCAGCATTTCAAGGTGGGGAGGGGGGGACACGGAGCCTCGGAGCTGCTGCATGAGTAACTCAAGGTGCTAATGAGCCCGGGAGAGGGCAGGCGTGTTCGGCCACTCGCCCACTGTGACCCACGCCGCATGTTCGTCATTCTGGGACAGTCGCCTGATCGTGTATTCTCGCTGGTGTTTAGCAGCAGAAGGTGTTTCTTACGGGGAGTAGCATTCGCAAAGCTGCTGCTCCTTCCCCCTCTGCTCTGTAGGCCTGCACAGGAGCCATGAGAGGAGCCTGTTGGTTGGACAGTGGGAACGGGGCCACGGGACTGTCCAGGACACGCTGGCAGGCCACCCACCAGCTCCTTGGGCGGTCAGTGAGTCCAAGGTGGCCCGAGACACATGGCGACCCAGGGGAGCTGAGTGTGGCAGGCAGCACACCACCCCCACCCCCCACGGGCTGCCTTTATTTATGACTTTGACTCGTTCCAGCCTCGTTTGGGGAAAGAAATCCATTTGCAAAGACAACTGGGCTTTCTTCTCCCCGGGAGTCCTCCCCTCGGGGCCACTCACAAATGTCTTTGTGAAACGGGCTTCCATTTCCACGGCCTCGGAATTTCCGTGGCCGGAGTTGACCTTTCCAAGCGACCGGCCAGGGAAAAAATCATGTTCACGCCTCAGCTTCGTTCTCAAGTGCCTGATCCCGTAATTACCGTCCTTGGAAAGTAGGAGTCCAAGCCCGCGACACTGTTAGTAACGCACAGCTCTCTCTCTCCCCAGGACAGGGAGTTCCGAGCAGCCCGAGACAGCGTTTGGGTGTTCTCCCAAACACGTAAGGTTTGTTTTTGTTGTTTTTTTTAAAGATTTTATTTATTTATTTTTAGAGAGGGAAGGGAGGGAGATAGAGGTAGAGAGAGAGAGAGAGAGAGAGAGAGAGAGAGAGAGACATCAGTGTGCGGTTGCTGGGGGTTATGGCCTGCAACTCAGGAATGTACCCTGGCTGGGAATCGAACCTGGGACACTTTGGTTCCCAGCCCGCGCTCCATCCACTGAGCTACACCAGCCTGGGCTAGGTTTTTTTTTTTAATGCACGCTGATAGGACAGCTGTCACCGTTCGATCTAACAAAATTGTTTGCATGAGTTTAGAGACAGTTCAGCACAACTAGACTCATCCTACAGAAAAAGCTCCATGAACCTTTCGGCCGACCCAATACACACAGAGAACGGACCGCCCAGTGTCCTGTGAGGCGGGTGTTCAGTGCACGGTATTTGCCCGGCGTCCTCACGCCTGTGCTTACAGAGGTGCGGCGTCTCTGACTCTGCAAGTCTGCAGGTTGGGTACCGGCCATGCTTTCAGGCTCCGTGAGCTGACGGCATCGCCTTGTAGTCTCGAACAAAGGGGGCAGGGAAGGGCATGGCAGAGAACCACAGAGACCCAGCGTCCCGATTCCACCGCAAACAACGGGAGCGGGAACGCTTCCCCTCAGACGTTCTGTATGGGCTCAGACGCGACTCACGATCGGCCCCCTGAGACGGCGCCGTCATCAGCAAAAGCCACGGCTGACCTTTCCTCTTCTCCCTAAACCACGCTGACTAGTACAGGTTACCAGGAAGGCACTGATATTTATACACAGGTTAGCAAATCCCAGCGCTTATCATAGCACGACTCTGGACACCGTGGAGACGGAAAGTGGGCAGCAGGAGTTGGTGCGACTCAATAATGGTGCCCTCGCTGGCCTTGCAGCGCAAAGCGGAAGAAAGGAGACCTCAAAGGAACAAACAAAAGCATCGATCTTCCTCAAATATCGATGCGTTCGCGTCTCATGTGCTAGAGGGAACGAAATGGCTGGTTGGTACATCACACACAGCACTAGCTTATTCGACCCTCCTTCCTCCTACTAGGAAGCTGCTGACTCGCCCACAAAATAACAGAAAGGCAGCATCCACCCGTCGCCTCGCATGTGCGCCCCAAGCAGGGATCGAACCCGCATCCTGCGTCTGTGCCCTGACTGGGGATCGAACCCGCAACGTGTTGGTGTACGACGCAAGGCTCCAAAGGACGGAGCCACCCGGCCGGGGCTGGGCCTCAGATTTCGGAGTGGCAAAGTCCCCTGCCGTGTGCTGGTCTAGAGGGCAGAGTCCTGGGCTCCCGCGGCAGAAGGTCCCAATTCTGTGGGTCCGAGACCTCGCGACCAGCTAAGGGGTAGCCGTCAAAGCCTCCGAAAGTGTCACCGGACCAGTGCCGTCCTCATAGCAGCACAGACACAGTAACCGATCGTGAACATAAGGGCAGATGTCCCCACAGAGACCCCCAGACACTGTCAACAATGAATACAAGATGAGCAAGGGGGGATGAGTCTGGCTACAGGCCACATGGGGAGGCGTCCCGGAGGGAGTGACAGGGAGCCCTGTGGACAGACGGACTGCACGCATGGGCACGGCCACAGGAAGGCACCTGGGCACCCATGAGGACCCTCTGCACAGCTCACCTGCCTCCCGTCCTCCATAACCCTTCGAGGGGAACTCCAGCTCCCATGTGCCCGCGGCAGGCTGCAGAATGAGGAACCTGTTCTGTGGAGGTACCTCGGCCGCCCGTCCCTGTAAAACCCAACTCAAACACTGTTCTTCTTGAAATGTGTTCTTCCCTCCTCAGAGAGGCCTTTATTTCACAAAGAGGGAAGACAGCTGTTACTCCCCACGCAAGAAAAACCTCCGAAGCGGAACACACCGTTGATGCCGAGAACCGTTAGCGCTGGAGTGACTCGCTGTGGAGACCATGATTTGAGGGCCTGCCTTTACGAAACAGCCACTGCCTGTGCGTGGCAAATCGCACCACTTAGAAGTCACGTGGTTCTCGGCGGGCGGAGAAATCAAATTCCCCCCACCGACACGCGTGAGCAGGGTCGCAGTGTTTAATAGGACTCTGTTATCTGTGCAGCTGGTTTGATTAATGAGTCATTGTACTACGTTGGACAGTCGATCGATCACAGAGAAAGCAAACAACCCTATTATCTGTGTTATTAAGCGCTCTCCCCCGTAGCGGGGAGATTGCTCAATTAAACCCAAAGTTAGAAGAATGAAGGCGAAACTTAGCTTCCGATTTGTAAAGGAAGTCGGACCCTGTGAGAGGTTATGAATGGTGAGAAATCTCTGTCCCCTCCAAGCGGAAGAATCCAGAGAAGGCTGGCAAGTGCATTACGGCTCATGGGACCCACTTAAGTTCTAAAACTATGAGACAAAGCTCATCAAAGTTTTGGTAGAAGACGCAGAATCGACCTGTGTCTGGTTAAACAGAACGCAGCCTCCAGCGCTCCAAAGGTGCAGGCGCGGGGAGGGTGGGAGGAGACATGGAAACAATCCTGGTTTGTCGTGAAGAAATGACGAAGGCTCCTAAGGAAAGAGACCACCCCGCAGCGATCCAAAGCAGAGACCGCGTGGCTTCTACCCAGGACGCGAAACGCCCCTGGGGCCTGTTTGCCACACGGCAGCTGCAGCGGAGAGAGGGGAGGAAGGTGGTGGTTTGGAGACATCACTGCTGGACAAGTATGCACAGCGCTTCCTCCGGCTGGATCCTGCACCTGGCACTTCCCGGAGCCGGGGGCCCCCTCACACCGATTCCCATCCGTGATGTTTCGTGTGCCCAAGCTCACGGTGCCCGGGAGCGATGGGAGTGTCGCCGCAAAGAACGCACCCACCCCCCATTATTTTTCCTCTAAAGGTGTATCCGCTGTCAGGTTATTTTTACGTAAAGGTTTCGTGGGGATGTTTCCAACGAGCGCATGAGATTCGAGTGCGCGTGATAAACACAGGGATGCCATCTCCTCAGACGAGGGGCGTTTTATCACGTTAACTCTCCGTTCACCTCACGGGGATTGCCTACGATTCCATCCGGCACAATTACCGCGTGTCACAAGGCGGCGGGCTACACGGGCGCCGATAAAGAGAATGAAGGCAGCCCTGGCTGGCGTAACTCAGTGCATTGAGCTCGGGCTGCGAACCAAAGCGTCGCAGGTTCGATTCCCAGTCAGGGCACATGCCTGGGTTGCAGGCCATGACCCCCAGCAACCGTACATGGATGTTCCTCTCTCTCTCTCTCTCTTTCCCCCTCCCTTCCCTCTCTAAAAATAAATAAGTAAAATCTTTAAAAAAGAAAAAAACCTAAAAAAAACCCTAGAAATAAGCAGGCAAAAAATCACTTTTTTCCTAATGTTGTTCATCACTTCCTGACAACCCAATATGATCAGGGAGAATCTACTGCATGTTGCAGGAATGGGAGTTTGCTGTAAAATTCTCTCTGTACGCTGGATAAAATTGTTTTAATAAAATGTGGAATGAAGTCAGAAGACACCGAAAGAGTGCTGAAGGAAGGCTCAGCTTGCAGCATGCTGAAAGTTATTGAAGTGTTAAGTTTCACATAGAGAAAATGACCAATGTGATTGAAGACAAAACTTCCAGTTGGAAATGGAACCCCCAAAATATGGAAATATAGTGCTATTCAGTGGGTATAAAATTTCATTGGTACAAGATGAGTAAGTCCTGCCCTGGCGGCCATAGCTCAGTGGACTGAGCATGGGCTGCGAACCAAAGCATCGCAGGTTCAATTCCCAGTCAGGGCACATGCCTGGGTTGCAGGCCACGGCCCCCAGCAACTGCACATTGATGTTTCCCTCTCTCTCTCTCCCCCCCTTCCCTCTTGAAAAAATAAATACATAAAATCTTTTCAAAATGAGTGAATCACAAAGATATTTCAAAAAAAAAAAAGATGAATAAGTCCTAAAGACCTGTTGTACAGTATTGTGCCTTAGTTAATGATAGACCATACTTTTACAAATTTATTAGGAGGATGGATCCTTACCGCAATAAAAAAGTGTAGCATTGAAGCAAATGGCCACCTTCTGGAATAATACGTTTGGAACTGCATCTCATACCTTGTGCCAGGATAACTTCCAAAGAACACTTAAATATGTATAAAACGGAGAAGGAATAATCAGCTAAAGGAACCTTTAGAATAATGCTTCATTCAACGCGAACAGGGAGAATTTCTTTCCTATTATGAGCAAATGCCAAAAGCAATAAAAATACTGATGAATTTGACCACACAAAAACCAGAACTCTTGAGGCAAAATTACATACAATAAGCAAGTACAAGAAAACCCATATGACAAACTGGGGGGGAGGGGCGGATTATAATATATCACCAAGTTAATTCCTCTAATAATAAGTAGCTCCTAGATACATCAGCAACTCCGTAGGAAAAAAAGCCCACAGGGAAACAATACCAACAGAGAATTCATAGAAAAGGAAAGACAAATGGTTTGGGGCCCAATAAAATACCCTCAACGTCAAACATTATAATTGAAAAAAAATGCATCTCTGTGTGGTTTTAATTTACATTTCTACCAGAAGCAGAGAAAGAAAGCTGTAGAGTGTATTAGTCACTTTGTAAAGGAGAGGAAGAAAGCACACATTTATATATATATACACACACAACACCACTTACCAAAATGTGTCTGTCCATATTTTCTACACAGAAAGCGGCGTAAGAAATAATCACGTGCATTGCTTCGTCAGAGTGACAGGGACGTTTTTCCTCCAGTAGGCCCTTTCATACTTTTTGAATTCTTACCCATGGAAAATGCACTACCTCATAAAAAAATGGCATTTAAAAAAATGAAGCGAATTCCATCGCAAGGGAAGGGAGCAGAATGGGAGGCAGCTGAATCCTTGTTCCACCCTCTGCGGCCAATCACCTGTGTGAGCTCAGAATCAGCGAGGGTTCTGGCTGCAAAGCGTCTGAGAAACACTCTCATCCCTCCCTCCGTCCTATGGGGTAGGACACAGCAGCCCGGGGTAAAATAAGGAGCTCAGCCATGGTCATGAGCAGTCCATGGACAGCAGAGCCAACACAAGCTGCCCACGTGTCACTGTCTTCTCGTTTAAGATGTGAGCGCCGCCACGAAGAGATGAACACATACGCCACGGAGACTGGGAGGGAATACCTGTCAGTCACGTGAGTGACGAAGGACCGGGACGCAGAATGTGGAAAGATGACTCAAACTCAGTCAGCAAGCAACAAAGCTCCCGAAAAGGTGGCAACTATCTTAGCCATCGTGGAAATGGCCAATTAGAGCCAAGCGAAGAGGGTGGGCTCTGGGGGACCACCCCACCGCAGGTATCTAATCAGAAGGTTTCTCCACCCTCCGTACCTGGTCCCCTGAGCCCCAGTCACGCACAGGGCACCCTGGGGGAGAAGAGCCATCCAGGTTCTCCCCACGTCCTCTCTGAGACAGCCGCAGGCCCACCCTCTAGCTAGACCGAGTCTCTAGTTCATTCCATCCCTGCGTGACATACGCAGGTAAGGGTGGCCTGGGACCCTCAGTCCCCCTGTCGCTGTGGGGCATGGCCAGGGATACTTAGTCCCCCCCCCCCCGAGTTTTGAATGCATCATTATCGGTAGTGGCACCAGATACCCCCTGCCCAAACACACGCACAGGTGCGTGCCACACACCTACACAGCGTATGTCATGTTCTGAAACAAGGGGTCTGAGCAATGATGAGCAGCAGGACCGTTTATCAGTGATAGTTTTGTGCCCACATTATTTTTCAGAAAGAGGGGAAGAGAGGCAGAGAGAGAGACAGAGAAACATAGATGTGAGAGAAACATCACTGATCAGTTGCCTCTCGCCAAGGGCCCTGGCCGGGGATCAAACCCTCAGCCTAGGCATGTGCCCTGGCTGGGACTCGAACCTGCAACCTTTGGGTGTACAGGAAGACGTCCAACCCACTGAGCCACGCTGGTCAGGGCTCTCGGGAGCTGCTCTTAGTCCTTACTCACAGGGCTCAGCGCCTTCCCTTCCCACCTCTTTGGACACAGCAGAGATACACAGGGGTCTCTTGCTGGGCCCTCAGGTCCTGCCCCTGTCCTCCCACGGAGAGACAGACCGCAGCACACAGCTCCGGGGAGGGCGTCCTGGACGGGAAGTGCAGGCCCTGCCGTCACCACCCACCGCGGCGCTTCAGGCCTGCTCTGTGCGCTGCCTCAGCCCAGGGCCTCCCGCAGCTCCGGGCTGTGACAGGGGACAGCGAGGCCCCGTCTGGGAATGAGGCTCGGATGCGTTTCGTTCAAACACGGTCTCCATGTCTGCCGTCATGAGCTTCACGGGTGGTCCCTGTGTCATTACGGTCCCCAGTGGGCCTTGGGGAAGACACAGCTGGGGCAGCGGCGTAATTACTGAATGCTCCGAAATACCCACATGAAGGGACACAGAACCACCCAAGAGAAAGGCCGAGAGAGGCATGGGCCACATTCAAGGACACTGCAGTGACAGTGTGATGCACGGGCCCCAAGGGCAAGGCCTGAGACCCAGGGTGGGTGTGGGGGGATATGTGGGGGGCCGCGACCGAGACTCGGGCAGACCCAGGGACAGAAGGAGCCCTCACAGCCCACGGGCTGGCCCTGGCCACCACGGGGGGCGCATCTGAGGACAGGGGAAGGCTCTGCTGGACTCCGCAGCAAATGCGCACAGCACCCTCCCCACACTTTGCTCTCGGAACCCGGCCCCCCAGGGTCCCCTCGGGACAGCGCCCCTCGCTGAGAACGGAGCCCGCAGTCCGCAGGACAGGGACCTCGGAGACAAAGAACGTGGGCGGAGAGCTGGTAAACACGATTTTTTAACGTCTGCCGGAAAACAATGGGACCCGGAGCTGCGGGAAGGAACACACAAAGCGATTCCGACCCAGGCTACTTCGAAACGTGTAGGGACACTAACTTCAGGGGCAAAGGAGCCGTACAACAGATCCTGGGGGAATGTGGTTTAAGTTTATTGTGGGAAGCGAGAGAATGCAGAGCAGAGTGATGCGCTACAGAGGAGACGAGCAAGACAGGAATGCTGCGTTGTCCTGGGGACCCCAGGCTCCAGGACAGCCAAGCCCAAAAGCAGTCCTCCCGAAATTTCTGCTTCATGCACAGGGGGCAATGAGGTCACGATATAACCACCCCCAAAACGCTGCCATTGTTGCCCCGCCTAGCTCCTCCCCACGCACCCAGGGGTTGGGGACGCTGGCCCTTTCGGCGCCCACATCCTGCTTGGATTATTGGTGGGGGGGCTGGATCTCTGGGAAGCCCTCCTCCCCCTGACAGAGTTGCCAGCCGGCTGTTTGGCAAGCCGCGGGGAATAAACGCTTCAACATTTACGCTGCCGCTGCCGACACGGAGTACATCCGACGCTGGAATACCTGCGTTCTCCAAGCCATCTGCTCCACTGCATTAAAAAAAAAAAAAAGGGAGTAGGTGGGGAAAGTTTGTGAGCATCTCCTCTGATCGCCTGTTGCTGGGGAAGCTAGAATTTTGGGGTAGAGATCATCGCAGCCTCTTAAAAGAATCCAGAGCAACCCTCTTTCCTCTCTTGCTTGACTTGAAGGCGACATAGTCCCTGGAGAGCTTTGTCCTGAGTCCCAGGGGCCCCTCTGTCCCACGGGCCTGCTACTAGGATTCCAGTCTGGTCGAAAGGAGTCAGGGCTGAATGGCCGCTTGGGGTCGTCACAGTCGGCGTGAGGACCAAACGCACGAGAGTCTGCCTCAAAACACCCAATAACTGTCTTCCCTCGGTGACATTGACACCCGTGAGACTCGGGGGAAACAGAAAAGTCCATCCTGTCCTGTCCCCTCGACCTGAAAGTCATTTTCACGAAAAGAACCCCTCGTGAGATGAAGACAAAAAACAAAATACTCATGTTCAGCCCCACGGGGGGTCTCTTCCTGAAAACATAGGAGGGAATCCCCAGGTGCCGTGGGGCGCTGCCCACAGCTCCCACACCCTCGGGGGCTCGCAAAACACCCCCCCCTCTATCCATTCTGTGCACACGCTACCCTGGGAGGGGACACTCTGCAAACAAGTTTTGAAACTCGGATGCCTCTGTGGATCGTGGCTCTGCTTGTTTCCAGACCGCGTACATCGCCGGCGGCTCACTCTGAGTGAGGAAGGCCGTGGTCCCCAGGAGGGAAAATGACCGAGGACCACCAAGGGGTCTGCATTCTGTGTCAGAGGCCATGGACACCACCCTCTCCACCCATCTTTGCAGAATTCATGGGTAATGATTCACAGTTCACTATCGGGGGCCCCCAGCCGCTGTTAGGGTGGGCGCGGGGCCCACACCCCCTACCAGATTCTCTCCTCCAGAGTCTCCTCGGCGGAAAATTTTTGCAAATAGTCAGGACAGACCCTGAACGAATTCGTGCCTTACGCGTATTGTGATGCCCAAGACAGCCGTCAAAGACGGAAATGGCCACGGATGCTGGCTGGTGACAGCAGAAAGAAGGAGTTACAAATTATTGAGAATAGACTTGACCGTGACCCACCTGTATTCTGGGGAAGCAGGGAAATGAGTGCAGAGGGCCCCTGACAGTTTGACTGGGGTTTTTTTAAAGATTTTATGTATTTATTTTTTTAGAGAGGGAAGGGAGGGAGAAAGAGAGAGAGAGAGAGAAACACCAGTGTGTGGTTGCTGGGGGCTGTGACCTGCAACCCAGGCATGTGCCCTGACTGGGACTCAAACCTGCGACACTTTGGTTCG
Source organism: Phyllostomus discolor (assembly GCF_004126475.2). Taxonomy (NCBI): domain Eukaryota; kingdom Metazoa; phylum Chordata; class Mammalia; order Chiroptera; family Phyllostomidae; genus Phyllostomus; species Phyllostomus discolor. The sequence continues at coordinate 3,082,312 of NC_050199.1, forward strand.
TAGCCCGCGCTCAATCCACTGAGCTACACCAGTCAGGGCACATGCCTGGGTTGCGGGCCAGGTCCCCAGTGGGGGGCGCTCAAGAGGCAACCACACACGGATGTTTCTCTCTCTCTCTCTGTCTCCCTTCCCCTCTCTAAAAATAAATAAATAAAATCTTTTTTTAAAAAAACCACGCTCGAACCATTTTTTTTCCCTACGTGAAACCAGCGGTCACAAACACCCACCTTGGAGACCCCTGCTCCTCCTGGCTTCCTCTCCCTGACGCCCGTGCGGCTCTTGGGCCCACGCACGTCCTCTGCCCAGCCCTGCACATGGCGGGGGGTGGGGGGAACCCTTCGGGTGTGACTCGAACCGGTCGCGCGTCAGGCTACGCCGTCCCCTGTGTGCCCTTTTCGTGCAGCGAAAGCCACCTTCTCCCCTGCCTCTGCTATTCCAGCCCGGTTCCTCTAGAACGGCGTTTCGGACACGCTTCCTCGGGCGGGACAGCTACGGCACAGTCTCCAGTGTACTTTTTTGCGGATGTCCGGCATGCTCTGCAGGCCTGTGCGGGCTACGGATGCCCTTCATCCCGCCTTTCCAAGCTGGACGTTTTTCCTCTTTTCCTTCCTCTTGCCCAGGCTGCCAGCCTTCCTTTGCCCCGACGACCTTCGCTGGGCTGTGCTCCCCGAAACGGAGGGGCTCCCCCACAGCCCCCCCACCTTGCACCCGGTGCCTTTGCCCCTCCCCAGGGTCACACCTGCTCAAGCGGGTTGTCGTCAGAACGACACAGCGGGTTTGTCCGCTCTGCCCTGTTGACAGCTGGGGCAGGCGACACTTTGCTGTGGGGCCGTCCTGGGCACCAGAGGAGGCGGAGCAGCACCCCTGACCTCTGCCCGCCGGCTGCCAGACGCAGCCCTCCCCGTGGGCACGCAACCAGAAATGCCTGTGTGCACTGCCCAGTACCTCCGGGGCTGCGGGTGCGAACCGCCCCCCGCCCCCCCCCCCCCGTGGAGCACCTCTGTGGCCAGGTGACCCCCTACACGCAGCAGTAAAAGAAGACCCTCGGCACCAACAGCTCAGCTACATTCCTCAGAGAGAATAAGGACTCCGCCACGTTGGCCGGCTAGCTGCCATCAACAGCTGGCAGGCGACAGATTTCTCAGGAAGAGGGAAGCACTCCTGCGGCTCAGCGCTGAGGCGGCCTTCCTTTCCGATGGGGGCGGGGAGGGGGGTCATTGCAGGGCCCTGTCCTCCTGCGCCACCGGTTCCTTCCCCCAACGTCCTTGGCAGAGGGGAGAGCGCCCCGCCCCCTGCACCTGCAGGCGCTAACCAGCCACACCCCCCAAAACCTTCCACTCGGACAAAAGGGACCATTACTTGAGGGCCTGCAACGGGGAGCCGGGGGATCCCGACAATTAGCACTGCCCAGCACGCAGTAGGTGCTTTCTGAGCAGCAGCGCAGGAACCACACGCCGCCGTCGCTCGGTCAGCCGCTGCCCCGTGCTCTCATTCAGAGGGGCCGGTGCTCGCTGACGCCGGGCACCAGGCGGACACCCCACGCCCACGTCACGGCTGCTGAGGACAGGACAGAGGGAGCCACAGAGGGGACAAACGGGTACATGGCGGGGAAGGGGACTGCAAACGGAGGAGGCCTCCAATCTGCGTGGAAACGCTCTCTGGGTCTGCTCCCGAGGCCACACCCCCTCCCGGGGCCACACCCCCTCCCGGGGACCCACACACCTGGAGGGACAAGCCCCGAAACAGTTCTTGCCCAGGCCGCTCCTTACAGAGACCGGTCCGCAGCCCGGCGAGAACGCAGCCCAGCGTAGGGCGACCTGAGCACAGTGGGACACAAACAGTGCCCCAGGCCTCAGGTCCGTGTCCCTGGGAGGGGCTCTGAAACGCCAGGTGGGAAACCGGATCCCTACCTGAGCGACCAGGGCACGCACCCAGCGGTAGCCCGAGCTCCAAGAGGGTCAAAACTGCCTGCCTGCTCTTTGAAAAACCTGAAACTTCAGATAATCCCAGACCCCCTGGCCGCGTGTGGTGCAAACTGCTGGCTAAGCGACACACCTGGAACCGATTCCAGCAACCTGCCCCAGAAGGGGGTCTCTCCCAGTTAGCAACATTGAATTTGCATCTGGAAAGAATTACAGGGACCGGGCAGAAGCGGGGAGGGAGGGGAGGTGGGGGAGGAGGCGACGGTGGGGGCGTGGGGGTGGGGGTGGAGGTGGGCAGGACTCTGAGGAGCTGAGCCACACTCTGCTGTGCCGTGTCCCCTGTTGTCGGCGTGAGCCCTGAGGCCTCCTTTGTCAACCCCTGTCCCAAGCCTCAGAGTAAGCAGCCCTGGGCACTCAAGCTCTGGTGTTTGGGAAAATCATCATTATTCATGTGTTGACTCGGAGCTACCTGCAGGACGGCCGCTCTCCCACAGGTGGTAAATTCCGACCCGACATCTGTTTCCCGGCAAGATGCTGTTTTGACACCATTTGATCCGTCCATTTGCGGTGCCCCAAGGGTCGCGAGGTCAAGCACTCAGGGCAAGGTCGCACAGGAAACGAGGCTCCCTTTTAATTACCTGCCCCCCCCCCCCCGCCCCGGGATGGTTTCCCAAGGAGACGGGCTGCAGGAACCCTGAAGAGAAAGCAGGGGGTCATTGCAAAGATACCGTGGTCCCGTGGGTCTGGTTTGGTTTGAAGACACTTCCAAAGAGAGCATCACCCTGGCTGGCGTAGCTCAGTGGTTTGAGAGTGGGCTGCGAACCAAAGTGTCGCAGGTTCGATTCCCAGTCAGGGCACATGCCTGGGTTGCAGGCCATGACCCCCAGCAACCGCACATGGATGTCCTCTCTCTCTGTCTCTTTCTCCCTCCCTTCCCTCTCTAAAAAAGTAAATACATAAAATCTTAAAAAAAAAAAAGAAAGTGCAATGCTTACATCATTGCCAGCTGGCCATGTGTCTTCTCTGTCCAACATCTTTGTATCTTTGCTGGGAAATGTTTCCAATTTCAGCTGCAAATAAAGACTACAAGCCCAGCTGGTTTTCAACACCATTAAACTCTCTTCCCCTCCTCCGGGCAGGCGTACAGGAGCAAGCTGAGGAGATGAACCTGCAGGTGTGGGAGCAGAGCCGTGTTTCCGCCCCCTCGCTCGCTCCCCCAGGTCCTCGGCACGAAAGACACAAAGGACAACCCTCAGCGTGCACTGCCACGTGCAGGCTGAAATTCACCACCGACCCGAAGCACAGCTTGCCAGGGACAAAGTTCCTTCGAAACCCTGTTTCCATTCCTGACGTGTGATTATCGCTCCATAAACTAGGCTGAGGGAATGTATGACTTTTGGAAATAGAGCCAAGAAAAACTGCAAGTGTCATATTTTCTGGAAATGACTTAGAAGAATGGAGGGGGTGGGCAGCAATAGGCATTCCACTCTAGTACAATGGATGGAAAGATTGATTGGAATGCCCACCACTTTCAAATGTGGAAACGGTTACGTGTGAGTATGTATTATATGTGCATGTGTGTGTTGCATGCTAAGTGTGTGCGATATGTGTATTTTCTACAGAGGATGCATGCGCACATACATGTGCATGCACACACAGTCTTATTGCCTCGCTTGGAGACTTCACATCAGTTTTACCGTTTGCACCATTAGCGTTTGGGCACTGGCCTCATTCCCCGCCTCGTGAGAAGTTCCAGGTGACCATTCCGTAGCTGACCTCCTCACCCCTGCCGTTTTGTAGAGTGTCTTTACGTTTCCTGTTTTAACACGTGGCATTGTCTCGGCCCTCACGCTCTGTGGGATCCAGTCCACCCCGACCCTGCACCCCACCAAGAGCCAGGCAGGGTTCCTCCACCCTCGCTGCTCGGGCACAGGGCCCTCCCAAGGGTACGCCCACATACTCCGTGTGTGCCGCCCGACACGTGGGAAAGGATACTGGCGACACTGCAGGTCTGTTCCAAGGAGGCCCCGTGCCTCGCTGGTGTGACTCGGAAAAGCTCCGTGAGTGAGGAAGAGCTCACAGCAATAGGGAAGACAGCTGTGAGTGCGTCGAGAGCCTAAGAGACGAACCAGCCCTCAGAAGCGGGGGGACCCCATCTGACAAGCAGGACAGGCACCCTGGAAACAGAGAGAGGCAGCCCGGCGCCCTCCCGACGTACAGCACTGACCCCCATCGGCGTCAGCAGAAGCCCCGGCTAGCTCTGATGTTTCACCTACACCGTCATCATTTCCTGACTCCTTACATGCTTTGGGGGAAGGAAGCACAGTGAGCCCCAGGGGTACAGTGAACAATACCGTCCCCCAAAGGCGTTCGGTTTCCGTGGGGTCCCCGGGTGTCTCTGGGCTGTGGAGACAGGCCACGCTGCCAGGCACCGCTACGGGAGAGGCGCAAACACCTCCATGCGCACAGCGATCTTCCCAGCCCCCCAGTCCTCCCCTTCCGGCCTCTGCCGCCACTCAGGGGGGCTCAGCATCTTCCTGCACACCAGCGGGGGGCCTTCCAAAGGGCCTGCCGAGTGGGGAAACACAGGCAAGAGAGGACCCTCCCACCCCACCCCCACCCCCAGGAGGCAGGAGCCCCATCCCAGCACAGGCTCTTGTTTCTGTGGCCTCGAGTTCCCCGGTTCTCTGACTCAGTTTCACCCCACTGGGGCCCACCTCTCCAGGAACCCTTCCTGGGCCATCGGCGGCCCAGGCCACTTTGGACCGGTCTCGCAGCATCTGGACAGGGCTTTGGTACCCGTCGCCAGCACCGCCCAACACAGCCACGGCTGAGCAGCGCTCCCTCTCCCTCCAGCCCAGCCCAGCCCAGCCCAGCCCGACAAGGCCCGCCATGGGGGGCCAATTTCGGGACCGACGGGAACACAGGCTGTGCAGCTGCCCGGGGACCAGTCTTCCTCAGAGCCCTCCATCTGGGGGCACGGTCAGCCCCAGCGTGGTCATCCGACCTTGGCTCACGCCGGCTCTGAGGACGTCTCAGAGCAGCCCCGCCCTGCTGTGTTTTGGAAAACAAGGACAGCAGGGCCACACACACACACACACACACACACACACACGGGTTCCTGTTTCCACCTGAGTTCCAGGCAAGGGATCCAGAGTCTCGGATCAGCCCAGCAGGAAACGCCTGTCTCCTTGACATTCTCAATGTTCTTACTTTAATGACATTTTTTTATATCAGTGACATTTTAAAATATGACCGCGTTGTTCCCTTTGAAATCTCACACTGTTTCTGATTTTTTCCCCAAATCAATGCTGAAAGTACCTGAGGACTGATAAGCATTACAGTACTTCATAAGTTCCGTTTATGTACTGAAAACCACTTCTTCGTGCCACGGATGGGAAAGACGGTGTGGGCATGATATTTGGTAGCACAGATAAGATTGCGTCGGGTGGGCCAAAAAGTCTGTTTAGTTTTTTTCCCGTAAAATGAGAGACAGATTTTCATGGTCACCAATGATGTGATTGATTTGGATGTTTCGAGCCTGTGGGCTGTCGCCCGCTATTGGCTGCTAGCTGGGAGGGGCCAGGGGTGCTGCTAAACACGCTCCCGTGCACGAGACGGCCCCACAGCAGAGAATTAATTGGCCCGAATGTCAAAGGTTCCAAGAAACTTGGCAAAATACTTCTGACACATTTGCTCAGCCACACACCTCCCCCCCACATGGCACACATCTTTTTTTGTGCTTCGGTTGCATTTTTACTTTTCTTGAAATAATAAAGGATACCGTGCCGAAAATGTGGCGTGTTTTCTTCCGTCTTCAGTATTCGAATGGCTGCACACGAATTCACCAAGTGGTACGGCCACACAAAAACCGTACCAATGTTGATACGTTTTTTTTTCAATGCACGCTGATATGACAGCTGTCACCATGCAATGTAACAGAATTGTTTCGAATGAACTTAAAGACCACTAAGCACTACTAGCGCCATCACACAGAAAAAAAAAAAAAAAACAAAACAAATGAACTTGTGGCCAACCCACTAGTCCAGCAAGGGGCGGGGCACTTTGGAGAACCGCCAGGGGCCGTGGCTGGGCCCTGAACTATTACATATTAATCATCCGCCGCTGAGTAACAACATGGAGCAAAACGTATCAATGTAACAGAACAGGGCCGTTACCTGCCACAGTTCCTACGGGGTCTCCGCGCAGCTCAAGTCCAGCGGCGGGCAGGGCTGCGGTCCTCTGGAGGCGCGGCTGCGGCTGGCGGAGGATGACCCCCCAGAGGGGGCGTGGGCGGGGCCCGGCACGCGGTGCAGGGCCCCTCCAGAGACCCCAGCTCCCACCCCAAAGGCCTCTGCGTGGGCCGCGCACGTGTGCACGCCCTGACAACTGGCTGCCCCCCCCCCCACCCCGGAGGCAGGTGATCCAAGGCACAAGCAGCCAGGCCTTCTGTGTCCTACCCTTCACCCCCCACCCCATGTCACAGCCCATCATTTGATTTCCATCTAATCGCATTGTCATAGGCCACATCCCGGTGGGACGAAGGGCGCAACGATGCTTTTGTCGCGAGAGAGGAATCCCTGGGCGCCACTTTGGAGGCTGACTGGTTCGGTTTCGCAGCAAACAGTCGTTACAACCCACACACCGGCCGGACCCCTGGTGGGGAAAGCCGGGCCAGGCCCGAGTGCAGGGCCTGGAGACTGGCCCTCCTTCTACCGGGGTGGCCAGCAGCCCCAGTGGCAGCACCCATAGGCCCACAGGAACCCCCAGGGGGCGGCCGAAGAATCGCAGCATCATGGAGCGCCGGAGCAAGAGGGCCCCTGGCAGTCCCGGATGGCAGCCCCGTGGTTTCGGACAGCGCGTTGCGCTTAGGCCAAGATTCCGGGTAGGAGCCCGCGAGTCCAGCATCCCTCGAACATAGCCGCCTGCAGACCACGGGCGTCTCCAGGCTGAGCCGTGCGTGCGAGCGCCAACGAGGACCCCACACAGGGCAGGGACCCGCGGTGAGCTGAGCAAAGCCACCGTTGACCCTGACGCTGGCGACGAGGCCGGGTCCGCCCGCACGAACACCAGGGCCCCTTCCTGTGTGCGCCCAGGCTTCCGGCCAGCTGTCACGGACAGCTCTGCACCTACAGCTTCAAGGAAGAACACGGGCAAGAGCCCCCGGGGGTGTGCCACCACACAGGTGCCGCCAGCGTTGCGCCAAGATGTGCGCACTGCCGCGCTGGCGATGGCGCAGGGGGCGTCCCTGAGCCCAGCACTCCGAAAGGCCTTGCGCATGGAGCCCGCTTGTCCTTCCAAACTAAATGTTTCGGGGTTCCTCTATCAGGGGCAGGTTTCAGGTATGGGGTGCCTTAGAAGAGGCCCCTACGGGTCCCCTTAGGGCAGGGCTGCGGGCTTCCTCCAACAGTGGCCGCCAGCAGGGGGCGCCATCCACAGCGGGGCCGCGTGTCCGCCTCGCGGAAGCTCGCTCAGTCCGGTTGCATTTTAGGTTTCTCCCGAGGAAGCTGCTGAACCATTCCAGGGGGCAGGGGGCAGCCCAGGACGCTGCCCGCGGAGCCACGACGCACCAGAACCAGAACCGGAACCGGAACCGGGTTGCCTGGGAGAAAGGAGTGAGTTTTACCCGACTGTTACCCTCCCGCATAATAACTCCGGGAAGCATTCCGCCAAACATGTATCAGTCGCCTGTCTCTTCCCAGATATTTGCAATATTATGTCCCACTACGAAAGGTGTCATTTATTGGCTGCCACAGATTTGCATGATGAGGGCAGGAGTTACAATGTACAACACCTTCCACGTACGTATTGTCCTGTACCTGCCACTCTTTAGGGTCATTATTTCACAAACTCTGACGGCTCGTAAGGCTGGGAGGCCCCGTGCGGTGCTGGGATGAAACCGAGACTCGTGCGTAAGGGCCGGCCTGGAGCTGTGCGGGCCAGGAGAGTCGCCCCTGGCCACACGTACAAATGGACCATCTCCCCAGCAACCACACAAATGCCTGGCCCTCTGGGAGAATGGGCAGATCTGCTAGGAGCTGGGCCCACGTGTCCACGGGGCACTGCCTGGAGGCGGCCACACCTGGCTTGCTTCCCTGTGGAAGGCCCCTGCACCACCCAGTTGGACGTCTAGTCCCCAGGCTGTGCCTTTAGACCTGTGGTTGACCACGGATGCCTGGGGCCCCAAAGACTGGCCGGCCGGCTATCGGGTGAACCCTGGGCAAGGGGACTCTTCCGAGCTCCCAGAGGTGCCCGGACAGTGGAGCCCTGCTGCCCAGCTGTGTTGCTCAGAGTGTCGGCAGCACCGGGGGTCCTGTTGGAAGCCCCACCCCCATAACCTGTCGCAATGACTCCCACGGCCACATTGACATAGGCGGCTCCCGGGTTCATCTCCCCGGTGCTTGAGAACCCCGTGTCTGTCCTACGACCCACGAGCCCAGAAACCGCTGTGACTCGCCGTGCAGGTGACTTCTGGATCTGGACGTGGGGGGCTGTGCTGATGACCTGGAGCCGGCAGGTTGTCCTCCGTCCCCAGACTCACCGGAAAGGCGGCCTGGGCGTGGCTGTCGTGTTCAGGGCGCCGTAGGTTTCCCAGGAAGAGGCCATTCGGAACGCAGCTGCCGCCGTGTGCCTATCGGAATGAGAAAGCAGTTCGCCGGGCTGTAAACAAGGGTTGCCGATGTGTTCCTGCTTTCTCAGTTTTCGCTCTCTGGAACACCGGTTATGTAGACATTGGACTTCCTGCAAGGGTCCTCTGATGATCTTCTCCTTTCTCTCCTTTTCACCCTCTCTTATTGTCTTTCTCTCTCTGCCTTACCTGCAGGTTTCCTTCCTTTCATCTTTGGTGGTGAGCTCTTTCTGCACCCAGCCATGCCCCCTCGGCACGTACGTTTTCCTGCTTCGGCAGCTGACACCTACCACCGTTGGCTGGCGGGCTTTCTGTGGCGACCAGATTCCATTTGTGCTCTTGTGAGCAGCAAGCCATAAATGCCAAGGAATTGTTCTGTCTCGGGAGCAGCCTTTGATTAATGACTGATTGCCTTTTTTTCCCCTCAGCATATCCCTTTTTTTTTTAGGATTTATTTATTTATTTTTAGAAGGAGGGGAAGGGAGGGAGGGGGAGGGAGAGAAATATCTATGTGTGGTTGCCTGTCATGCACGCCCCCTACTGGGGACCTGGCCCGGCACAACCCAGGCATGTGATCTGATGGGGAATTGAACCGGTGACCCTTTGGTTCATAAGCCAGCACTCAGTTCGCTGAGCCACGCCAGCCAGGGCCCCTGGGCATATTTCTCTGGAGCTACATCCAAGTGGCTGTGTTGTGAACAGTGTGTTCCTTTTTACTGCCAAGTGGTACTCCACAGCAGGGGTGTACAAACCATTGGTTGAACCAGCCTCCTGTTGTGGGACGCTGGGCATTGCTTGCCATGTGGGGTTATGACAGATAAGCCCTTACAAACATTCACACGTGGACCTTTGTGGGCGCATGAATTTCATGTCTGGGAGACAAAAGCCCAGGAGGGCCATGGCTGGGTGCTGTGCTATTTGCACATTTCCTGGTGTCGAGTTTTTGAACTTGCAGCCATATGGAGGCAGCGGGGTTCGGATTTGGCTGAGGAGCCACGGAAAGTGTCCGCCACCTTCGGGGCAGACAGAAGGAGACTGGGGTACAGCTATATGAAAAGTGCTGATTTCCGGCCCTGGCTGGCATAGCTCAGTGGATGGAGCGTGGGCTGCGAACCAAAGTGTCGCAGGTTCGATTCCCAGTCAGGGCACATGCCTGGGTTGCAGGCCACGGCCCCCAGCAACCGCACATGGATGTTTCTCTCTCTCTCTCTATCTCCCTCCCTTCCCTCTCTAAAAAGAAATAAATAAAATCCTTTAAAATTTTTTCTAAAGTGCTGATTTCATGCATCGTGGAGACTGTCACATCCATAACTTGGACACGAGGAGTCTGGGCCACTGCCGTCACACTGACTAGAAAGACGGAGCATGTGAACCAGTCGTGGGTCCGTGGGTACAGGCAGCAGCAAGGGACCCAGGGGGCCGTGTACTCCGGAATCTTTTCACGGAGCTCATTCCACAGCGGGAACGGGCAGCCTTGCAAAATAGGGCCCTCCGTGCTTCTTCAACCCCCAGGAGGACATTCGGGAAGAAATATAAACACAGCAAAGCAGAAAAGAAACTCGCCGCCCTTAAATGTATCTCTGATGAACATGCCCGTTCAACACGATGCGTATCAACAAAGCCACGGCTTCAATAACAGCCAAGAGAAAAAAAACTCCACTCCATGTTTTGCCCATCTGCAGCCGCTCAGCGCTGCTTTTAATAAAAATGAAACACGATGTGCTTCTGTGGGGAAATTATGATTCCTCCCCCCCAATAGGTTCTAATTCAGGCTATTTTTGGAGAGCCCCGTTGGGAAATGGCTCCCATATCTATAAAAAGTGTGTGTATTTTGAGAAATAAAAGATGAGAAACAAGAAGGGGAAAAGATACTTTAAAAAAAATTGCTGCAGCCTGTCTGGGTCTGGCGTGAGCCAAGAATCTCATGTCCTGAGAAAATCATTGCCTCTAATCATTTCAGAAAAGAGAGAACCCAGATAAAAATAAGCCTCTGGCAAATGGAGCGTGGACGAGAATCCGTCCCAAGAAAACCTCATTAAAAATATATATTATCTCACTTGCACATCTTATTTTGGCTACCTAAGACACAGATGATCATTAAATTTTTTTAAGGAAATGTCCCAACGTTACTCCCTCTCTCCTTGTAGTTTTTTATTACAGTGGTAAATGGCAGGGGGGGTGGGGGGCGGGGGGTGCCTCTTTGGTTTTATTTTGGGCAAAGTTGTTTTCTGTTAGCAAAACCATCGGTCCGTATTTCAAACTCAGCTGCTCAGGCCAGTTTCAATGAAGATGGAAAATCCAGCAGAAGCAACAAGAAAGCAGAACACCTACAAGGATCCATCTGGGCTCAGCTGTGCGAAGCTGGAGGGTTTCACAGCAATCCCGAGGGGGGGGGGGGGCGGGGATAAACAGCTCTCCACAGCCCCAGCCTGAGAGACTGGGGACTCCTGAACCTGGGAGTTGTGTCCCCGCTAAGAAGAGCCTCCTTCTCCTGCCGGCCCTCGTTTTCTGTTATGTATGCACGAGAAGCACAGGGGAGCCGTTCCAAGGATGACCGCAGGGAGGCGCCAGGCAACACTTCGTGTCGTGGAGAAGCGTTCCCCTAGATGCTGAAGCCAATCTCACAAGGACGTATGAGGGGCATCCCCTGACACCTGGGAGCAGGCAGGTGGGCTGCCCCGCCCTGTTTCACGACACCCACGGTCTCCTTCCAAGGCTGCCGCCATGCACAGGTGTTTAAGGCAACCCGCGTGAGTTCTGAAACTGCATGTCATGTGATTGCCAAAAAAACGTAAATCAAATGGAGACTCGGTAGAGCATGATTTCATTTTGACTACAAAAGAAAGCATGATAACTTCATTGAGTTGGGGAGGAAATAAATTTTTAAATTGTCTAGCAAATATTTGCATTGGAGAAGGGTTCAAGTCCTGGCTTTTCTTCTGTCTATGCATGTAAGGGACTGGATATTCAGAGCTACATTAGAAATAAGTCTAAGCCCTGGCTGGCATAGCTCAGTGGGTGGAGCTCGGGCTGCGAACCAAAGCATCGCAGGTTCAATTCCCAGTCAGGGCACATGCCTGGGTTGCAGGCCATGACCCCCAGCAACCGCACATGGATGTTTCTCTCCCTCTCCCTCTCTCTCTCTCTCTCTCTCTTTCTCCCTCCCTTCCCTCTCTAAAAATAAATAAATAAAATCTTTTTAAAAAGAAGAAACAAGAAACAAGTCTATACTGAATATGCCAAACCCTGTGAATTGCTAAGAAACAAATTATTTTTCTGTAGATGGAGAGTCCTATGACCCCGACTAGCTGTAACCGGGTCCGTCTGCCCAAGACCCGCCTACGCGCGGAAGGGCGGACTGGAACTCCGAGCGCTGACCGGGGAGGGGCTCTGCGGTCCGCTGCCGCTGCCGGGGAGGCGAAGGAAGCCCCCCCACACCGAGACAAGAAGTGGCGTGAGTGTCGGGAGTTCAGGCCACTCGGCGCTTGGGAGCTGTCGCACGCTCAAGCTGCTGCGTGGGTGGGGGAGGGGAGTGTGGATGACACCCCTGCGCGTAAGCCTAAAACAGGCTGGTAGACACCCTCAGGCTCGCAGACACACGGCGCATGCTAACACGCGGGAACTTTTTAAGTGTCGAGGAACCACGTTTCTCTGCGCGCTTTCCGGAGCGACTAACCTCCACGTGACTCCTTGCCATTTGCAAAGCTTTCTTCGCGTGCGGCGTCTCACCTGCTCCTCTGAGCAGCCTGTGACCCGGGTCTCGTGACCCACGCTTCTCCCACGAGGACACTGAAGCTCACAGGGACGTCCAGAAACCGTCCCCCCACCCCACCCCACAGATAGAAAAGAACCGGCGTAGCCGTAGTGGTTTTAAAACACGCCCACGGATTCGTGGATACATCTCCCTTTCAAAAGGCAGGACCCGCGTCCCCTCCTGTGACGGCGCGATTCGCTTCCAACACGTAGAAGACGGGTGACGCGCAGGCGCGTGACTTTCGAGAGGAAGCCGCGGGAGGCACTGTGGGCCCCGGGTTCGGAGCTGGGTCACTCACTCTGGGGGAAGTCCCCCGCCCTGTTGGCAGAGGCTCAAGCAGACATTGGCCAGGCCCCGCTGGTGAGGGAGAGGTGTTCTGCTGAAAGCCAGAAAAGAAGAATCAAGGCCACCTGCCAAAAGCCACCCGAGGGTGGAGGGAGCTCTCCTCGAGGCCCACCCCCCGGCCTCCGGGAAGGCCTCAGGGGGCTCCGGCCAGGGCTGAAGTCTTTCGCGGCGGGCTGGGGAGCCGGCCCTTGGGTGGGCGCCACCCTGCCACGCTGCTCCCAAATCCCTACGCTGGAAACCATGAGGGGGTAAGTGCTGGTTGTTCTGAGGTCCTAGGCGGTGCTTTGCTCCGAAGCAGTGGGTGACTAAGACGCCGGGAAATAAAATACAGAGGTCTTGACCCCTGTTCCTTCCCATCCCTTCTTTTTCCGTCACCTCTTGTACAAACATCAAAATATCTTGGCCCGCCCCAAGTGACATTTTCCTAACCGCCAGCTCAGTCTTTGCCAATGAGGTCAGCTTCTTCTGGGCCTATTTACAGTTCTTTTTTTTTTTTTTTTTTCAGTTTTTTTTAAGTACTTCATTTATTTTTAGAGAGAGGGGGAAGGGAAGGACATCCATGTGTGAGTGCCTCTCGAGCGCCCCCTACTGGGGACCTGGCCCACAATCCAGGCACGTGGCCCTGGCTGGGAATCAAACCAGCGTGAACACTTTAGTTCACAGGCGGGCACTCAGTCCACGGAGCCACACCAGCCGGGGCTGTTTATGGTACTTTGTGCATTCTTGAAACACCGGCCTGCCCTCCGAGATTATAAGGGCTGTAAGCACAGGAGATAGACTGGGTTCCGTCACCTTTGTATCCCCAGGACCCAATTCAGTGTTCACTAGGGAATAAGTACTCAACAAATGTTTCTGGATAAATATACACATATGATCCATGTAGTCTGCCCTTGGGACTGGATTCTCACCTTTTGCTCAGCGAAGGAAAAACAGATTCTGCTGGATTTCCGGTTTCTATTGATCCGAGCTCCCCCAACGCTCGGATCAATAGCAACCTTTTTATTCTGATTTCTTTAAAAAAATTATATTTCGCGGGCTGCAAACCAAAGTGTCGCAGGTTCGATTCCCAGTCAGGGCACATGGCTGGGTTGCAGGCCACGGCCCCCAGCAACCGCACATGGATGTTTCTCTCTCCCTCCCTCTCTCTTTCTCCCTCCCTTCCCTCTCTAAAAAATACATAAATAAAATTAAAAAAATAAAACTTTGCAGAGCGGAATATGTTATTGGTTTTTAGCAACATGGAAAACAAAAACAAAACCGGTCACTGTAAATACATTTTTCTAAGCCAAAGCTTCTCGTCCGGTCCTCAGCGAGTGCTCTGGCTGCCTGTTCCAGGCCAGCCGCCCAGAGGCCGCGGGCAGCGGGCCCGGAGACAGGAGTGGCCGTGCTTGCCACTGACCTCACCCCGCCGCCGGCCTCGCCCCGCCCCCGGCTGCCGCGGCGGGTCGGGAGCCGCCCCATGGCGTCACTTTTCTGGGAGAGCCGTGTGTGCACACACGAACAGCAGATCCACACGCCATCCCGAGCCACAGGGGTGTCTGAGTTTGTGGGGAACAAATGCCTCCCCACCCAGATTGTGTTGCACAGCCAGGGGGAAAGAAAGCCACCGTGGGCGAGGGGAACGGAACGCGGGCAGCAGCGAGGAGACGGGACTGCAGTGAGCAACGCGCGGCACAGACAGCGTGGCTACAGCCGGGCCGCTTCGATGGAAGACCGGGCGCTATTATCCAAAACGGGGTGCGATGTCACGTGGGCACGCCTACCCCGACCCTCGCTTCTTTCTTCCGCGAGTGTCATCTCGTGCAGTGCCGCCCGCTGGAACTTTCTGCAGGGACGGAAATGTCTAACGCGATAGCCATGGGCCACATGTGCATACTCAGCCCTGGAAAGGTGGCGGGCATGACTGAGAATGGGATTTTTCATGTCATTTCGTGTTTCTTTTTAAGATTTTATTTATTTATTTCCAGAGAGAGGGGAAGGGAGGGAGAAAGAGAGGGAGAGAAACATCCATGTGTGGTTGCCTCTTGAGCGCCCCCTCCTAGGGACCTGGCCCGCAGCCCAGGCATGGGCCCTGACTGGGACTCGAACCAGCAGCCCTTTGGTTTGTTTGCAGGCCGGCACTCAATCCACTGAGCCACGCCAGCCAGGGCTCATTTTCTTTATTAACGTCTCATTAACCTATTACATGAACTTGGATTCATGTAAGTGTAAACCACCACATGTGGCCAGCAGCTGTGGTACGGGGCAACACGGAGCTGAAACTGGCCCCCTCGGAGTCTGGAGTGATTTACATCAATGCACGCTGCGAAGAATTTACTGCATGTTGCCAAAGGTAGGGAGCAAGCAATGCAACACTGGAGAGCCTCCAGCTACTTTTAACGACGGCCAGGAAACCCCACTATTCCACTGCCTTCTGGAGTTTCTCAGGGTCGGGTCCCACTGGAAGACGTGGGAGGACGAAGGTGAGAGGAGGAACTGCGAAGAAGCAAGCCCACCCACGGGGTCCCACCGAAGTTCCCGTCCAATCCGAGAAGGACGCTTGGATCCTGCAGGGGCCACCGGCGGCGTGAGCCCTCGGGGCGAAATGGGGCAGCTGCCTAGAAGTCCCACGGCACTTGCCAAGGAGGTGGAGCTGGAGCACAGCAGGGCCCTTGGGCAGTCCCTGAGGGAGGCGTCGGGCCAGCACAGCGCTTTCTTTACAGCTCGGCTTTCCCCTGCTCCCTGAACAGCGCCCCCATCAGGCTGTCCTGGTGGAACTGGGGAGCCCCCCTCCGGAACATCGCCCTCTGCTGGCGGGAGTGTGAACTAACACGACGCGGGCCCTGCTCCACGGAGCCCCCCCCCCCGCTCCTGGGTAAGTACCGATGCAACAAACGACACGGGTCTCAATGAGCACGGCAACAGTGTTGCAAGCCCCCTAGCGCTGGAAATCGCAGAAATCGCCACAGTGATGCAAGAGTGGTAGATGCCTACGCCGGGGTAGCACACAGCCATGCGAATGGACGGTCTGCGAGCGCCTGGACTCACGCGTCTGACACCCAGATGGGCTACAGCAGCTGCGCAAAAGAGCATCCGTCCCCCCTCCGACAGCAGAGGCGTGCTTCTTGCGGTCTGCGTCTTCATTCCACGCATAGCCAGCCCGGCAGAGGCGCCGGTAATCCGCGCGCCGTTCCGACAGGTGGCAGAGGGTGGGCACTGGAAGGGGACTTGAAGGGGAGGGAGAGGGAGGGGCCCCGGGCAGGCTGGGAATGCTCCTTTCCCCGTCTGGGTGCTGACGGGATGGATGTGCTCCGTTGTGAAAAGCCAGCAAGCTGCAGCCCTGGCTCACTGGCTCCGTGGGTTAGAGCATCGTCCCACGCGGCACCAAAAGGTTGTGGGTTCGATTCCTAGTCGGGGCGCATACCAAGATGGTGGGTTCAGTTTCTAGTCCGGACGCATATGGGCGGCAACGGATCAATGTTTCTGCCTCACATTGACGTTTCTCTCTCTCTCTCTTTCCCTTCCCAATAAATATCTCCCCAGGTGTGGCTTCAAGGGGCCGGGGGGGGGGGGGGGGGAGTCACCAAACTCCATACTGAAGATGCATGCACACACTTACTGTATGTACTCTTCCACATTTATCTTAAAACTCCATCCTCCATAGTACAGCTCAAAACTCACCACTTCCATGAACCGTGTATCTTACAGCGACCTTTCATTTTCTCATTCTTAAAAAAAAATACACCTCATATTATTTTAGGCACACACGTTTTATTGTATCAGCCAGAATTTAAACGCCGCACTTTTGAAACCTCCCTTGGTGGCTGGCACAAAATATGCATTTCCTAAACGCTGTGAAAGCAAGCACACCCCTCCCGAGATTGCTGAAAACGGCCTAAATGGCAAAGAGGGGTATTATCTCATACTGTCTGTGAATTTCCAAACAGCTGAGTTCCGTGAAGAGCACATTCCCCCCGCACGTATAAAAATGGAAAACATTGTGACGAAAAGGGCTCTGTCTGGAATGTTCCATCCAGGCAGCTGTTGCTACATGGTGTCCGAGGTGGAACCTTCTCTTAATGGAATTCCCAGCCACCATCCCACACAGGAGCAATGATGTCACCGCATTGCCCTCCGGTCCCTGCGCGGCGGGCGGCGGGACCAAGGCGTCGGAAATCGCCAAGGAGGGGAGAAAACACCCCCCTGAGATGTGGGGACAAGGCATGAAAAGCTGGCCAGAGGCCCCAGACCCAGACTTTGAAAATTCACGGTAAAGCCTGCGTTTGGGAGTTCCCAGACGACCGTTGACTAGTGGGTGTGCTTCCTCACTCCCGGGCTCAGACGGGATGCGAACAGAGCACCAGGCGAGTGCACGCCGTGCGTGGGCTTAGCCCTTACACCGCACCGTCATTCTGCGGAGACAGCAAGGGGTCCTGCCCACACACACCGCCGATTTCCAGCCACTGGTGGGCAGCTCATTTTTTCAGCCTTGTCCCTCACGCCCCCGTCCTTCCATCCCAGCGGTTGCCACGAAGAGAAGCGCCTCCCAAAACGTGCTCCAAAGGATCTGCTGGCTTTCACCGGCCCCGCAGAACGAGGGGACCATCGTCGCCGATGGGCAGCAACGAGAATGAGATGGGGGAGGTGGCGGACGCCCTTGAACTTTCGCCTCTGCTGTACACAAACAGTTGCCAGCAAGCCCCTCCTTTTCCGTGTCCCGGGGGAAGGTCCTGCCGTGGGGCTGGAGGCGTAGTTGGACGTGTTCACACATGCGCAGAGCGGGAGGAGAATAAAAGAGATCACGGAGCACGCACCGACACAACATTCAGACGCTGTCTCACAGAGTCACACCCCTGAGACCTATATCATTTCATTCCCCAAAGCGACCCCAGGAAATCCAAGGTTAAAGGAAGACCCTTGTCGAATTTCCACGGAAGCACGCATGCGTGCCACAAATACAGAATGCACGAGATCCAGGCACCAGTGCGGCTAGAGCTCTGGAGGGTCCCGTGTGTTAGGATGACATGTGTGACTCCGCACTGGGTGCAACCCACAACGTTCTTCACCCTTGGGGCCAGCGATCTCGCAGAAACAGTCACGGTGCTGCGTGGGTGAGCCTGGGAAACACCACGGTAAGGGGGAGACGCCAGACACAGAAGCCACCTATCGTGCAGGTGGGTTTGCGTGAGAGATGCAGAAGCAGTGACTCTAGGGGCAGAAAGCAACTGGGTGGGCGCCGGGGGCGGGGCATACAAGGGACTGCTGGTAGGTGTGGTTTTCTTTTGGAGGGGGACGAAAACGTTCTGAAATTGATAGTAGAGTGTGGAACGACGTTTGACTAAAATCCCTAAAACGGACATTTGAGAAGGGTTCGTTTTCTGGTGGGTGACTTATATCTCCGTTTTTAAAAGATTTTATTTATTTATTTTTTAGAGAGGGAAGGGAGGGAGAAAGAGAGAGAGAGAGAAACAGCAGGTTGCTGGGGGCTGTGGCCTCCAACCCAGGCATGTGCCCTGACTGGGAATCGAACCTGCGACACTTTGGTTCACACCCACGCTCCATCCACTGAGCTACGCCAGCCAGGGCTAGCTACGTGTCTTTTGACAAACGAAGGACTCTTGGGCCCAAACGCCTGGAGGGAAACAGCACTCACACGCCGTTCTAGAACCACCTTATGCGTTGAGTTCAGGTACGCAAAATCCTCTCCTGCCACCAACCATGAACTGACCATGGCCCGTTTGATTCTGCAGCGACTGCTCCGCCGTGTGGTCAGTGCGCGTCTCGGGGAAAGGGCACGGGTGCCTGGCTAAAGCTGGCTGAGTCGGAGGTGTGGTTGACAAATCACAGCGGGCCGCCTGTTTTCACAAACCAGGAAAGTCCTCTTGGCCCAGAGACATGCCTATTCATTGAGGCGCATCCCGAGGCCGCATTCCGGAGACAACAGCAGAGTTCAGGAGTCGCCATGGAGACCGCAGGGCCCTCGAAACCTAACATGTCGACCACCCGGCCCTTTGCAGGAAAAGTGGGCCCACCCCCTATCTCGGGCAAGCCAGCCGTACCCCAGTGAGCACTCAGCCACGACTCATCCAGGCAGGAACACGCCGGATGTGGGCGGAGAGACCACCCAAACCCAGACACTCGTGGGCGGAACTGCTGTGCCTGAAAGCAGTAGAAGAAATCACAGAGCAAATACCTACAGATGCTACTATGTCCCATTTAACGTTTTTTTTTTTAAGATTTTATTTATTTATTTTTAGAGAGGGAAGGGAGGAAGAGAGAGAGAGAGAGAGAGAGAAACATCAATGTGCAGTTGCTGGGGGCCATGGCCTGCAACCCAGGCATGTACCCTGGCTGGGAATTGAACCTGTGACCTTTTGGTTCGCAGCCCACGCTCCATCTACTTGAGCTATGCCAGCCAGGGCCCATTTAATGTTTTTAATGTTCTTTAAATTTAAAATCAAAAAGGAAAAACATTGCAATAGAAGAAATCACAGAGGAAGTATCTACAGATGTTACTATATTCCATTTGATGTTTTTTAAGATTTTATTTATTTATTTTTAGAGAGGGAAGGGAGGGAGATAGAGAGAGAGAAACATCAATGTGCGGCTGCTGGGGGCCATGGCCTGCAACCCAGGCATGTGCCCTGACTGGGAGTCGAACCTGCGACACTTTGGTTCGCAGCACACGCTCAATCCACTGAGCTACACCAGCCAGGGTTTTTAACATTCTTTAAATTTGAAATCAAAAAGCAAAAACATTGCAATAGAAGAAATCACAGAGGAAATACCTACAGATGTTACTATATTCCATTTAATGTTTTTTTTAAGATTTTATTTATTTATTTTTAGAGAGGGAAGGGAGGGAGATAGAGAGAGAGAAACATCAATGTGCGGCTGCTGGGGGCCATGGCCTGCAACCCAGGCATGTGCCCTGACTGGGAGTCGAACCTGCGATGCTTTGGTTCGCAGCACACGCTCAATCCACTGAGCTACACCAGCCAGGGCCCATTTACCGTTTTTAACGTTCTTTAAATTTAAAATCAAAAAGCAAAAACATTGCAATAGAAGAAATCACAGAGGAAATACCTACAGATGTTACTGTATTCCATCTAACATTTTTTAAATTGAAAATCAAAAGGGAAAGACATTGCAAAATAGCTACAACGTGACGACGTGGTTCCGCGTCTGGAGAACTCTCGTACATCAGCAGGAACGCCAGTGAACAGGGCAGACAGGGGAGAGCGTGGGCGCCAGTGGCCACCTGAGAGACCAGGAAGCATCCCGAACTCGCAAGGACCTGGAAAGGTGCTCCACCCAACCGGCCCTCAGAGACATTAGGAGCCCGAGGACACAGCGCTCCGGAGCGGCAGGGACTGAGCGGCACGTTGAACAGTAGTATCGAGGCTTAGAAAACACTCAAGGTTCTCTTCCCTCCCCGCCACGCAAGGGTATGTTGAATGGCCACTGGCAACATTTCTTAACATTTCAAATACGAGTCACCTCTGGCCCCACGATGAACACTCCCGAGGGTCGCCCTAATAAAATAGTCACTGTTCCTGAGGCCGTGCATCAAATGGACTCTGACAGACCCAGGCTACAGACACTGTGCAGCAGTTATAAAGGACGAAGCAGAAGGGAACCAATTAACGTTGAAAGCAATCCAAGCTCATCGTCATCGCTGAAAGAAGCAATTAGTCAAGTAATGTATACATGAACACATTGCTGACGGTTGTTTTTTTGTTAAGTCATACCTTCAGCCCTGGCTCAGTGGATTGAATGCAAGCCTGTGAACCAAAGAGTCACTGGTTCGATTCCCAGTCAGGGCAGATGCCTGGGTTGCAGGCCAGGTCCCCAGTAGGGGGCGCACAAGAGGCAACCACACACTGATGTTTCTCTCCCTCTCTTTCTCCTTCCCTTCCTCCTGTCTAAAAATAAGTAAATAAAATCTTTTCAAAAAATCGTATCTCCAGCTTGTTATGGGTTGGATTGTGTTTCCCCCACAAAAAAAATGATGTACAGGAGTAGGGTCTTCACTGAGTTGAATGGAGGTCCTTCAGGTGGGCCCTGACCCAACATGGGTGGGTCCTTAGGAAAAAGGGACATTTGGACACCAGGACAGATGCAGACAGAAGACAACGTGGACACACACAGGGGAGAGGTGGCCGTGTGACCAGCTACGCACCTGTGAGCCACGGAGGGCCACAAAGAAACTCTCCTCAGCTGTGGCCAGGGGACCTGCTTCCCCAGCGAAGGTGAGAAACAAGGACATTCCAGGGGATGCTGAATGACGTGGCTGTCATTGTCCTCCCATCCCCGTCACCCTCAGTGGTCCAGTGCCCATCATATCAGCAGAGGCCATGAGGCACGTACAGGGGCATGAATCAAGACCGAGAAACCAGCCCTGGCTGGTATAGCTCAGTGGACTGAGCACGGGCTGTGAACCAAAGCGTCGCAGGTTCGATTCCCAGTCAGGGCACATGCCTGGGTTGCAGGCCATGGCCCCCAGCAACCGCACATGGATGTTTCTCTCTCTCTCTCTCTTTCTCCCTCCCTTCCCTCTCTAAAAATAAATAAGTAAAATCTTAAAAAAAAAAAAAAAAAGACCAAGACACCACGTGAGCTGGGAGACCGTGGGGCTGTGTGTTACGCGGCATCACACGGCCGTCCTCACCGGTGCGGCAAGAACCCTGGAAAAGCTGCTGTGCAGACCTCTGGAGAGAGGAGGGACATAGCACACACAGTCTTGCAAAGCGTCTTGGAGCGACCGGACCTCCTGTTCTATTCTCTGGCTATTTTTACACCCCGTAATTATTCTCCTTGACTTTTCACTCATGGAGCCAAAGGTTCTAGTGCTTTTGAGCGTGATGAACAAGCCGGCTGGGTGGGGAATGTTGGACCTTGGCTGGGTGCGACGCCGTCACGCTGCCAGCACAGCCGACCCTGTGCCCGGAGTGGCAGCGCTGGCGTCACCGTGGAGCACAGAGAGGGCCACGTGTCCGTGACACAGCACCCAGCCGGTGCGCCCTGCCGCCGCCCCCAGCGTCACGGGAGGACACCACACAAGCCAAGACTCCTGATGTTTTCCAGATCTGTGTTTATCCCACCTCTAAGCCTGAGGTTAGACCGGAGACTGTGCCTCGTGCAAGCTGCCTTAAATCACTGCAATAAATTCAGGCTCAGCTGGTGAGGCGTGCGCGTGGGGGGGAGCGGGGAGGGCCTCTGTGTCTCACGGGGGATGGGCCAACGGAAAGAAACAGTCCCTTGAAATAGCAGGAAGGAAGGATGGTTTTCCATATGAATTGATGACAACCATCTTCAGTGCCCTCGTGCAGGAAAGGAATGCAGGAGAGGGTGAAGATTATTTTTTAAAATCTAGACTGAGCCCTGGCTGGTGTGGCTCAGTGGATTGAGTGCCGGCCTGCAAACCAAAGGGTCACCAGTTCGATTCCCAGTCAGGGCACATGCCTGGGTTGTGGGCCAGGTCCCCAGTAGGGGGCGCAAGAGAGGCAACCACACATTAATGTTTCTCTTCCTCTTTCTCTGTCTAAAAGGCATTAAATAAACACTTTTTAAAGAAAGGACAAGGTGTGGTGTGGGGGTCAGGAGTGACATCCTTCCCCAGGAAAGAATGGGGCCCACCACAGCGCAGGGCGTGGGGCCACAGACTCCAGGCTACAGAGAGTGCCACAGACTTAGGGGTGCGGGTTACCCCCTGAGGGGAAACGGGGGGCCACTGGCAGGTTTTTAAGCAAAGGAGCACGCAGTGGGTCACGGAGCAGGCCCCGAACACACGTGCTTCAGTCCTTCGTCCTGGCACCCCCGAGTGCGACCTTTGAAGGAAGGGCTTTTGCAGGTGGGATTCAGGCGAGCATCTCCCAAGAGGAGCCCGTCCCAGCTTCTGGGCGGGCCCTGCACCCACCCACGGGCGTCCTTCCCGGAGAGAGGGCGACTGGAGGCACAGAGCCAAATAAACGGCCAGGGGAAGATGGTGGCAGAGATCAGAGCGGCAAGCCTACAGGCCCAGGGCGATGGCTGGCAGCCACCAGGAGCTGGGGCCACAGAGGGGACGCAACCTGCCTGGAAACTGCGAAGGGACCAACCTTCCTCTCAGGCTTTGTGGCCTCCAGGACTGGGAGGGAAGGCCTTTCTGGTGGTGTGAGCTCTCCCCTCACCCTCCCCCGCATCCCCCATCCCATGAGTGATCCCGGCAGGCCCAGGGGACTAAGGCACATTCACACGGGATCACATTTGCATCGCAGAAACATCATTCTGGCTCCTGTAGCGGAAAAAAAAAAAAAAAACAGCGTGAACTGTGAGAGATCCCAGCTGCGCCCCAGGGACGGCAGGGGACAGGGTGTGGATGCAGATAAGCTGCTTCCGTGCCAAGTGCGGCCGGCCGGCCGTGGATGACCTTCTGCCTAGTGACCCCCCTC
Source organism: Phyllostomus discolor (assembly GCF_004126475.2). Lineage (NCBI taxonomy): Eukaryota > Metazoa > Chordata > Mammalia > Chiroptera > Phyllostomidae > Phyllostomus > Phyllostomus discolor. The sequence continues at coordinate 3,105,373 of NC_050199.1, forward strand.
AGACAAGGTCACCTGTGCAGGCGAGGGGCTGGGAGGGAGCCTGGGGCTCACACAGTTAGGGCTGTGGGGGCGGCAGAGCACCCAGCGGGGGACCTGCTTGCAGGGACGGAAGAGCAGGACGCCCGGGACGCCCAGGAGGCAATGCGTTCAGTTGCGCAACTTTCCCCGGGAGCCCCGGGCAGCCTGGATGGGGACCAAGGGCGCCAGATGGCCGCGCTGATCCCACACGGGGCTTCCGCACTGCCGTCTGCTTCCAAAGGCGCTCTGGGCGGACGGACCTCAGCACATTCCCTCCTGTCAACACCGCGTGCAGAAAAATAGTCCCGGACGGACAAGTGCAGCGTGAGGCCGTCACGGGCCACCGGCGCGTCCAGAACTTACGACCTACAGGGACAGCGGAGAGGACTGTCACCCAGGGACCCACGGGGTGTGATTCCATTCACGCAAAATTCGCTCCGTGGAAGTGGGCAGGCGGCAAGTAACACTACAGAGAAAAGCAAAACAGAAAGATGATTCCCCGCAAAACTCAAAATAGGGACAAATCCTAGTGGGGAGAGGTGGGTGGTGATGGAGGGGACACCGTTCTCCTCCCTGACTTGGGGGGTTACTGGGGGTTCCTTTCCAATTATTCATTAAAACGTGTTTATCTTGAATGCGTTTTTATGTCCACTGGTCACAGGTTGTAACCAAAGATGAAGGGAAAAGAGAGACATTAGCTGTGGCTTTCATAGCATCCGACGATCATTTTAATTCTCTGCAAAACAGAAGTTGGTATTGTAATATGTCAGGAAATTTTTCTCAGTGGCAAGTATCAGCAGCCCACCTGGCAAAAAAAAAAAAAAAAAACAAACCACCACACATACACACATACACACATTGGTTCATATAACTGAATAATAGTTCATGTGCAGGCTTCAGGCTTGGCTGGATCCAGGTGCTCAAATGCTACGTAGTGGATGTGCCTCTCTGCGCTCCGCAGCTCTGTGTTTCTCGGTGCCTCTGTGCTGTCCTGCATCTGAAGCAGTGATAACGTCCGATTGTATCATCACTAGGTGTACACGCTACAGGCTTAGCATCCCCACAAGCACAGAAACACACACTCATCACTGTCAGGAATTCCAGCAGAAGCCCACAGCTGGCTGCCTCCCACCATACAGGTCACACACGCTTTCCTAACCAGTCCCCGAAGCCCAGGCCTGCTCCCCAAGTCTCTGCCTGGAGCTGGGTACCACACAGCCTGCAAATGGTAGCCAGGTGTTCCCTGCGGAAAATGTCCCTTGGTCCTGGCCAGGTAGCTCAGGTGCCCGGAGCATCAACTCCATTCACCAAGGTTGTGGGTTCGATCCCTAATCGGGGCACATGGAAGAATCAACCAAAGAACGCATCAATAAGCGGAACAACGAATCGACGTTTCTCACTCTCCCTATGTCAGTAAATCAATAAAACTCTCCTTTTTCAACCAAAAGACAGAGAGGGTGGACCCAGGGAGAGACAAAGACCCACTGACGCCCGACACGAGTTATTTCCACATTTCCTGCTGCTATCACCGAGCCGTGGTTTAATTTCCTGCATCTCCAACACCTCCCTTCCTGCCCAGCCCTCTGTCCAATAAAGAGCAGAGTCAGACAAAATCAACCAAAGACACAAAAAAGACCCAAGCTCTTAGAAGGACGCAGAAGGACTCAAAGGATGCGTGAAGGGTCCCGTTCTCTGCGACCTGTGGCCTCTCGTGGGTCGCCAAGAAGCCTGGGCCAGCCAGGACTCGCGAAGGAAGGCTAGACCCCCCTGCTGGCCCGGTGCAGGGGACAGGCGGTGACATTCCCGACTTCCTCAGCCCGTGCCCAGCGCCCAGGAACTGCTGTCCCGCAGCCTCAGGGGACAGGCCAAGGAGCCTGCTCCTCCCAGCAAATCAGGAGGAAGGCCTGGGCAGAGTCCAGGACAGCAGGGCGGGATCCCCCCTCCCCCACGCCAGGGAAAGGGCAGACGTTGCTTATGGAAACCCAGTCGGCCCAGCCCGGGTTCCAAAATCATCATCACAAGCTACGGTGTCTCCCTCATGGTGTCTGCTGACACTGTCTAGCCCGGGCTTCCAGGCGGGTCCGTACACACGGGAAAGTGTCCTGAGGCAGCACCCCCTGCCCCCTCTCTCCAGCCACCTTCCACGGAGATCGAATGCTCATACAGGCCTCGGCCACTGCCTCTGGACAGGTGCTGGCCAGGACCGGCTGCAGGAAGTTCGCTCCAGCAGAACACACAGAGGCTGGCTATGCCTGCCTCCCCTCCCCCTTCCCACTGCCCCTCCTCCCTTCCCCCTCCTCCCCTTCCCCTCCCCCAGCCAAGTGGCCAAAAGAAAACAGAAAACACTGTCTCTTTTTAATCACTACCCTTAACCATTCCACAACTAACGGATTGGTAGTTTCACTGCTGCAGAATCAATGAGGAGTCAATTAGCATCTTGGAAACGCCCCTGATTCCTGCTCCAGCCATACCTACGGCTTCACTCCCCCACCCCCACCGCACCCCCCACCCCCGCAGGTGCCACCAGCTCTGGGGACACAAGTCTTAACGAGACACAGCTCCTGCCAAGAAGACATCACTCCGGGATAATTCACCCCGAGCAGCATTTTCAGATGACCCTCCGGCTGTTGGGGAAGACGGAATATAGAAATAATCTCTTTTTAAAAATCTCCCGTCTCCCCGAAACGAGAATCAGAAATGCCATTGGCAGTTCGCAGTGCCCTGGAGGTCCCTCCCAGCCCCTCCTGGCCCCCGCCCCCGTCTGCCAAGTACCTAGGAAGGAGGCAGCATGTTTAACGAGGTGATTACGTTAAAACGCAGGCCTCAGGGTGGGTGCTCGCCAAGCAAGACTGGTGTGCGCGGCCACGGGAGGACACAGGGGGACAGCCCGGGCCTCCTCTGCAGGACCCAGCCCCGCCCACACTCGGGTCTTGACTGCCAGCCCCCAGGAGGGGGACTAAACAGGTTTCTGTGGGTGAGGCCCCCAATCTGCTACTTGGATAGGACAGCGCTAGAAACCAACAGAGACCCAAGGTGGTCACCCAGTCCGACGTCAGAATGCGTCATTCTGACACAGAATGCATCAGGCCCCCCCTCGGGTGCCAAGTTGGAAAGCACGCGCAGCTAGAACGCGCCCCAACTTCTGCTCCCGAGACTGGCAGGTGCGGCGACCTGCAACGTGACCCCACCCCCGCCCGCCCAATGACACACCGCAGCAGTACCCCGATCCTGTCTTCCTCCTGTGGGACCCCTCTCCCTCCCACGGACGAGTCTTTCCAGCCACTGCTGGCCCTGGCTGGGCACAGCCCCCGGGCGCCCTGCCTGAACCTGGCCTTCCTGGATGACCACAGACGTGCCCCGCGCATGACCCCAGGGTTCCCTGACGCAGGGCCGCGTCTGAGTCGTGGGAGCACAGAATGGCATTCAAAGGCCTTCCATACCTCCCGAGGGGCGGGAAAGGGTGGGAAACAGCCTACGAAGCTCCCATAATGTGAGCAAAAACAGCTGACGCCCTTAGCGGCGCGTGTCCTCCGTGTTTTCTGTTTGGGGAGGAGGCCACTCTGCTGCGTCCTTGGCTGCAGGGCTGCGGGCAGGGAGAATGGCACCTAGCAGGCTGCTGACCACGTGTAGGTTGGACGCAGGACCGCTTGCGGAGGCCCGGATCCCAGATTCTCAGGGGCTGCAGGGTCCGCAGGCTCAGGGGGGTCCGTGTCACCCTGGGACTCGGGGACACCCAGCCTCTACTTCTAACCCACCCCCTCCCGATCGGTGGGCCCATGGACAAGTGCTTGTTTTAAAAAAGGAAAAAAAAAAACTTTTTTAAGCATGACTTCCTGTTACGCGGGAGGAAGGCCTGGGCCGTTTCAGTATGAAGCAATTTTCTCTCGGGGTTGGCCAGAAAGAGGCTGCGGGTCCAGCCGGGCCAGGGCCCCCCCCGCCCCCGGGCCTGCGGCTTTGAACACTCGCCTTCCCCGAAGCCCGTCCCCAAAGCCGGAGCTGACCTAGGCTTCATTGGCATTCCGAAACAGAAAAATCTAATGCGTATGCCCAGGGTCTGCTTTGGCTGAAGAGGAAACTGTAAATTTTTACAGTCTGGCTTAAAAAAAAAAATAACAAAAAGAAAGAAATGGGCACTTGCATCTCATTGAGTCTCGGCCCTGGGGCTGGGCGGGGCCCCCAACCCTTAGCGCGGCGGGGGGGGGGGGGGGCCGCCCCACCTCCTGCTTGGGCCCATCCCCCTTTCCCGGCCTTCCCCTCCCCACGACGCCCCACCCCTCGCCTTTCCCTCCCCGCGCTAGCGTCCTCCTCCCCCTCGCGTTCCAGCCTTGCCGTTTCGTTTCCCATCCCCCCCTTTGCATCTCCCATCCCCCCTCTTCCTCCGCGCCCTTCCCTTCCCCCTCCGCTTTCATCTCCCATCCCCCTTCCTTTGGCATCTCCCGTCCCCCTCCTGCCTCCCCGCCCCCACCCCCCTCCGCTCCCGCCCCCCCTTTCATCTCCCATCCCCCACCTTCCTCCGCGCCCTTCCCCCTCCCCCCCCCCACGCGCCTTCCCGCCGTAGTCTCCGGCTCCCTCCCCCACTCCCCGCACCCCGCCCTTCCCCCAGCTGGGCCCCGGTCGCCCAGCCCCCCTCGGCGGGGGCGGGGCGGGCCTGGCAAAGGTCACGTGTCCCCTCGGCCCCGGGGGCGGAGGAGGGGCAGCGGCCGAACCTGTTCTTTGTTAAGAGGTCAACGCCGGCGCCCGGCTTCGCGGGGAGGGCGGTACCGACGACCTTGGAAGAGCGGCGCACCACCGAGCGCGCGCTCACCCGCGGCTCACGCCTGCGCGCCGGCTCTCCGCACGTGCTGGCCTTTCGGCTCCCCGGGGACCCTCGGCCCCGGGGCGGAGGGCTCTGAGAAAGAACGAGGACAGGGGTGGCAGTGGGGTTGTGCGGCGGGGAGCCCGCGGAAGGGCTGGGCCTCGGGCATTGGGGGACACGGGTGCGCCGGGCACTCCTGGAGAGAGGGTGGCCCATGGAGAGCTAAGGGAAGATGACACCCACACGCTTAGGGCTCTGCGTCCTGCCCTGACTTGCCCTGAAGTCCAACACTCGCTCCCACCTACATGGTGAAAGCCCCCCAAACCACGCTACGCCGGTCCCTGTTTACAGTTAGTTGTGCGCCACTGAGGATGGGATGCCCCATAGATGCAACCTCCGAAGCTTCCCGTGGTGCGTCCTGCTCGAAAGGCCAATCCGCCCAGTTACGAGAGGCTCGGGGTTTCTTCCTAAGGCCCCTGATGAAGTCATGTCTTCGCCGTGGCTTCCCCGCTCAGGGATGGAAGAATACCCACTCTCCCTAATAGAAAACAGGGACAGTTTATGGCCCGAGAAAGGACCAGTCCCCGGGGAAGACCGGTGGTGACGCTTGGGCGCCTCGCGTTTTTCTCTGCGCAGAAGACTTTTCCACCCACAAACGGGCGTGGAGGGGAGAGGGGAGGCAAGGGTACCCTCGGGGGCGTGCTCGGAGTAGCTCGGCCTTTTCACTTCGTTACCTAGTCTTAAAACTATTTTTCGGGGTCGCTCGGTAGCTTTCAAAGGCGTGCTTTTAACGATGGCTTAAAATTCCACCGATGGAATCTCATGTGCCAGAAATTGTTCGTCATTGCCTATTGTGGAACATTCCTCTTGTTTAACCCTTAGGACACATGTCCTGTACTGTCGCCCCTGGCGAAGTTTCACCAGTAACCCCCCCCCCCCCCCCCCCCCCCCCCCGCAGCCCTTGGTGGAAGGAATAAATACAGTTTCCTTCCACGGATTACTGTGTGGCTTTGGGTGGTTCGGAACTCCTGTTTGAAACTTGGCAGGGTCAGAGGCAGAGAACGTTGGACCACGTTTCCGAGCCAAGAGCTGCTTCTTGACCTTTGAGAACTCCGATCAGAGGAGAGGGTGGCCGAGAGGGTGGCTGGAAGGGAGCAAAGGATGCCCCCGGGTGCCTGGAGAGCGTTGCAGGTATGGGAACATCCAGGTCGTGGGAGGAGCTGGGGTGAGAAACTCGCCCCCACCTCGGATATCGGGCGAGGCCTATGCGCTACGGCGAGCAGTGGGAATTTTCCCATGTTACATGTTCTGTGCTGAGTACCCGCTGTTTTGCATCTGTATGCGTATGCCCGTTTGGGGGGGGAGGGTGGGTCTCAGCAGTGACATGCAAACTGAGTGACCCTGCACCGTGGGCACCCGTCTCCGGGTGTGGGCTGGGACGACATGCGGGCCTCAGAGTGACAGGCAGCAGTGGCCAGCTGCCGCGACCTTTGCCAGAGGGCTTCGTGCTCCGCCCCCGTCTGCGCCCACCACCCGCAAACCCCTTCCCGGAGTGGCTCTTCCTCCTCCCCGCCCCCCTTCAGCACTGACAATGTGGAAGAAGAAATGTAAGGAGGACACACCTTTGATCCCCTCCACTCCTGTGTGTGTGTGGCAAACGAGAACTAACGCCAGAGCCGTCTTGGGCCTCTTCGGAACACGCTCGTAGCCCGGTTTTGGTTCTTTTTGTGGACAACGTCAGTGTTAAAATGGGGCCACTGATATGTGCCTCCCCAAGAGAAAAGGAAACACCCACCCCCCGAGACTGTGGACAGCTGCTCACGGCCACACAGTTCCTAACACGGGCGGTTTGGCTAGACGGGGGGATAAGGGGGGTAGGGACCAGTGCCAGGGGCAGCGGGTCACCAGGACGAGTGCGTCGGGCGCGCCCGGAGATGGGCAGAACTACAAGCCCCTGCAGACCACGCCCTTGAGCTTGAACCCCTGGAGGCGACATGGGGGCCTCTGCTGGGGTTCAGCTCCAGGCCCAGAAAAAGCAGCAAAACCAAAAGGGTCCAATGCCCTGGCTGACCTCAGGACAGGCCATCACAATGAGTCACCCCTCCCCTGCTGCTGACCCATCCGTGGAGGCCGTGACCCTGCAGAGCCCACCAGGAAAGCTGGTGTGGATGCTATGGGGACCGCCCCCTGAAACCTCAGGAGAAAGCCCTTTGAATGGAGGATGCAGTGAGGCACTCTGTATGCAGCAGAGCTGGGCCTGACCTCTCTCTTCTTCTCTCAAGCCCTCTCTCTCTCCCTCTCCCTCCCTCTCTCTCTCTCTCTCTCTCTCTCTCCCTCTCCCTCCCTCTCTCTCTCTCTCTCTCCCTCTCCCTCTCCCCCTCCCCCCGGCCGTGTCTCCACCTCCAAGGGCTTTCCTTTTGCTGTCACTTGTTTCCCAAGCCCGGCTCTACCGACCCCTTCTGCCTCTGTGACTTTCTCAATAAACGTTCTCTCGTCATCCGAGTCTTGGCCTGGGATATTATTCTCTGAGCCGGAACTCCAGAACCGAGCTGGCCACGCTGAGGTTCGCCGCAGGTGCTGTTGGTCCGCCGCTGACGCTGCCAGCCACGAGTGAACATGACCCAGGTGCCTGCCAACAGATAAACAAACAGAGACCCAAAGTGTGGTCCAGCGTAACATAGAATATGGTTCAGCCATATGAGGTCTATCCAGGAAGTATCCATCCACATAATATGAAAAAGAGAGACGTTTATTGAAGAAGATACAAGAAACATAGTACGTAGGACAATGATGACTCAGTCCCCTTCAAAGGAGGGACCTTGGTGCCTAGTCACCCAAGTTCTCCCATTCACCCATCAGCTGCCCCATCGTATTTTCCTCAATCTCACCCATGGTCTGAAATCTCTCCCCTTTCAAAGGTGATTTCCATTCTGGGGAAAAGCCAGAAGTTGCACGGCTCCAGATCTGGGCTGTAGGGGGGCCTGAGTCACCTGGGTGATTGCATGCTTCAGCAACAAACTCCGCATGAGCCGTGGTGCACGAGCAGGCTCGTCCTGAGGAAGCTGCCAGTCACCAGCTGCCCACAGCTGCGGCCTTCTGAGTCACCTGAGTAGTCTCCACGGAGGAATGTTCAAGCTGATTGCAAAATCGGATGCAGGTGCCTTGCTCCACTTGCTCAGCCATATTCAATGCGAAGGCCACACAGCACACGTGCTCACTCAACAGTGTCTGCCGCCCACGCTGACTTGTACAGTGAAGGTGTCATTGTTCACACATGCACATTCCAGGCCACTCGCCTTGGCTGCCACGTCCCATCAGGGTTGCGCAAACCGGTCTCGTTATATTAACAGTGGCTGGACTTTCTCCTTAAAAAAGGGAATGGATTACCGATACGGGCTGCAACCGGGTTGAACCTCTCCCCAGGACCCCGCCTCAGTCTCCCCGGATTGGAGCCAGCCTCCCCGCCATGGCTGAACCCAGGAGAGTGTGTGAGTCAGGTGTCCTGGTGCAGCCTGGGCTTGCCGCCTGCGGCTGTCGGTTGAACCAGCTCTGAGATGAAGCCACCTCTGCCCACGCCACGCTCCTCCTGGGCTGTCACTCAGTCCTCCTGGCCTGGCCCGGCCGTGCCACAGCCGCCCACCCCCATGCACCTGGGCTCTCTCATCCTGCATCTATCTGCCTGCGCCCTGCCCCCCACGCAGCTGCCCCGCCCTGCCCTGCCTTCTGCTGCTGTGGAGCGCTGCTCCTGGTCAGCCCGCTGTGCCTCTGACTCTTTCTCCCTGCTCTGCTGCATCCCCTGGGGCTCCTGCGTGGCCCCACGTGGGGGGGGGGGGGCGCTCAAGAAGCTTTAGAAGATCCTATGGGGGGTCACCCCCAGAAGCCTGGGCTTCTGTGGGCAAGAACAGTCCCCCAAGAATTCATTCTTCTGGGCATGGAATGAACATTTTAAGCTCTTCTGCTTTTCTTGGTTGCCAACATTTTCCTTTTTTTTCCTTACTTTGTAGCTACACGGTAAAAACACATGCTGTATATATAAATATGTTTTTGTATATATTAATATAGCAAATATATATTTAAATATTTAAAGCGATATATATAAATACATATTTTTAAGGAACTTCCTTTTTTGTTGTTGTTTGTGATTTACATGTCTTGCTTGTAAAACAGCCAAGAAAGAAGTAAGTCATTGTAATTTATGTCGTGGCCAAAAAATATACGATTCACAAAATCAGATAGAGTCCCTTATGAAAAATATAATGAAATCACTGGCCAGTGCGTTTGGAAATGGTCTAAGAGATATGAGGCTTGTTGCCTGGGTGTCCATCACCCCCGGACAGACAGGTGGACCCAGGCAGCGAAATCCTGAGGGGCTGGCGGCCCAGCCTCACCTCTCACGGCACGCCGGCTCCCAGGTGTGCACCCGGGAGGTAATGACACACTGTCCTCCTCCCTCCTCCACACCGCTTCGACGCTCTGCAAATCCCGCCTGGCCGGGCCGGGCAGGGGCAAAACCTCCCACTGTAACTCTTCTCTCTCTGCTGGGCAAGCCCATCCCTGTCTTTTATAGAAGGCGACATTGTTTCAAACCTTAAAAACTCCTCCACGTACAAAATGTGGTTGTTACATTGTCGAGCTGGGCTCTGCGAATGTGGTTCTAGTTTGGTTTTCAGCATAGGTCTTTCACTGTAGTTACAAATATCTTTGGGGGGGGATGGTAATCAACTTGCATTAGACAGATAATGCATTGGGGACATTGGTGTCCATGTCTCGGTGTCTAAAATCCCCCCTTCTTGTAACTTGTGTTTATCGAGCCGGCATGCATAATGAGTTGCTAGCTCCAGAAGGCTTAAGGAGAGGCGCTGCTCCTTGTTTTTTGAGCATGGGTGGGGGGGTTGGGGTTTTTTTTTTTTTTTTGGAGGATCCCCTCTGGCAAAGCTTTGCCTGCCTTCCCTGAGACTTTCATTTTGCCACAAAAGGTGTATTAATTGTATGACTTAAACTATGAATACATTCTTTTAAAAAAATTTTAAAATAAAAACAAGAGCAAAGGAGTCCAACATGAAGGGGGGGGGGGAGTTTTAGAGCCAAAGGGACGAAAATAAAAAGGTTGCACAGATGACGGCTTCCATGCTTCCGTAAATTCTGCAAGATGGTGATAACGGCCCGGCCCCGGGCGCGAGTTTCAGAGAAATGCACGGGAAGTGAAACCGGCTGCCTGCCCGCGGGCCCCCTGGTAATAACGCACAGTGCCCCGTCCCCACGGCCTCTCGGTCCTCAGAGCCCCGCGTCACCTCCACGCTTCACCGTGCAGGTGGCCGGCTGCCTCTCTCCCGCCCTCCACCAGAGACTTCTCTGCAGGTGTCATGGGACTGAGCTCCCTTCAAAACAACAACAAGGGTGGGGGAGGGGCAAGGGAAACCCTGGTCCGTCTGTCTCTCTTTCCTCTCCGGCCCTGCGGGCTTCGTGTTCTCCTTTATTAGCAAAGAGGAACAGTCCCGATAAGGTGAGTAAGCAGAAGGCAACATCTCGCCTGTTCTCTCTGTGGAGAGATCTTTGTTGCATCGGAGGATACACTGTTGAAAGGGAAGGGCTCCTTGGAGAGCGTCTCCAGGGAAGAAAGAGACACATAGTGAACCGACTCAAGGTCGGGCAACGCCTTTGTCGAGCGTTGGTTTTGCAGCACAGCCCGGGGCTCTCCAGAAAGCCCTTGAGGGCAGTAGGGACCTCCCTGCACAGGCGGGCATTTCTCAGGAGGGTCTGCAGGTGCAGGGGAGCATGGGCCAAGGACGCTAGCCAAAAATAGCCCACCTGCAGGGCTGCAGAGAAACAGCCAGACCAGGGGCAGAGAAATTGCAAGGCCAGAAATTGCACACCCAGTGACCCCATCCATGCCAAACGGTGGGCTACTTTTGGTTACACACTAGGCACGCAGGTTGGGAAGGATACACACAGAAGAAACTTGGGAATTCTGTGGCCCCACCAGGCCAGCACGGAGTCTGCATTGTCAGCCCTGTTGAGTGTCCAGGGTCTGAGAAAGGGTGTTGTCACACTGTCCCCAGCTTCCCGGGCTCCCGGGACCCAGGGGGAGCACAGCAAGATCGCTACACCAAAGAAAGCAAGCTAGGCAGTGAATCATTATCCTTATGGTGGCATCGCTGAAACCACAAGACGTGCGTTCGAGAGATGAGAAGACCCTAGCACACCAAGCAGGTGTTGGCGACCTAAGGCCGTTCACAATGACGCTAGGGCCTTCCCCGCCACGGGCGTCCTTCCGCGAGAAGTTCACCTACTGTGAGACTCAGTCATCGCCAGGGCGGCCAAATGCTTCCCTAGGTATGGAGGGAGGGGGCCTGGGGAAGATACAGCTGGGCCAGCTGGTGGCAAGACCCACAGTAGGGCAGCGCCACCACATGCTCCTTGCAAAGGAACAAGCCAGGCCAAAGGATGCACCCCATTCCCTCCCGTTGACCAGTGCTGGTGTCCAGCAAAAGGGGGCTCAAATTCCGTTGGCATCAGGGGTTGGCCGGGGGTGAAGGGGTCCCTCAGAGCCTGGGGCGCAAGTCCAGGCCAAAGGGACCCCTGTGAGATTTCATCCCCTTAGTGGCCCTCATGCTACCGCCCCCACAATGCCCTGCCTCAGAGACAGAGACCCCAGCCAGGATGTCAAGGCTCAGTGCAGTCAGGAGGCAGGTAAAGAGAGACAGGTGAGGACTGGCAGGTACAGTGCTGTTTGGGGGCCCGCTGAGAGAGCGGTGGACAGTGTGGCTTTGTAGCATAAGTGGCAAACATGCCAGCGTAGGAAGGACAGAGAAGGAACATGGGTACACATCAGGTGAGCCCCGTGTCCATGCCCACCTGGCACGCCAGGAACTGGCCCCTGGGGGGAGGGGTCTGCAGGGTGGTAGGGTGTTGAGCAGCGTCCCTGGCAGACCTCAGGACCATCTTCCCCTGGGTGTGAGCACAGAAATGCCTGGAGACGTCGAGACGTCCCCGAACGTCCCCTGCACGCAGATGCACGACTGCCCGGGGAGAACCGCCCGCGGAAGGACTCTAGTGCCGCAACCAGCCGGGTTCCGGTCACGGAACAGCCCCGTCAGAGTCCGTGGGTGCCGGGGTGGGGGTGGGGTGAAGGGGGCAGTCTGCTTCACACAGTCTTGGAGAGACCCAGCCCCCCATATCCTGGGTGCTGCTGTCCCCCCAGCTCTGCATGCTGCTCTCCCACAGGGAAGAGGAGAGACAGCTCCAGGGGGGCCCTCCCGAGCAGGGTCAGGAGGCCACAGACAGCAGAAGGGCGGAGTCTGAGGAGGAAGCCGGGGTCTCCACCACACGCACGCGCTTTCTATCCGTCCCCTCCCCCTCCACGCAGGGAAGGGGCCCGACCTGGAAACGGCGGTCGCCCCGGGGCGGGGGATAACGGCGCGCTTCTGCACGGGCCTCGTAGGCACAGCCCAGCTCCCAGGGCTGCAGAGATGACAGACCAGGAGGCAGCCGGCGGGAGACTCTCTTTCCACCGTTGGGACGTTGTGAGCTTGATGCCGTCTCTGTACATGCCCGATTAAAAAGAATGCATTTTGTGCCCTGGCTGGCGTAGCTCAGGGGATGGAGCCCGGGCTGCGAACCAAAGCGTCGCAGGTTCGATTCCCAGTCAGGGCACATGCCTGGGTTGCAGGGCATGACCCCCAGCAACCGCACATGGATGTTTCTCTCTCTCTCTGTCTCTATCTCCCTCCCTTCCCTCTCTAAAAATAAATAAAATCTTTACAAAAAAAATGGAAATCATAAAAAGATTCAAAGAGAATATAGCAAATTTTAGAAAAAAAAAAAAGGTGTCCCCATGAAAACCTGGCATTACAACAGCACCGAATGCATTTAATGCAATGCGGGATTAAAGCGATGTCGTAAGTGTTTCCTCCTTTCTGCTTTGAAAGGAGCTACCATAATGTCCATTTTCTTCAGGATGGCTGAACATTATTGGCCCGTGCTCACAAACAGATAATCGGTACACAGAGGTTCATATTAGAAGTTCACAGTTCTTGGTTTTTTAAAGATGTTATCTATTAACTTTTAGACAGAGGGGAAGGGAGGGAGAAAGAGAGGAAGAGAAACATTCATGTGCGGTTGCCTCTTGCGTGCCCCCTACTGGGGACCTGACCTGTAACCCAGGCATGTGCCCTGACTGGAAATCGAACCAGTGACCCTTTGGTTCACAAGCCAGCATGCAATCCACTGAGCCACACCAGCCAGGGCTAAAGGTTCACAATTCTGACTCAAGGAAAACTCCCCCTAGAACTTTCACACTGGCTCTGTTTTTCCCCTTTTGGCTGCAGAATGGGAACCCTACAAAAAGGCAGAGGTGTGGGAGTGGGTTGTTTCGTCTCATTTCTCCACATTCCCTGATGATCACCATTCTTGCCAGGCTCCCCCTCCCTGCCCAAATATCTCCAATCCAATCTAATTGCTGGCTACAAAGCACAGGTGCACAGGCTTTCATTGTCACAGAACAAAGGTTAACAGTTCTGACTGCTCCACCAAAGAGACTATGGAGATTGCCAAAGGCCCTGGCTGGCATAGCTCAGTGGATTGAGCTCAGGCTGCGAACCAAAGTGTCCCAGGTTCGATTCCCAGGCAGGGTACATGCCTGGGTTGCAGGCTATGACCCCCAGCAACCACATTGATGTTTTTTTCTCTCTCTCTCTCTCTCTCTCTCTTCCCTCTCTAAAAATAAATAAAACCTTTTTAAAAATTACTTTAAAAATTGCCAAAGGCAAAATATTTCTTAAATTGGGGATATATATATATATATTTTTTTAAGTCTTCAAATCCCTGAAAATACTGTTGTTTCGCAATAGTTAGTTGATGCAGACACCGGCCACCAGTGTCCAAGGCATTATGGGTGATAGAGATAAATCCACACAGACTACCCAAGTCCCGTGGAGGAAAAAGGATGATGGCACGGCCACTCTCTCAAGGGCAGAGTGCTCTGACCCTTGCCCTGACACGCTTTTATTGGGTTTAATTTGCACAGGAATACAGGGTGTACACGTAAAGCTCATCAATCATTGTCAGGCAGAAATGATTAAACAAGAGATAACATACAAAGAACTCTGAGGGCTTATTCTGAGTCAGGGTCAAGTAGTGAAAGGGCCATAAAACTCTGGGGAACAAACTCCCTTCAGGCTTTGACCCTTATCATTTCAATTGAGGGTATTAGCAAAGCAGGTTTTACAAGATTGTATGCATTCTTTCTTAGGCCAGATAGCTCTAGGGAACCCGCCCTTTCCAGCACAGGGCCGCACCGCCCTCTGGCATTGTTTCACGCTTAAGTCAGGCAGGAGAAGTAAGGCAGCCGAGAGAATAGGAGACTTCTTGCAGACAGAATGAGGACTCAGGCTATGTCAAAGCCGAGGGGCGAGGGTCCATCATCCCCTTTTTCTATAGCCCCCCCAAGTCCTTCCCTGAGGGCCCCTTCGTGACCATGCCTGTCTTAGGTCGTCCCTCCCTTGAGGAATCTTACCCATCATTGGCTAACTAGTCTGGCTCAGAGCCAAGCAGGGTGAAGTAAAGTGGGCAGAGGCAGTGCACCTGCCAGGGAGATAAGCTTTGTCTCCTGTGGCTTAGGGTCCCAAGGTCTCTCACTTAGCCTTAAGCGTGGGGGGTTACAGCTTCTGATACCAGGCAGGGAGGTTCCCAACAGTTAGTAAGTCATTTATGGGGTTACTATTCTTGTATGCTCACAAGATTAACATGTTAGATCTTTTACATGTATCGGTCCACCTTCTCTGCCTAACAAACATCCCCAAAGCTTCATCCCTTCACCACGATTCATTTAGCTCATGATTGTGTGGGTCAAAAATTTGATCTGGTCTCTGGGGAGTGGCTCTTCCGGTCCTGGCTGGACTCAGTCAGGGGCGTGCAGTGAGCCCTCAGGTGGTGCGGAGGCTGGGTGCCCGTCACGGACGGCTCCTCTCTGCCTAGTGGGGTCTACCACCCTCAGGCAGCCCGGGCGCAGTTCTGAGAGAGGTGGGCGCCTAAGACCTCTTGACATCAAGGCCTTCAGCAATGTCTCCAGCGTCACATTCTCCTGGCCACAGGGAGTCCCCAGGCCAGAGCAGATGGTACTCTGCAACAACACTGGCTTCTGTTCCCCTAATGTCATTCTCTTACCTCGTGGTTTTAGACAGTCAACCCCGTCGTGAGGAATGAGCAAAAGGGCTGAACACCAGCAGTGGCCGTTGGATTCCCACTAGACGCAAGCTTTCGTGCCTGCACGGCTGCTGTTTTGAAGCGTTACAAAGTCTGGCTAAATATCGGTCCTCAAAACATCACCTTGACCGTGAGATTCTTCAGCGACTGCTGAAGCTACTGTTTTGTTGCTGGGGGAAAGAAAGGCCTGTCTCCCGCCACAGTGGGAGACCCCTGTGATCCTTGTACAGGTAGTGGTGTTACAGCCAGAAGAAGAAAACTCGGCCCTGGCTGGCGTAGCTCAGTGGATGGAGCTCGGGCTGCGAACCAAAGTGTCGCAGGTTCGATTCCCAGTCGGGGTACATGCCTGGGTTGCAGGCCATGACCCCCAGCAACCGCACATTGATGTTTCTCTCTCTTTATCTATCTCCCTCCCTTCCCTCTCTAAAAATAAATAAATAAAATATTTAAAAAAGAAGAAGAAGAAGAAGAAAACTCTAATTCCATCCAAGGTCTCCATAGCTGAAGCTCATTGATGTTGCACAAAACAGCCTCATTGTCATTGTTTCTGCATTCCATGCAAAACGCAAAGGGCAATAGGGGATGGGGAGGGGGAGTGAATCTTATTAAATAGATACAATGAGAAAACATATAGGAGAGGATCATTCAATTCTTGTTCCTATGTAGGAAGCATTCACCAAGAATACTGAAAAAGAAAGTCAGCCCTGGACGGGCAGTTCTGCTGGTTGGGGTGTCATTCCCAGGTGCCAGGGTTGTGGGTTCGACCCCCAGGCAGAGCATATGTGAGAGTGAACCCATGAATGCATCCATATAAGTGAAACAACAAATCTCTCTCTCTGTGAGTGTGTCTCTCTCTCCCCTCCGTCTCCACTCTCCAAAATCAATCAATACATTTTTTTAACTTTTATTTATGCTTCAGAGAGAGGAGAAGGGAGGAAGAAAGAGAGGGAGAGAAACCCTGATGAGAGAGAGAAACATCTATCGGTTGCTTCTCGCATGCCCTTGACTGGGGGCCTGGCCCCCAACCCCGGCACGTGCCCTGGCAGGGACTCAAACTGACAACCTTTTGGTTCACAGGCCAGGGTTCAATCCACCAAGTCACAGCAGCCATGGCTAACAATTTTATTTAAAAAAGAAAAAAGAAAAAGAAGCCCTGGTTGGCATAGCTCAGTGGATTAAGCGCGGGCTGCGAACCAAAGCATTCCAGGTTCGATTCCCAGTCAGAGCACATGCCTGGGTTGCAGGCCACGGCCCCCAGCAACCGCACATCGATGTTTCTCTCTCTCTCTCTCCCTCCCTTCCCTCTCTAAAATAGATAAATAAAATCTTAAAAAAAAAAAAAAGAAAAAAGAAAATCAGCCATATATTCCCTGGTGCAAACCAGCGTCCTGCCACAAATGGCCTATTGTTTAGCACGTGTCCCTGCTCTCTTCACACCCCCCTACTTCCCAGGACCGAGGACCCACCATGCACACGTAAAATACCCCAGGGAGCTGGGAGACCCACCCCAAAACGCCCGCCTTACCAGGCTGCTTCTATGTGGAGCCCATTCGCAAGAGATAAGAATGTCCACTCCCTCGTCCCCAGTATCTTTCGGTGTTACAATAAGCAGAAATGCTTTTGGAGGTGGGGGCCCCCTTCTGCATTCCTGGGCGTATCTCAAAGGTGCAGCCCACGGAGAGGACTAAGAATCGCTGGAGGAGAGCCAGGCGCCGTGCGGAAAGGCCTTCAGGGTCGCCAAAGCTGCTGGCACCTCCTCCTTTTCCATGGATCTAGCAAGTGATTGAGCGCTTAATAGGAATAAGGCATTGCGCTGGTTTGGCGGGGGGCGGGGGGGGGGGGGTACGGAGATAAAACCAGCTCTTTCTGCCGAGGCTGTCATTTATCAGAAAGAGAAGCACATACTAAATAACAGTCAGACAAGGCTGAAAGCGATACAGTCCGTCCTCACTGTTTGCAGATTCTGCACTTGCAAATTTGCCTGCTCCCTGAAATGTACGTGTGACTGGGAAATCAATACTCGCAGGGCTTTCGCAGCCCCACGTTTAAGGATCCATCCGTGCACGGCAGCGAACCTGTTGGCTTTTACTCGATGTGTGCCTTCCCCGCTGAGGTCAAACAAGGGGGCTGCTGGCTTCAGCTCTCAGACTGGAAACAGTGTCTTTTTCGCAGTCGATGCCCTGCCTTGGTTTCTGCACTTGGGGGCTTTCTGTTGGCGATGTCACTGTTTCAATGACCCTCTGATCCTGAGGTGCTGCGTATCGTCCGTAAGCACGAGAAAGCGGTGCTGTGTCTTACGGAGAATGTCGTGAGTTGGGGGAGTTTTGTTCAGGCCTGACTTCCAGTGCTGTTGGCCCGGAGTTCCATGTGAATGAGTCAGTTCTCACATAGGGTGTCTTCGCCGTGGCTGCTGTGGCTCAGCGGATTCAGTGCCGGCCTGTGAACCAAAAGATCGCCAGTTCGATTCCCAGTCAGGGCACATGCCTGGGATGCAGGCCAGGTGCCCAGTAGGGGGCGCACGAGAGGCAGCCACACATGGATGTTTCTCTCCCTGTCTTTCTTCTTCCTTTCCCCTCTCTCTAAAAATCAATCAATAAAATCGTTTAAATAAATAAACAGGGTGTCCTTGAACAGGAGCACACAGGAAACGAGGCTGGTGAGGCACTGATGGGGTGTGACCAGGGGTTCTCGGGAACCTCACCCTGTATTTCCCGTAGGAGCATTGGGTATTCACTCACTCACTCAGTGTCCGCAGTGGCGTTGCAGAGCATCATGGGAATCAGCTGTCCTTGTTGAATGAATGAGAGTCCCAAGAGAGACCAGCGTGCTGTAGACAGGCGGAGACAACTTCTAGTGGGAGGAGGCGACGGGAGCTGAGTCCTGCAGTGGGCGGGGGTGGGGAGCGCGCATCCGAGGTGGATAAACAAGGCTGGTTATGCATGCTCTGCAGGGGGGGCACAGCGCGCAAAATCAGCGGTGGAAAACCGCAGGGCGCAGTGCTGAGTCCCTCGCTCCGACCCTCCGAATGCGAAGGCAGCTCCGTGACACAGGACAGCCAGGCTGCCCGCCCTCGGGTGCGTCCCTGCGTGTCTCCGGTGGAGTGGGCTGATCCTGGCGTGTGTCTCCTGAGCTGGCTGTGAGCATTAACATCGGTGACGTCTGCGTCCGGAACCTTTGCCAAGAGACGCGTCTGCGCACGACACGGACTTGAAACCTCGGCTATCGCTCCATCTGGCTCCATTGTAAGATGATGTGAGGCAAGATCGTGGGGCGTGGAGCTGGAAAGACAGGCCCAAGGCAGGTCCCAGGGACCTTGGGCTCTTGGAGAGGAGACAGAGTTTTCACACGGCTGCGCCGGGCCGCAACAGCGAGCTTCTGGGGCAGGGGACAGGCGTGCCATGGCTGTGCTCCAGCATGAGGCTGGACGTGGGAGTTAGCACGAGGGGAAGGGGCCCGTGTGGGGACTGAGACCCGTGTGAGGACAGGTCCAGGCAGGAGGTGGGGCTTCCGCGGCGATTCGGAGGCGAGACAGCTGCTGAGATCTGAAAGACGCCGAGCGGAAGGGTCAGAAATGACGCCCCGGGAGGTGGTGGCAGGAGGTCTGCTTCCTCACCCTGGGCCGTTTCCATGACAGCGCTGCATCCGCGAAAGTGCGGGAGCTATACCGCCTGCGCCCACGCGCAGGTTTCTGCACGGGGCGGGGGGGGTGCATTGGTGGAAAAGCGAGTGAAAGGGCTCGGACAGGAAGACCCATGTGAGCGTGGCCCCGCTTCCACGAACACGGGTGGAGAAGGAGCCCAGCGGCGGCGATGACGCTGGAGCGCAGGCCGTGGCCGGGGGCGCGGGCGGGGCTGCATAAACCGGCGTGGTTCTGGTGCAAAGCCGAGAGCCCCGCACTGGCAACAGGCCCCTCAAACAACCCTTCCATCTCGGAATGAAGCAGGTGCAAGCAGGGCTATAAGTCTGGGGGTTCTTGAATTTAAGTAAAATACCAAAGAGAAAAAAAAAAAGGGGGTGCAGGGCGGGAGGGAGGAAGAAGGTGGGCCTGAGACCCGGCAATGGAGGGCTTTTATTAGCACCTGCAGCTGCTTACCCCCGGCTTCTGTGCTCGCGAATAGCCTGGCTACGCTTCCCCGACAGAACGGGAGTGGATTGGGATGGCCCAAAAGTCCCCTGTAGCCGTTTCCATAAAATAAAAGACACATTGTTTCATTTTCACCACGACCTTTATTGCCTTGGATATTGTGAGCATGTTGGCTGTCTCCCGCATGGTAGGATGTTGATGGTTCTCAATGAACGTCTCGATTGGATCGCTGACAACCTCAATGGGTCTACCCTACCCTGGAGCGAGGTCTGATGGGAAATCTCCAGCTCGAAACATCTCAAACCACTTGTGACACGTTCCAGCAGTCACAGCACCTTCTGCATACACTGCACAAACCTTTTTTTTGTTGTTGCATTTCAGTTGCATATATACCTTTCTTGAAATAATAAAGCACAATAATATGTGGGCTGAAAATGTGTTTTTTTCTTCTGCCTCCAATACTAAAATAGCTACCCAAAAACTCACCGATTTTGATAAGGTTTTTTTTTTAATGCATGCAGGTAGGACAGCTGTCACAATACCATCTCACCAAATTGTTTTGAACGAAGTTAAAGACAACTAAGCGCTACTAGAGCCATCTCGCAGGGGAAAAACTTTTTTTTTACTTTTGCTTTTCACATTTAGGTCTTTTTAAAAAGATTTTACTTACTTATTTTTAGAGAGGGAAGGGAGGGAGAAAGAGAGAGAGAAACATCTATGTGCCGTTGCTGGGGGCCATGGCCTGCAACCCAGGCATGTGCCCTGACTGGGAATCGAACCTGCGACACTTTGGTTCGCAGCCCGTGCTCCATCCACTGAGCTACGCCAGCCAGGGGGAAAAACTTTTTGAACAACCCGGAGCCACAGCCCAAGGAAACGTCCATCAGGACACTAAGGAAGTTCTGTCGCTTCAAACACCAGCTGTCTGGCGGGGCACACGCAGGTGCCACCGGCTGGGTTAAATGCCATCACTCTTCCATCAGTGACACTCATGTCGCTTTGGGGAACAGGCTGGGGTGGGCATGAGGGTTAAAACCAAAAGACGAAACCCTCTCTGTCACCCCAAAAACGGGGCCCTTGGCTCCTTCCCGGTGGAAAATCCAGCGACAAAGGATAGCGGCAGGCGCTGGCACCCTCACCTGAGTCAACCTGTGCGTGCTCGGGACGTAGGGGGGCCGCACGGGGAATTTATTTCCGTACAAACAGCGAAGCGCCTACGTGTTGTCTGCTTGCCCCAAGGACGCCCCACAGGCAGGGCTGCGTGCAGGGTACTTCGCCCGGGTTTCGGCGCCAGCTTAGTCAACAGAAGGAGCTGTCGAATCTTGTGCTCTGGGTCACTGCCAAGTAGACCAAGGACAAAAGGAGGAGGAGGAGGAGGAGGAGGAAGAAAAAAAAGGAGGAGGGGGGAGGGGAGAAGAAGGAGGAAGAGAAGGAGAAGAAGGAGGGGGAGGGGAGGAGAAAAGAGAGTGTTTACCAGCAGCGCGCGCCCCCCCCCCCCCGCCCTTTTTCCTATGGAAAAAACTACCTTTGGGGCCCCAAGGTGTATCCATCCGCTCCTGCCGTGCAGCCTCCAGAATGGAACACCCACCGCCACAGCCAGGCGGGACCATGCAACCTTCTGGCCGTCTGCGCCCAGAATCCCCCCTGCCGACCCCTTGTGGGGTACCCAGGCTCAGACGGAGGCTGGCTTAGGAAACATGCCACAGTGACAGAATCCCACCGTGGAGGGCTCTGTTCGCAACAGCCGACTCTCTAGGGCCGAAACCCTTTGTGTCTGCACCTCAGTAACGTCTCCCCGGGCCGGCTGGGCATCTGCAGGTGATTCCCATAATCTCCCTAAAAATAAAAGAGATAACATTCGCCCCCAAACCCGAAAAGTTTTTCGAACTCGGTGTGTAGGCTCCACGCGCCAGAACACAACCCCGATCAGAAGGGTGTTTCCCGAAAACACCGATTTCGAAAAGGAAGCCGGTGGGGAAGGGAAGGGGGAAGGAAGTCCCTGCTTGCAGAGCCTGACCTGGGGCCGGGAGATAAGGATCCGTCCTTACAGGTTAGGGCAGGGCGGGTCAGCCCAGGGCAGCCGTGGGGGGTAGGGGGGTGTGACAGCCTGGGGGTGTGCCGGCCCCTCAGCCACACCCGAGTCCCAGGGAACTCGAAAGAGGCCCAGGGTTCCGAGCTCCCCCCAGGAGGCTTTGCTGCACCAAAGCAGACTCTGAGCGTCTTCTAACACTTGAGGAGGTCCCTCACCCATTCCCCGAGGTTTCCCAGAGCTCTGAAGCCTAAAACGAGCTTTCTCCGCCATCCAGGTCGCTCCAAATGACAACCACGAAATGCACCCCCGGCTGGTGCCGTGTGAGTTAGATGTTCCAAGTGATAGGTGACAGGAATCGTCACGGGCCACATGGGAGCCCCAAAGTCTTGTGTCATTTCTGTTTACCGTGGTGGGACTGGGGTACTGCCCCCCTTGTCCCCCACCCTACCACAGCCAGGACAGCCCACAGGGCTCCCGCTTGTGCCTGAGGCTGTGGCACCGGTCACTGGTGGAGTGGCAGCGACCATCTGCTTGATTGAATGGAAGGGCCTTAGAGTCCTCGATGATGTCATTGGCTGTGGACCCCCAACACGCAGCTCTGGTGAGTCCCTCCCCTTCACAGCCCCCCCCCCGACATTTGGGGCCCGGCGATTCTTGATTGCGGGGGGCCACGCAAGGTGAAATGGTGAGCAGCACCTCTGGCCTCCACCCAGGAGAAGCTGGAACGCACCCTCACTCCGCTGGGACAACCGAAATGTGTCCACACGGGGGCCAAGTGTGCCCAGAGGGGGCGTGGGGACAAAACCCCTCCCCGGTGAGAACCACTGGGTGTAGAGACGAGGATGAAGCCCCTTGCCCAGGCAGATGGCATCTTCGAGCTCAGCCAGCTCCCCCAGGCCCCCCCACCCCGGCCTGCCCCAGGGCCGACCCCACCTGCCCAAGGAAAGCAAGGGAACAGTCGCACCTCACGAGACAGCCGATCTTCCCCACAGCCCGGTGCCTGGATTCTCACCCCGTCCTGCCGGGGGTGGGGGGGGTGGGGGGGGCCTGCATCTGAAGCCCGTGGGAAATGAACTAAGCCTCCCACTCAGCTGCTTCTTCCAGGCCCCCCGCCCCCTACTCCGGGGTCTCCCAGAGCAGGACGTGCTCATCAAGCAGCCCCGGGACCTGAGAGCCTCACCCAGCACCACCCTAGCCACACCGGCCTGCTCCCCACCACACTGCATCCAGGCACGGGAGTCAGCATCTACGGCCTCTTCCCGTGACCTGAGGGTAGCAGAGCAGGGCAGTCTGCGAGCAGGTGCGTGGGCCCACCTATGCGTCTCGTCTGTTGCCTTGATCAGCTCTATCTTTCTTTTTTCATATATAATTTATTTATTTATTTTTAGAGAGAGGGGAAAGGAGGGAGAGAGACAAGGAGAGAAACATCCATGTGTGGTTGCCTCTTGCGCGCCCCCTACTGGGCACCTGGCCTGCAACCCAGGCATGTGCCCTGACTGGGAATCGAACCCACGACTCTTTGGTTTACAGGCCGGCACTGAATCCACTGAGCCACACCAGCCAGGGCTCTTCTTCTTTTTCTTAAGGCGTGAACGATTCGGCGTTCAGGCTTACCACAAGAAGCCAGCAACCAGTAAGGGTTGCTCCTGGGACAAGCGAGGGAGGGCGGCAAGGGCCCAGCGGTCGGCTAAGTGTCAGAGGTGTCTTCCTTCAGTCTCCCACCGCGGCACAACTCTTGTATGACAGTCCCTCATGGCGCCTTCTACCACAAGAACAGGGTCTGAACCACAGTGAGTAGTCGATAAATATTTGTTGAAGGAGCTCACAGACCTCTCCAGAATGTTAGGCCCAGGAATACCAACGATCATTTCCCCAGCAGAGGTAGTAGGGGCCAGACACGTCATAGGGCCCCTCACAGCCCTGCCCCGGGCACGCCCCTCCCTCCTCCGATTCACCCATCAGACGTTAACCCGGGGGTTTGCGGGTGTGATGAACTCCCAGGGGACTGTCCCGTGGGTCTGAGCCAATCAAGCAAGACCTTAGGTGAGACGGCGTTTTTGCTGGACACAGAGACTGCAGAGGGAACAGGATTGGCCCGCTTCTCCGCGGGGGGATTTGAAGAGGAAGGGACCCGGGGGGCCAGGGAAGGCAGGGGGCTTTAGGGAGCTGGAAGCCACCTCCCGCTGAGAGCCAGCCAGACAGGGGCATCAGCGCTGCGGCTGTCAGGCGCTGAATTCCGCCGCAGCCCCGTGAGCCTGGACAACGGCCAGGCCATGGGGAGGAGCCCCAGCCCCAGAGTCCTGGCCACGCCCACGCCTCCAGGGCAGCAGCAGGGGGCCCCCCCGGAGCGTAGACGCGGCCACGCCCCGCCGAGGCCTCTGACCTTAGACCCGGAGGCCCCAGGCAGGTGTGGCTGCAGGCGGACCAGCTTGCAGGGATTTGGGATACAGATAACAAAAGGCGGCCAGAGGTCACCGCGGCGGCGCGGGTCGGGAAGTAGGGCAGAGAGCACGTTCTCGGAAAGTTTGTATCGGGAGCAGCCCAGGCGTCCCGGGAGCACTTTCCAGCTCAGACTGGAAGCCAGGTGACTAGGTCCTCATGTGGTCGCCCTCACCTCCCCCTGGGAAGCAGTCCCTGTCCCCTGGCCTGCTACCTGCCTGGAGCGTCGGTGGGTTGGGTGCTTGGAGCACCTGGGGAAAGAACAGGAAGACAGGACAGGACAGGAAGCAGGGCGGGGGGAGAGAGGCAGGACTGCCACCCTGGGGAGCAAGCTGGGGAGGGTGCAGGGGTGGGGCACACTCAGAGCACACTGTCCTGTGCCAGACGAGCAGGAAGAGAGAGACGGCAGGAAAGAGGGTCTGGCCAGGTCTGCTCCACTGCACGAGGAAGGAAGGAAAGAAGGAAGGAAGGGAGGGAGGGAGGGAGGAAGGAAGGAAGGAAGGAAGGAAGGAAAACCCAGTTCGGGCGTTTCCTCGGTGTGCCACAGATGGGACTTATTTGACGATTTTTTGGGGGGGGGAAGGGGGGTGCTAGGCTCAGCAGCGCTTGCCACGGGACAGAGTTCCTGAAACTCCGAGAGCGGCCTCTCCTTCTCCCCATGTTAGTTCAGCGCCCGTGATTTTATACTAATCCTGGGAGAGAAAAAACAGATTTGCAGGGATTTCACTGCAG
Organism: Phyllostomus discolor; assembly: GCF_004126475.2. Lineage (NCBI taxonomy): Eukaryota > Metazoa > Chordata > Mammalia > Chiroptera > Phyllostomidae > Phyllostomus > Phyllostomus discolor. The sequence continues at coordinate 3,129,676 of NC_050199.1, forward strand.
CCGTTGACTGATGGTCTGAGCTCTCCATGCCCTCTCTCTCTCCCTTTTTTCTTTTAATTCAATGAATTGTAACGTGTCTCGAGTCTGTGCTAGGCTCCCAGGGTCTGTGCGAGGGGCTGGGGGCTGGGCGTGGGGTGGACTCACATGGACATCCATCTGCCCTTGAAGATCTTTTTGTATTGTTTTGATTCCAACACATCGATGAGTTCTTTTAGAGCACAAATCAGCCGAGGGCCTGCAACGAGCAGGCACACAGCAGCGCCCACCCAGAAGATGCAAACGGACAAGAGGGTGGGCATATTGAGGAAGCCCGAGGGGCCGCCAGGAGTACCGTGAGCAGAGAGAATCCCCCTGTGGGCCCTCTTTTGGAGACGGACCCTACCTTTGGTCCCAGCTTCCCAGCAGCCCATGTGCACGGACACACGCAAACACCACGGATCCACGGCATAAAGCCCAGGCGAGGAAAAGGATTGGAACAACACTCCCACCATTCTTGAAAAAGTGTTCTTTCTGTTCCTCTTCTAACACAGCTCCCTGCAGTGCGATGCTGACCGTGGGGATGGAAGACACTCGGGGAGACAGGTGCCCATGAACACAGGCCTGGAGGGGCAGCCGGGTGTGAAAAGAGAGGACAGGCTCACGGTCTACAGGAGGGCTCCTGTGGAGGTCTGGTGGGACCACGGCGCTGACGGTGGGGAAGCCTCCCAGACAGGCAGACAGAGTGATGTTGCCATCGAGGGCCGAGCCAGGGCCCAGATGCTGAATTCCGGAGAAATACCACCTTTCAAAACACACAAGGTGTGCACGCGGTTGCAGTTGAGCTCTTGGAGGAGCGGGAGCGGGAAGACAAGTGGGAAAAGGCAGCCTGGAACCAGAGGGTGGCATTTCCTGCAGGCGGGCTGCAGGGTGGAGGCACTATTTTGTAGGCTGTGGTTTGTATGCAGTGGGGAGGTGTGGCGGGTTACGACCACAGCCGGAGAGTGTGGGGAAAGCAGGAGGCGGCGTACGGGGAGAGAGGCTGGTGCATGCGGAGAGAGGACACTCTGAAGACGAGGAGGGTGTGAACCGGGCAGTGGACAGAGGGAATAAGGAGGATTACAGGGGGAATTATGGGCTTGGGCTAAGGACTGCATCCTTGGCCAGCAGCCTCAGCTCGGGAGACAGACAGACACTCGGCAGGCAAAGTCGGTCCGATGAGCAGCCTCGGGTGGAGGTTGGGAGGAAGGGCTGTGAGAAGGCGGCTGTGGGCGTTAGACGTCACTCCGCCCGGCAGAGGATTGCCGCGGCATTAAGTGGAATAAGGAAGCCAGATGCAAAAATCCCGGAGACTCAAGTGTGTTTGCAACACACAAGTAGGGTGCCAATTCGCAGTCGTCTGAAGCGCGCCGTTTGCAACGGGGCGGGAGGGATGGCAAAACGTTACACCCATGGATACGCATATGGCTATGCACCTATCTTCAAATAATGCAGGTCTGAACGTCTTACGTTTGGTTCTCTTGCCCGTGACCCGGTGTGGGGGGGCTCCCACAAGGACCTTGGGACTCTCGGTAGTGTCCTAGGCTAACTTGGAAGTGTGGTAAGCATTCGCCTCGGCGATGGGTATCTAAAACAGAGAACTTTCTAACCATATGTGTGTGCGATGCGTGTGTGCCTCTCGCGGCCCGTGGGCTTGTAGTTTTCTTCCTCTTGCGTGAAAAGGAGAGACACACAGGTCATGTCTCGGAGGCCAAGGGGCACTTGCTGGTTGGAACTGCGTCTCACTGAAACTCTCAAGCTTCCGCCTTGTCTACGGATCCCGGGGCCATGAGGGACTGTTCCCCCACGCTGGTGCCTTGAGTCAAGGAAATCGGCCTTCACCTTGGCCCTGGAGCTCTTGGCCATCCCAGCTTGCCAGCCACGTTTCAAGGGCACACTTTCCTGCCGTGTCAACACAGTGGCCCTTCTAATGAGCGACGCCCAGCACAACCCATTGGAAGATCCCTGGGCGATGGGAGGACTGCTACATGGCCAGAGAGCGCTGTGAGTGATGCATGGTTTTTAAAGTCACGGTGATGCAGGGTGGCCGCCTCCCGGGCTGTCTGGGTTCCATGCGGAGGGTCGCCAGGTGGGCACCGGTTGGTTGGCTATCTTACGAATTGCAAAAGGGCTACTGTGGGGATTTTCTTATCTTTGGGGGGTGCAGAGTAAGGAGCTGGTATCTTCTCCATTCCTTGGCGAGCTCTTCCTTGGCTGTGTGCCTGGCTTCCTGCCCCGAGGAGCCAAGGCTGCCGCCTTCAAGGGGGGATCGCGGGTGAATCTTAATGAGGCCGATTGTGTGCATCTGGATCCTTTGGTGTAAACAGTATGGCTTCACTTGGGCGGGTCTCGCGGGAAAATGAGTGTATTCAAGGATAACAAGTCTTTCTTCAGATGTGGAGCTGAGGAGGTCAGAGACAGCAGGGGAGCACCACGAAACAGCCCCGGTCAGGAGCAGAATGTGGACACCCCTGCACAGAACACCCTCCGTGTTGCCCTTGAGTGAGAGAAGGCAGGGTCTGCTGGGCGACGGGAAGAGGACCCGCTTTCCAGGCGAGGGACAGTGGTACCCGCACCCCGAGCTCCTGCACACGACAGCTCAGCCGCACCCGGGTGCTGCCCCCTGTGCTGTGAAACCCACAAACACTGAGCGCGCCGGACGCCAGCGGGGAGCAACACTCAGCTCCGGCCCGGCTCCTGTTTTTCTGCCGCACCAGTGACGTTTATGTTTCTGAATGGTTTAAAGAAATCACCCGAGGTCCCAGGTGGGCTTGGCCTGCCCACCTTTCACCCGGCCCCCTGGGGCCTCATGCCCTGCCTGGCCCATCCGCACCCCACCCGCCATCACAGCGGGTACATGTTGGGCCGGAGCTCTGCGGCCAGGCACACGGGTGGCCGCCCCCCTCTGAGGACGGCAGCATCAGGGCTCAGTCGATGGGCGATGTGGGCAGGGGCGCGGGGCGGGCCACTCCGCTCACCCTCTTCCCCGGGACCCAGCCCTTCTTCCCGCCTCTCCATCAGAGGCCCTGCGGTTGGCATCTTGCAACTGTGGGACAGCTGTTCCCAGGAGCACTTCTTGTCTTGTCGAGGTTACAGAATGGCGCTCCCGCTTTGCCCCGCCCCCCACCCTGGCCCAGTCTGTCATCTTGGGGCTGGGAGAACCTCCGGAAAGTGCTCCTTTCGTAGGGCCCCCATGGGCCCAGCACAATGGGGCTGTGCTGCAGCCGTAGGCACGGGATTCTGGGCCAGTCTCCACGGACCAAGGAGCATGCTCAGCCTGCGTGCCAGACGAGCCGGGGCAGACAGCTGAGACTGCCAGGAGCGGCCCTGCACCACTGACGGGGTGGGGTGTCTGTACATACACTCCCCTAGCCCTCACACGTTCTGTGGGCTCCAGTGGCCCAGGCAGTCCGTAGGCTTGGGGACGCGCCCTGCATTGGGACCTCCCCCGTCTCTGCACCCCCTCCCCTGCGGGTGCCCTCCGGGGCTCTCTGACACAGCAGCTGCCTGAGCTCCAAGCCTGACTCAGGGTCTGCTTGGGGGGAACCTACGTGGAGACCGTTAGGTAAGGTGGAGCCCAAGTTTTGGACACCTTGCCCCAGCACTCTCGGCGGTCCCCGGAATCTGTCTCCTGCTTCAACGGGGTTTGCATGGAAGAGACCTAGGGACGCCCCTTCTTCCGGCTTCCGACCCCCCTCCAGCCTCTTCTCCGGGGGCCACTTTTGCAACCACCTCGGCCACCCTCGGCCCCTGAGCCCAGCCAACGCTGTCTGCTGACCTTGACTCCTCCTTGCCCGACAGCTGTGAGCACCCACAGTCGTCAGGGAGACCCACCGAGGTGGGGGCGCACCCACTGCCTGGCCACCCTGCACCCACAGCCTCCCACACCTCCCTCCCTCTGGGCTCCCACTTCCACCATGAGGACGTGGCTCTCTCTGCCGGGCCTGGGCCCTACTTCTTCGGAGACTTGGCCGAGGGGCTCGTAAAGCTGCAAAACCAGCGCGGTGGCCGCATCCGCTTCCAGGACATGCTGACCCTTTCCGGGACGAGCAGGGTCGAACCCAGGCTGCCGTGGAAGCCGCCTGGGCCCCGGTGCAGAACCTGACCTCCAGGTGGTGGACCTGTGGGCCCCCATTCTGCCTGCAAAGCCCCTCAGCTCCCTGACTCCCTGCAGAAGCTCGTCCTGGGTGAGCAGGTGGGGCTCACCAGGAAGACGAGCCGTGCCTGGCTCACCTCCCAGGCCGGCGGCCCCCGTGCTGGGCTGGGTGAGTGTGCCTTTGGAAGGCTCAAGCACGACCACCAACCAGCCTATGGAGCCCAGAGGCCTTCGAGGGGCTCATGCCTGGCTTTTGTCTGAGTTTCTCCCTGCAAGCGCTGGGCATCATTTGCACCACCCTGCAGCCTCTCCTGTGCATTGGACCAAATGGAAACAATAAAGCTTTTTGCAGGGGGGGGGGGTGGAACTTGCATCAATGACTATTTTAAAATCACAGCAACGCACCAAGACAGCGCTGGGCTCTGACACACGCGCCCTCGGAAGTCACAGGCAGCCGCCAGCCCTGTTTTTCAGGGTGCCGCTGTGTCTAGCACACAGAAACCCAATTCGAGATCACCAAGGTTTAACTTTGTTTTCCCCATTTGGTTCGTCCGTGGCACGTGTGAAAGCGAAATCAATTGCTCTCCCAGCCGGAAATCTGACCCTGCAGACAGTCATATCTCTGGGAAAAGAAGCGAGCCACAGAGAAAGGGAGGCGTGGAGGGCGCCTCCCGGGGACCGGCCGCTTGACTGACTGCGCCCGCGCTCTCAAGCAGAAAAGATTAAATATTGATCCTCGTTGGGGGCGGGGCGGGAGCCGGCTTTGCCCCCCGAGGCAGGGAAAAGGCTCCCACCCCACTCTGAGCCCGTGACAAGGTCCCAGCTTGTCTAGGGGACGTGGTTTGTGGCAGAGCCACCTTACCCAGATCATGGCCCATAATTGTCACTGAAGAAATGATAATGCCCACCCCCCCACCCCCACCCCCGCTGAGAAAATACGTCTTTGCAGACGTTCAGGTGCAATGCGGATGTCAGCGCGAGAAGTTAACACACACGCCCAGGTCGACATGGTTCTTCTGCTGTCTCCCACGATCTCAGATGGACTCTTTTAAAACATCGCTGGCTTCTGTTCTAACGGATGGGGAAGTCAGTGTTCCGTATCGTTGATAAATGACCAAAGCAAACCAACTGGACTTTAAAGAGAGACTTCGGAAATCTGCTTCTCTCCTTCCCTCTCTTCCGAGGGCTCAGGTAAATCACGCCTGTTCTTAACCAGGAAGCGTTAACAAGGTCTTGGTAGGACTTTGCCAACTGGGATCTGAGCAACGATGGTTTATTGTAGCCACTCGAATCTTTGTGTCCTTTCCCGCTCCCTGACTACCCAACCCAAAAGCATGTCTGTGCTAAAAACACATAGCGGGTTGTTTTGTTTTGTTTCTTTTTTGTACTGAGGCTGGGGCTCCAGTGTGCACCTATGCTTCTTGCACCAGCCTCCGCTCCCGGCATGCATCTGCACGGGGATTTGCTCGTGCAGTTGCAGAAATGTATCAAGCTTGCTTTTCTGCTACACGGAGAGGTGCAGAGGATAAGAAGTTAGCCTTTCCTATCGCTACAGTTTCCAATCCTGCCTCAGAGAAGCCAAGCAATGGAGGAGAGGCCTCTTTTTTCAAAACAGGAAGTGTGGACTGGGCTGGAAGTGAAATTCACTTCTCAGGTTCTGAGTCTCCATGATGCCCATGGTGGACCCTAATGCACTTGGCATCCGTCTGCGAAGGATAATCTACAACCTTGGCCTTTAATCGGGTGTTGAAGCTGCAGCTAAGGGGAGCTTGGGTGACCCCATGTGCAAGGAAGAAGATGACTGATCTAATGCACAACTGAGCCCAGCCAGGACCAGCCACCACGGGTCACAGCCCCAACCCAAGCTGCTGGGTCGAGAACCCGGAGCGAAACAAATGGTGCTGGTTTTAAGCTATTGATCCTGCAGCCACTTGTTCAAACAGCAAACGCTGAGCCATACAAATACTTTGAAAGATTCTAAATGTTGTTTTTTTTATCTCATGAGTGTACAAGAGCGATGGTCAGAGAATTGTGCCCTGCTACTCAAAAAAGGAACATTTTCAGTGCTTAAAAAAATTGTAATCCTTGAAAACAAACTTTTAAAAAAATTAAATGGGGCACTGGCTGGCATAGCTCAGTGGATTGAGCTCGGGCTGTGAACTAAAGCATCCCAGGTTCAATTCCCAGTCAGGGCACATGCCTGGGTTGCAGGCCACGGCCCCCATCAACCGCACATGGATGTTTCTCTCTCTCTCTTTCTCCCTCCCTTCCCTCTCTAAAAATAAATAAATAAAGTATTTTAAAAAAGAAAAAAATTAAATGGGCAGTCCCAGCCGGGTGGCTGAGGTGGTTGGAGCATCTTCCAAAAGGCACAATTTCGATCCCTGCTTGGGGCGTGTACAGGAGGCAATCAATCGATGTTTGTAAATCACATCTCTCTCTCTGCCTCTTCACCCCTCCTTCCTCCCTCAAATCAGTAAGTACACCCTCGGGGGGAGGCTTACAGCCGCCTTCTGGCCATGACAAATTCAGCTGCTGTGGGCAGGGGTGTGTGAGATTCTACATTTCCACGCCTCTAGGGTACAGGACCAGGACCTAGGGCTGTTTTCCAAATTTCCACAGGGCACCTCACAAACCTTTAATGGCATTTGACCCCTTCTCCCGGTTCCAAAGACGACCAATTTTGCACCCAGCTACTCAGGTCTTCAGTGGACTTATCTACCATGGGTCCTCAATGTCACGGAGTGCTCTGGCCTCAGTGCCTGAGCCCCGGCAACCTCTTCCGTTGCGGGAAGAAATCTAGATTAGAAATCATCGGAAATAAGCTCTTCTGTGGAGGGGGGAGCAGAGAGGGACACAAACTCTCTGGAAAGAAGTGGCAACAGGCCCTGGCTGGCATAGCTCCCTGGATTGAGCACAGGCTGCGAACCAAAGCGTCGCAGGTTCGACTCCCAGTCAGGGCACATGCCTGGGTTGTAGGCCACGGCCCCCAGCAACCGCACATTGGTGTTTCTCTCCCTCTCTCCCTCTCTCCCTCTCTCTCTCTCTCTCTCTCTCTCTCTCTCTCTTTCTTTCTCCCTCCCTTCCCTCTCTAAAAAATAAATAAATAAAATCTTAAAAAAAAAAGAAGTGACAACAGTATTAGTGGAAAAGAAAAAACAAAACGGGGGGCAAGATAAATGTTAAGGATACAAATTAGGGAACATATTTGCAATATCTGTGAGGGCGTTTGCTTTTCTTTCCGAAGGCTGCCACTTCCAGGATTCTCCTGCTGCACGGCTGATGCGCAGATGGTACCCGGGACAGTCTCCACAGAACGGCTTGAGTCACAAAAGCCCGGAAATACCTGAAGTGTCCAGCACCTGCTGAGACCAGAGAGAGAGAGAGAGCAAGAGTGAGAGAGAGAGGGAGAGAGAGAGGAGTGAGTTGCACCGTCCCACAGCACCTTTGCAAAGAAGGAAGCACGCACACTTTCAGTGATATAGAACCTCCAGCCACGCTGACTCTACCGGGTGGAGACAGTTTCGTGGCATTGCTACATAAAAATGGAAACGCAGGGACACTCTGGATAAAGAGCTTTTCCTCCTCAGCAAAAGCATTCCCTGGGTGAGCATTACAAGGACTTTCCCTGCAAAACCAGCGCCTCTGCCCAAGGGGCAGCTGCAATGCCTCTCTCCTGTGGCCAGTTCTGAGTCGTCCTTCGCTTGCTTTTAATTAACATTCAGATGAGTTCCATCAGTGGCGCACACAAGACAAATGTGAGCCAGACAAGGCTGTTACATTTTGTGGCCTTTACATTCATTAAACAGTTGCTTTCTGCCTGCGCGAGAAGAACCAGCAAACTGTTTCAAAATTGTATCCATGAGCTCTTGATGTATGTTGCCACGGGGTCCCCATTCTGGCTGCATTTAGTTCCCGGGGCACCTTCAGTTCTGCAGCATCTGCAGGGTTGTGATTTAATTGCACAAGGCGACGTGAGCTTGCAAATGAGGGAGACAGAGAGAGAGAGAGAGAGAGAGAGAGAGAGAGAGGAGCTATAAATAGGAGACCTTAATTTTAGCCATTAAAAAAATGGTGATTCTAAAAATCTACCACGCTGTAAGAATCTGGCTTTTTCCGTGTGCTCACATATCTACAGAAAAGACTTTTTTTTTTTTTTTTTGCCTCAGAGGGAGCACAGGGCAAATACTCTCAGTTGTGAAATCCCAGACAAGAGAATGCTTTCTCTGAAAAATGTAGCTGGTGGTGGGGGAGGGGGGGGGGGGATGATGCAATGAGGTGGAGAAATAGCTGCCTCCAAAACAAGTTTCCTTGCGTTGGCAAAGGAGTAGGAGAGGAGAGAGACCCCTTGTGGGGCCTCCTTATCTCCCAGTGTATTTTTGGATCCCCACGGATTCCTGGAAAAAAAAATATGCACGCACAGATTTTATTTTTAACAAACGCTCTCCCAAGTATGCAGCCTCGTCTGCCTGTAACTCATCTTCGGTGACCTGAATAGCGGGGGACTGGAGGGGGAGGGTGGGAGGGGAAGCAAAAAGAGGAACTGGCTGGAGGGGAGGGGAGGGGAGGGGCGGGGAGGGGGGCGTGGTGTGGGCCCCCAGGCAGAGAGGCCAGGTGTGAGTGGAGACCACAGGGGCCTCCCAGGGCAGGCCCTGGGCCCATGGACTTGGCAATGAGCTTGCAAGAGCAGTATTGTTTTGTGAAACGTGCTTCCTCATGGTGTGCGTGGTGTGCGTGCGAGAAAACGCAGACATTAAATTAGGCCCAAACTCTGGTGAGAGTTGATTTTTTCATACAAGGGAGCTGACCTGCAGAGGAATCACTGTGCATTTTCAAAAAAAAAGTTACTTGGGAAACAAAAGTAAAGCAATGCCCAAAATCAAAAAGTATCAACTCTCCATGTCCTGCTCTCTGTCTCCTCACCCCACCCCAAAGCCACGAGGTTCCAGTCTTCATTTCTTCCAGAAGTCGCCTCCGTATTTCTAAATCATATGTGCATACCGGTATTTCTTTTTTTTAAAGATTTATTTCTTTATTTTTAGAGAGGGAAGGGAGGGAGAAAGAGAGAGAGAGGGAGAGAAACATCAATGTGCAGTTGCTGGGGGCCGTGGCCTGCAACCCAGGCATGTGCCCTGGCTCGGAATCGAACCTGCGACACTTTGGTTTGCAGCCCGCACTCCATCCACTGAGCTACGCCAGCCAGGGGTATTTCTTGATTTACTAATTTTAGTCATTTCATCAACGTCTATTATGGTAGTTGAAGATTTTGTTGGGTAACTAAGTACCCCACTTCAACTCTCTGCGTCCCCTCAGCTGAGATGTTATGAGTTGTTTTTTAATCCTCAGTCGAGGGCATCTTTATTTATTTGAGAGAGGGAGGGAGGGAGAAGGAGAGAGAGAGAGAGGGGGGGGGGGGGGAGAAACATTGAAACACGGATCGCTTGCTTCCCTAACGCGCCTGCCCTGGGGATCGAACCCATGACCATTTGGTATACAGTGCAATACTCCAGCCGGCTGAGCCACCGCCCGGCACAGATGTTCTGGCCTTGTTTCCACAGTCTGGATGCCCCCACGCTTGCTCGGAACTGAAGCTAGGAGAGCCCACGCTCACGCGTTTGGCCAGAGAAAGAGTGTCTTTGTCACGCAGCGGCCCTGGGTCCCGTGGCTGCCCCGGGATTTCGCCTGCCTGCCCGCCCACCTCGCGCCCCGGCCACGTGGCCTGAGGCTCCAGGCGCCTTCTTGGAATCCAGGGGTAGTCTTCAGGTTTCCAACGTTTCCTGGGAAGGCAGGGACAGTTCCTGGAAGGACTGGGTTCCTCGGGCCGTGTTGGGTAACAGGCCAGAAGGAAACAGGGGTGTGAGCCAGCGCTAGCAGCACCCCGCCCCATGGAGCCCGGGCTGGGGGAGGGGCAGAGGGCAAGGACGCAGAGGAGATGGCAGAGTCGGTCTCCTTCCGTGGCGCGCGCTCGCGCTCTCTCTCTCTCTCTCTCTCCCTCTCTCTCTCCCTCTCTCTCTCTCCCTCTCCTGCTTCCTTCCCCTCCTCCTCCCCGCCCCTCCCCAAGTGCCCGTCACAGACAACACCCAGAGGTCTGCGCCATGCTGATGACCTGGCATCCAATCTCTTTGCGCTCACTCCGGTGGCAAACGGTTCTCACCGTGCGTGCGTGGCCTTTCCCGAGCACAGGCGAGAGCGGGCATCCTCACCTGTGGGCCAACGTTCACCCAGCGTCTCCTGTCGGCCCCCCTGCAAACAGGACCTCAGGGAACCCCCATCACAGCCCCGAAGGAGGTGCTGGCTCCCCCCGCAACCCCCCCACCCCCGACCCGCCGCAGGGCAGGTGAGAATACGGAGGCTCAGAGCGTGGCGCCAATGCATGCCACGGGGTGTCCGCACACCCCATGCTCTCGGCCTTTCGGGGTGGCTCCGCGTCTCTGTGGGGTTAACACACGGTCAGACGGGGAGCCAGAAACGTTTGGGTGTTTTGTGACCGAACAGCCTCCTCCGAAAATAAAGCCCACGGGCCTGGGACTGAACTTTACAGAATGGTTTTAAATCCAGGGCCCAGCCTGGGTTTGGAGCTCCGAATGATCCTTCGGGGGGGAGGGGTCCCATCCTGGCCAGGAGCTGGCGCTGAGGACCCCCCGGGGAAGCCCACGGAAGCCGAGAGGGCGTGGCCTGCCGCCCGGCAACACCCATGAACCTGAAACCCCCCACCTCACCCCATCCGGGCTCCCTGGCAGTGCAGGCTGTGCGTGAACTGTGGACACTCACTCCGCGTCTTCCCCCTCCGCCGAAGGCAACGTGCCCAGCGATGGCGAACCTCAACCCCACCCCCCTCCCCCACCCCGGCTGTGTCGGCCTAGGACCCAGCGAGCTCAGGACTCTGATGATCTGATGATTCTGGCCTGCGCATGGAGGAAATACCGCAGAGACAAGATAAATCCACTTTTGGATTGTTGGAGCTGAGAGCGGCGTTACACGATGTATCAACAGCACTCACCGCTTCACGCACGCTCTTTCGTACGTGAGATCGCATCCGATCCTTTTCGTGTTCTGGGCTTAGCTGCCACAGCCTGGGGCGCTGGTGCAAGGGTCCTCTTATTTATGTGTCTGTTTGCCTGGTCATGCTGTCCCCTGAGCCTCTAGGAATGGGTCAGGGCATTGCCATCTCCTTCAATCCGACCTGTGTCGCCCTGGCTGGGCGGCTCAGCTGGTCAGAGCACCGTCCCCTGTGCCGAAAGGTCACAGGTTCCATCCCTGCTGCAGGCGCATACAGAAGGCGACTGATGCATGATTTTCTCTCATGTCAATGGTTTGTTGACCTTCTCTCCCCCTCTCCCTCTGGAATCCATCATTTCCCAAACTCGGGAGAGCAGGGACATGCCAGAGGACCCCCAGTTTGTGGCGATGGTGAGCGGGCAGGGAGACATAGTCAAGTCCGAGAAAGAGAACTCAGTCTCAATGAAAGCTGTGAGTGGCCTGCCCGCTGGCCACACGGCCGTGACCTTGGAACTAAGTGTCAGGAAGTGAGCGAGCATCGAGCATCAGAATGTGGCTTTCGAGTTTGCATATGACTTTCAGTCACTGTCTACAGATAGTTAACTCACTCGGGGGCAAGGCTCTCCAGAAGTCTATGGAAGCATCACAGAATCTTCTCAGTTCTACTTCTCACAGAACAACTACATTGTTTCTCATGCATCTAATAAATATTAGATAACTGGAAATCAGTTTTTCCCTTAGTGTGGTGCTGATAGGTTTAGCACCCCTCTAAAAAAGTGACATTAGATATTCCAAATATACTCCTGCATCCGAGCACGGTCATTAGTGTCTCATTTCGCTGGAGTGTTTTTTCCCCCCTGAATCTTCCAAAAAAGTGCCACACTAATTATGAAATATTCTCACTTGTTCAGTAAAGCGAGGCCTCAAAGGACATCCTTAAGGTGACAACTTGTGAACGGAAACTGGGTTATTCCACGCTGTTAACTGTGGTAAAAGCATTATTGTTTTAAAAATATTATCCATTCACAACTTTTCTATGCGCTCACAGCTATCTCCCAAATAATCCGAGGTGTTGTCATTTTATCCCGATTCTGGACTCCTGCTTTTTATTTCGTATTTTTAATTTAAAGTGTTTTATTTATTTTCTCTTTCAGAGGGAGGGGAGGGGAGGGAGAGAGATAAGCAGAAAAACCCCAATAGGTTTTTCCATTGATAGAATTTTTCTTTTCTTTAAAAAAACATGGCCAAAACAGATTTTTCTTAAAGATTTTATTTATTTATTTTTAGAGAGCGGGGAGGGGAGGGAGAAAGAGAGAGAGAGAGAGAAACATCAGTGTGTGGTTGCCTCTCGCACACCCCCAACCAAGGACCCAGCTGGCACCCAGACCGGCATCCAGGCCTGCGCCCTGACTCGGACTCACACCCGCCACCTTCCGGTTCATAGAACGCTGCTCCACCCACTGAGCCACACCGGCCAGGGCAGGCGTGTCCTTTTCACATCAGCACAGATGAGCAGGACAGAGCCATCCCGTGGGGGACCAGGGTGCATGGAATGAACCCTCCCAGCAAGAGGTGGCCTCCCAGTGTGCTTCTTACACCCCCCTGGTCAGCTCAGACCTAAGCCAGCCTGGTGCCCAACCCGAAGTGGGGACCGGGACAAAGACACGCAGCAAAGGCATGGCTGGATGATGATGATCCAACTCCTCTACCCAGAAGGCAGAGCTTGGGGTCGAACCCACATCACTCAGAACATTCCCTCTACAGATCCTCACAATGCAAAGGTCTCCAGGGGGCTCGGGCATCCCAAGCTTACCCAGGGGTGCTGCTAACGATGTCACGATGCACAGGACAGCCCCACGACGATGAAGGACCGCGTCCAGAGTGTCGGTAGGGCCGAGGGGGAGTGGGTGAGCCTCGGCTGGGGGGGGGGAGGCGGGGGGGGGGGGGACACACCAGGCAGGCCTTCTGTCACACTACTCACTTCAAGTCGCCCAGGGGGATGAACGCTCTGTTTCCTGCCCAGAGGGACCCTGTGTTGCACGGATTCTTTCTGCCCATTGGCACGGGACCGGAGCAGGTGAGTTCTGGGGATGCAGGGGAAAGGTGTCAGAAAGTTCTGCAACACAAGCAACTACGTGATCAGACAGAGCAGGCCCAGCACAGAACAACTCCGGGCCTGTGGAGACCAGGACGTGGAGATGTGAGCCCCAGGGAGAAGCCGGTTGCCCAGAAAGCAACGGTGGGCAACTCGAAAAAGTACATTGTTGCCCTGGCTGGCGTAGCTCAGTGGATTGAGTGCCGGCTGCAAACCAAAGTGTCGCAGGTTCGATTCCCAGTCAGGGTACATGCCTGGGTTGCAGGCCATGGCCCCCAGCAACCGCACATGGATGTCTCTGTCTCTCTCCCCCCCCCCCACTCCCCCCCCCCCTCTCTCCCCCCTCTCTCCCCCTTCCCTCTCTAAAAATAAATAAATAAAATCTTTTTTAAAAAAGTACATTGTTGTGCCTCAATAACTGTGCTGGTGAGGGCAGACCTCAGTGTGGGGGGGCCGCTGGGGGGAAGGGACGGCCCACCTCACCTCCAGGGAGCGTGGTGTCTGCCCGGACAACCGGTGAGGAAGAAGGAACCGGGCCATTGGGAGGGGATGCGTGCCTCAGTGCGTACTGCGCTGTTCTGAAGTTACTTACTCTGTGTTGGTCTGGACGGCCTGCACTTCTTCTCCGGCTTGGGTTACCGTGCTACAGTTTTGGCCGTCCTGTGCACATTCCTAGTTCCGTCTTCTTGTTACATTGTATACCTCCGCGGTTATGTGAATAGCCTCCGATGCTTAGGCGGATGATTCCAGCTGTCTGCCGGAATTACGCTCCCCGGCTGGTATCCAGCACCACGTTCTGTAAGTGACTTGCAAACACGGACACGTGTTTTTACACAAAATGAATGTCTTCCAAGGCAGGGCCGTCCCAGACCAGAAGACAAAGCCCTTCAGCCTCATGTGCTCCCTGGGGCGCAGCGGGAGCCGTCTGGACTTGTCCCTCTGTGTTTTCTTTTCTATAAGATTTTATTTATTTATTTATTTATTAGAGAGGGAAGGGAGGGAGAAAGAAAGAGAGAGAGAGGAATATGCATGTGCGATTGCGCGGTTGCTGGGGGCCGTGGCCTGCAACCCAGGCATGTGCCCTGACTGGAAATCAAACCTGCGACGCTTTGGTTCGCAGCCCGCGCTCCATCCACTGAGCTACGCCAGGCAGGGGTATTTCTTTATTTACTAATTTTAGTCATTTCATCAACGTCTATTATGGTAGTTGAAGATTTTGCTGGGTAACTAAGTACCCCACTTCAACTCTCTGCGTCCCCTCAGCTGAGATGTTATGAGTTGTTTTTTAATCCTCAGTCGAGGGCATCTTTATTTATTTGAGAGAGGGAGGGAGGGAGGAGGAGAGAGAGAGAGAGGGAGAGAGGGAGAGAGAGAGGAGAGAGAAACATTGAAACTCCGATCGCTTGCTTCCTTAATGCACCTGCCCTAGGGATCGAACCCATGACCATTTGGTATACAGTGCAATACTCCAGCCAGTTGAGCCACCGCCCGGAACAGATGTTCTGGTCTTGTTTCCACAGCCTGGATGTCCCCACGCCTGCTCGGAACTGCAGCTAGGAGAGCCCACGCTCACGCGTTTGGCCAGAGAAAGAGTGTCTTTGTCACGCAGCGGCCCTGGGTCCCGTGGCTGCCCCGGGATTTCGCCTGCCTGCCTGCCCACCTCGCGCCCCGGCCACGTGGCCTGAGGCTCCAGGCGCCTTCTTGGAATCCAGGGGGAGTCTTCAGGTTTCCAACGTTTCCTGGGAAGGCAGGGACAGTTCCTGGAAGGACTGGGTTCCTCGGGCCGTGTTGGGTAACAGGCCAGAAGGAAACAGGGGTGTGAGCCAGCGCTAGCAGCACCCCGCCCCATGGAGCCCGGGCTGGGGGAGGGGCAGAGGGCAAGGACGCAGAGGAGAGGGCAGAGTCGGTCTCCTTCCGTGGCGCGCGCTCGCGCTCTCTCTCTCTCTCTCTCTCTCTCTCCCTCTCTCTCTCTCCCTTCCTTCCCCTCCTCCTCCCCGCCCCTCCCCAAGTGTTGGTGACAGACAACACCCAGAGGTCTGCGCCGCGCTGATGACCTGGAACCCAATCTCTTTGCGCTCACTCCGGTGGCAAACGGTTCTCACCGTGCGTGCGTGGCCTTTCCCGAGCACAGGCGAGATTGGGCCTCCTCACCTGTGGGCCAACGCTCACCCAGCGTCTCCTGTCGGCCCCCCTGCAAACAGGACCTCAGGGAACCCCCATCACAGGCCTAAAGGAGGTGCTGGCTCCCCCCGCAAACCCCCACCCCCCGACCCTCCGCAGGGCAGGTGAGAATACGGAGGCTCAGAGCGTGGCGCCAATGCATGCCACGGGGTGTCCGCACACCCCATGCTCTCGGCCTTTCGGGGTGGCTCCGCGTCTCTGTGGGGTTAACGCACGGTCAGACGGGGAGCCAGAAACGTTTGGGTGTTTTGTGACCGAACAGCCTCCTCCGAAAATAAAGCCCACGGGCCTGGGACTGAACTTTACGGAGTGGTTTTAAATCCAGGGCCCAGCCTGGGTTTGGAGCTCCGAATGATCCTTCGGGGGCGAGGGGTCCCATCCTGGCCAGGAGCTGGCGCTGAGGACCCCCCGGGGAACCCCACAGAAGCCGAGAGGGCGTGGCCTGCCGCCCGGCAACGCCCATGAACCTGAAACCCCCACCTCATCCCGTCCAGGCTCCCTGGCAGTGCAGGCTGTGTGTGAACTGTGGACACTCACTCCGCGTCGTCCCCCTCCGCCGAAGGCTACGTGCCCCGCGATGGCGAGCCTCAACCCCACCCCTCTCCCCCACCCCGGCTGTGTCGGCCTAGGACCCAGCGAGCTCAGGACT